>NC_088360.1:130304270-130349270 GCF_034508935.2 Berghia stephanieae | reverse complement strand
CGGCATCGAACAAAAATCGTACAAAGAACACAATGTAGAACAAATTCTTGTTGATTCCGGTGAAACTCACTCCAGGAAAAACCATCACAACAACACTTGGTATAAAACTGATTAAATTGCACACCAGAAAAATTGCAGCTGTTGTGTTGATGAATTTGATCAGCTCGACATCTTTCGACGCCATTGGTTTCTTGGCAGGGTTAGAGGTTACGTCTTCTTTGACCTCTTTACCCGAATTACTTGCGTTTTTTGACCTCCATTTCTTGACTTCTATAAGTTTACGAGTCATTAGTATTGAATTAATTGAAACGATGAATACAGCCAGAGCAGGACATATTTGATTTGTTATGAGTTGGTGATAGTAGACAACAATTCGAGCCATTGGGGAGTCAATGATGAAGGCGATGGTTTTGTTGAACCCGGGTAAAAAGATCCATTCAAGACTGGTATTTGATGAATATAGAAGCTGTAGTGTTAGAAAGAAAACAACTATGGTCGTGATGACGATAGTGGTAAGTCTGGGAGTGAACATCATCTTTACCTTTAAAGGAAACACAACACAAAGACTTCTTATCAAAGATATGTAAACCGTTGTCCATGTGCTCATATTTTGGATTGCGATGTGCGCGTACCCAAATATTATCGCAAAAGCTGTACACGTATAGTACATTGCGAGACCGTCCGTGTATTGAACAATGGAGCATAGAGAATGAGGGATCATGGCCGCGCAGGCGAGCAAATCACAGAGTGATAAACAAAGAAATCCAATGTTTGTACTGTCATTTTTCACGCCTTGTTCTAAAAACACCCGGATGTTAATGATATTCGTAATGATACCCATGATGTTTAAGGGCAACATCATAAACCAAAGGACTGGCTCTACGATGTTCCGAACCTCGTCACTCACTAGACTCGTTTCCTCCAACTCATATTCAAAGGGAATACTCGTTGCCCAGTGGAAGTTTTCCGTTACATTTGTTTTAAAGCTGAGCGTGGGCATGATGAAATGTTTGCAGTCTTAGATACTCTGTATGGAAAGCATTCACCAATCCTGCTAGAAAGTGTCATGGAAAGCAAATTCTTTAAAATATAATTTAATTGTCAAAAAAAAGTCACTGTTGGTTAATGGAATGACAGCCAATCTAAATATATTTATTTAAAACTTAAAATATATTCCTTGACCTGTTATTTGACATAGCTGTAAACATGTTCATATGTTGGTTTTTGTTTTTGTCTTTTTTTTTTTTTTTGGTTCTTTTTTTTTTTTTGGTATTCTCTCATTGTTTTTTGTTTTGTTTTTTTTTTTTATTTGTTTTTTTTTTTTGGGGGGGGGGTTTAAAATATTTCGTTTTCGATCTTATTTCGTTTCTTTAAAGGAGATTTCCCTCTATTTGTAGACATTTGACCACATAGAGAGGGGGTGTTTAAGGAAATGTCAAACATTTTGAATCTAATATCTACTATGTTCTTTCCACTGCCAAGGTAATTATAAGAACACACTGATCAGCGCTGTCTTCGAAGCCAATCTATCAGCTTTTCTATTTTCAAATACCCTATTGTCCAATCGGGCACGAGCACAGAATCTTTGTAAAAGAGATATTCTCGACTACCTAAAAAATGTGACCTATCGTCTCAAGCCGGTATTACGTCGAGGTGAACCGAATGCCAAAAAAAGTGGTTTAATAATAGAAATTACTCGAATTGTAAACTTCTACATTTTGTCACTTAATAAATTATGCGCCTATTGTCTTCAAAAACAAAAATGATAGATTAACCCTCTCCTTACCAGCCATTTTCAAAATTTTCCCCAAAACTTCAGACCCACCAACACTAAAACAGACATTTCTTACTCAAACAGAAACGCGACAAGCACATTCTATACATAATATTGTTTGTCAATATGAACTATATTACAGAAAGTCAAGTTGTGATCGCTGTAGCAAAAAGAAATAAACACTTGATGAGAAAAGTGACGGTTGCATCGTAACAAATGTGACGATTTTCCCATAGGTGGTAAGGAGAGGGTTAATCCATTTTTTTGGGTTATTTGAAGGGTCAGAAGGTGGAGTACTAGCTTCACACGCAAATTAACCTAGATCGATCCCGGGTGAAGACGAGATTTTTTTCAGACCCCCCTGTCCACCCAGCAGTTATTAGGTAACTTTATGTGATAGATCTGCCACAAGTACTCTTCTTTTTCTTCTTCTTCTTCATCGAGTACCAAGTCTGTGCCAGACATCGGTGATCATGGTACGCCATTCATCTCTCTGATCAGATAACCTCAGAAAACTAATATTGCTCTTCTTTTTCTTTGTCACCCAGCCGTTCAAACTATTCAAATATGTCTTTCTTGGTCTACCTTTACTCTTTTTACCCTCTATCTTTCCTGTGAGAGCAAGATGTTCAATACATTTATGTCGAGTTGGGTGCCCTAAAAATTGCATTTGTCTTTTTCTTATTGTATGAATTAATAACCTTTTAGTTTCAGCTTGCTTTAATACTTCTTCATTAGTTTTCTTCTCTGTCCATGAAATTCTTAACATCCTTCTAAGAAACCACATTTCTGCTGCCTCCAGTTTCTTTCTAATGTCTTCTGTAATTGTCCAGCTTTCACAGCCATATAATAATACTGACCATTCATAGGCCTTCAAAACCCTATGTTTTGTTGTCAATGTCTTTCACATACTCATAAAACAAGGAATTCGTTAAAAATAAGAATAATGAAGGCAAAGCAATTGAATTGAAAATGTAATGTTTGTGTATCTATCCTCTCTTTCTATCTCTCTCTAGTTGAGTAGTTACGTCATCCATTTTTTGCGCAGATCATTAAACACAACTGATTACTAAGGAACGAGCATTTACGTCTTTTCAATGCGTGTTTACTTCACAAAGGAAATGATAGACAAAAGGGATAGCGGTGTAATATTTGTATTTTCTACAGAACATTGAGCAAATTAATTTGGGACTCTTAAGTGGGACCAACACAATATAACGTCTAATACGTCGACAGCTTACGACAAATCACAATTTTTACAATACAAAAATAAAGATATAGAAAGAAATTGAAACGGTTTGAACTTTCGTATACATTTTTGCAGGTCTGATAACCTAGTGCAATTATGGACTTGGTTAAACTTGTTCATCAGACCAGCAAGTAAGTATGCGTATATTTGAAAACTACCACTAGTATTGTAAATTGACGCTTTATGTTAGTGCCTTTATTAAGAATTCATTTCATATCATGAACACTTTTTGGCAATTTTATACAGTAAAGAAGAGGCAGTGATTGTAAATAATAGCATCGATAGTTCTTCCTTAAAATAATTGTAAAAATGGGGAGGGAGGGGTGCGTAAGGATATGGTGGAATATTTTTCCCTCAGATTATATAATTATCTAAATATTAAAGGAATTACTTTACCGGGCACAATAAAAACGATTTTTCTATTAAAAGTGTTAAATCAATAAAATATTTTTCAATCTATTTCAGAGTTATCCTACCTATATTATTGAGTTTTAGTAGAAAACAATTTGAAACACTGTTTTATCAATAGTCACGATTTTCTGAAGAAAACAAAACAACTACCATTTTCATGATTTGTTTAATGTTTCAAATTATCTGCAATATAGACTGTATAGATATTATATAAACATAAATTGATTTGAAAATTGACTTTTTTATTCAATTCTAAATTTCTAATAATCGTTAGAAAATCTTTTGAATTGTTATTGTTTGGTAATGATTGGATTATGTATTTTGCTGCAATTGCTGGAGATAGAAATATGTGTTATGATAATAAATGGCAAGTGTTTGCTTCAGGAATGATAAGACAATGATTATTTGCTGGTAAATTGGTATGATAGAAAATATTGAATCTGCATGATATCCTCTCTCTCTTTATTACACAACAAGTATACGTCATTAGATGTTTATCTGAACCACTTAATGCAAATAACCTATTTGCTCCAGAACTTTTATATAAACGTTACAATGTGCCTATCTACTTAAAGGCGTCAATTTTCAAGGAAAGAATATCCACCATTCTGATGCCGTATTTTGAAAAAGCAACACGTATTTAACTATTTGGCCAGAAAACGTGTCGTTCAAATATCAATGAAGTAAAATGACTCTCGACTTTGTGAAAGCTCTCAAACCTGGGACTTCGTCAGGTCTCACGTTTGAGAGCTTTTGCCAAGACGAAGATCATTTTAATCAATCCATATTTGATGGACGAGTTTTCTGGCCAAATATTTAAATACGTCTTTTTTTCCAGAGTAATGCAGAATGGGACTAAGGTATGAGTTGTCAATAAAACTGCTATTTATTTAAAGAAAGAATAAAATAGCATTCCCTTTATTCATCCCATAGGGGAAATTTGTCTCTAGGGTCTATTCCAAGGGAAGACTGGAATAACCCAGGCGTGCAGCGCCGCAAATTGAGCTAGGGCGAAGTGACTTGCTCTAGTCCATACAGCGCAGCGGCGGGTGATCAAACTCGATACATTTCGGGTACGAAGCAAAGACCGTACCGCTGAGCCACGCTGCCAATGATCTCATATATCTTATTTTCAACAAAATTTGTCATTTTTTACACCAAAAGATGAAAACTAAGCCAACATCAGATAGATAGATTTTTAAGATATGCAAAATGCATTAGTTAGGATATCATTACGTGTCAACGTCTATTTCATTAAAACCGGATGCGTGTCGCGGATGAATATTTGCCACACTCCTAGGATTAAAAAAAAATGTTTACAACGTATGATAGGGATGTCTTATTACCATTATGGTATGGTGAAATCGGGTTCTCCCCATAACTAAAGGGGTATAATAAACGTTATTTTTTTCTTGGACAGTGTGTTTTGCTACAATTTATAATTAGTATACATAAGGACGGACCGCAGTGGAATATGAGTAAAAGAAATCTCTTCTGGCACAAAATGCCATTCCTTGAACATCATAAGTAAAAATAAATGTGACCCACTGTCTCAAAGCGGTATTGCATCAGGGATTAACTCGGTGTTGGAAATTAAATACATAGGCTCAAAAATGAAAATTGGGACTAATTTCTCTTCGGTGTAGTGTAAAACTCTTCTTGCATTGCAAAAAATTCAGAAGTCCTATTTCTCATAAGTTTATATCTAAATTCACTTTTCGGATCCCACTCATCCCTACATAATACCGTTTGGAAACGAAAGGTCACAAATCTGTAATAAGACCATAGAATGGATAATTTGTACGAACAACAGTGTCGAAAAATAAAAATTTGAAAAAATTATATTCTCGAATTTGTTCTTTTCCCTTTGCGGTTATTGTCCGGAATATTATATTTTGTGACATTGCACTATATATTTATGAGATTTTCCCTCATTAAATGCTCCCTCTGCTAGAACCTCATTATTTTTTTTATTTTAAATTCTACAAATACTAATACAAATAAGAATTCTTTAGAGTCTTTGGGGAGGATTTGTATCCTCTTTCTATACAGTTTTGCAGACAATAAAAATTGATCACGACTTTTTGAACATCATAAGTAAAATAAATGCACAAACAAAAACACAAACACAAACTCTTTTTCGTAAGATCTAATTGGCCCAGTTACCCATTCATTCACTAGTGTGTAGTCTGAAGAAAATCTGTGTAATAAGGACATACCATTGAGACGTTTAGTTTGCGGCTTGAACCTTCAGTCCTAATTGGGTTTAATAGTCTGATGTCACGTCGCCCAGCAACGGCGGCCATCGTGGTTCTAAACAAAGAAAATCGGTACTTTTTAATCTTCATGCTGGCTAGAACTTTTCATATGTCTTGTGATCAGAATGTGTAAAAGTCAAAAAACATGATCAGATTTATAATGTTTTGTTCCTCTGTGTACGCTTTTATGCTCGTCGGAGAAGTATTTCATAAGGGCGTCCGTCATTGTTCCGATAGTTTAGAGCCAGTTACTAAGTTACCATGCGTAATTACGAGGGAAGTGACGTCACGACTGTTGAAGCGTATCATGGTTACGCTGCTGCATATTAATAGTGTTAGAAACCCAGTTCTATCTCTGTGGTTGTCTAGTTACATATCCAGATAAGTGTACGGATGATCGTTTGGATATGTATTTAGGCGATCACTTGGATATTCACATCCGATAGATTCAATTTTACGGTAATCCTCCCACTGGCGAAAAGGATATATTAGTAGTAGTATTAGCATTACGACTAGTAGTAGTAGTAGTAGTAGTAGTAGTAGTAGTAGTAGTAGTAGTAGTAGTAGTAGTAGTAGTAGTAGTAGTAGTAGTAGTAGTAGTAGTAGTAGTTGAAGTAGTATATTAATCATAACGTATTTAAACGTAACTATATCTTTATCTGTTATGAAATCTTTCTTGAGAGAGGGTTACAAAACCTCTCAAAGTTTTGTCCTGGTGACAATTAGATGAGATACACAATTAATGTAATTTGATTTTAGCCAAGCTAAGAGTTGTCAGATTCTTTATTTAATGCTTCACTATCTGCTATTACGTTACAAGACTCTTACCATGGAAGCTTCTAATCGTTTCACAATAGATTATTATGGTCTAACCATGCGGCTAAATCACTACCGTATTCGCGTACAGTCGCGATTCCGGCCGGTAGCCGCGTCACAGTGCAACGTTCAATCAGATGCTCTGCGACTCCAGGTTCTTTGCTAAGCCCCTACTGATTAAGCGTGTAGACAGGTTCTTGAAAATTGCAGGTACAGAAACCTCGTACTTCTTCTTTCGAGTTGCGTATCCCTTGTCTTCCAGGCAAAACCTCAAGATTGATCCGAGATGTAAGGCTACGATCCAGCATAACCCCCAGGTACTTCAGATACGGCTCGACGAATGGGAAAACCTGGTCCCCAGTTTTGACTTTCAGTTTCTGGGTGTGCCAACCGCTATGTAGATGGAAAGCTGCGGCTACTGTTTTTTAAGTGTTTATCCTCAGATAGCAAATTAAGAAATTATGGAGCAGGCACCAGTGTACGATAAAGATCTGAATAAATGTATATGAAAGGTGCCAGCCAAAGCAAAAAAGAAAAATGGAAGAAAAAACCCTCCCAAAAAAATCAGTCTACCTCGACCGAGGATCGAACCTCAGACCTTCTGATTACCGGTCGGGCGTGCTACCATTACACCAGAGGCTCCCGATAGTTGGGACAATTTTGAATACTCTGTGAACCCTCGCTTGCATCAAACAACACATACATTGAATACGAGAGTACGAGGATGAAGAAATTTGAGTTGCTCCATTTTATTTTTTGAAAATATCAAATTAAGAAATTAAGCAGGCACCAGTGTAAGATAAAGATCTGAACAAGTGTATATGAATGGGAGCCTCTGTTGTGTAATGGTAGCACGTCCGACTGGTAATAAGAAGGTCTGAGATTCGATCCTCAGCCGAGGTAGACTGATTTTTGTTGATGTTTTACTTTTCTTCTATATTTCTTTCTTGCTTTTTCTGGCACCTTTCAAAAACAATTGTTCAGATCTTTATCTTATCTTCTTTGTTAAAGTAAGTCTCAGGATTTGTTACGTCTTCACCGATTGTGCTCTTTAGACGGGTCCTATCGTTTCTCTCGTTAACGAGATCGTATTGCTACGCTCCCTTATGTTCTTGGCAATTGTGTCTGCCTCCAGTGCAGCCTTCACAAAGTTCCTATAGGGATACAATTTCTTTATTAGATGCCAAGCGTGGTAGCTGGAGTATTTAAGTCGAGTCGTCCCTCTCTACAGTTATCTCCAGCCGTTTGTCAGAGACAGAAGTAGTCTGTCGGATATGTTTTGGGACTGGGTCTGCTGATACTCTCGTACAGCTTTTCCAACCTTCGTCCAGCTGGGGTGTAGCATTTCAATTGGCCCCGTGGAATGAAGAAGCTTTACGCAGTCTTAATAAGCACCCATTTAAATCTGGTCATATTTTCTGACTTAGGAATGGCAGGGCAAACCTGCTTGATATAGGAAGTAAATTCTCCCCGATAAGCCTTCCTGACGTTTTTCTGCAAAGTGGAAAGTATCGGCCTGTGATGGCTGTGCGGGAAGACCCGGAGGACTGTCTGCGTATCCTGCAATTTGTTCTCTGCTCGAGCCTTTTGTCACGATAACGAGGTCGGGATTTTACACCTTTTTTATGGCTGGTACCCTTGGTTGTGAGCTCGTAAACTAGTTCTAAATTGCTACAATCAACCTGTGTATGAAATTGTCTACCCGCTTCGTTGCAGTCTCGGTAGCCACATTTGTGGTGATGGATATTAAAGTCTCCCAGACATATGGAAGGATGATTAACCACCGGGACCGGTGGTGTAGTTCATATCACTTTTGGCGGTGATAGGTGTTGCGCAAATCACGGTCTCAATAACCCTCAACCTCCTAGGCTCCTTAACATAAAAACTAATAGCAACCGCCCCTTTGCGCCAAGAAAGGTCCTCTTGTTGGATCACGTTATAGCATGGGATCTGGAATCAGGAAGATTTCTCTCCTGAATAAAAATGAGTCTACTGTAATAGAAATGCTAATGTCACTGCTATGGACGGACTGTTGCTTTGGTGAAAGCTCATATAATATTTTATTTGCAATTTTCTGGCTCTCGATATTGAGAGACAATATTCGCGTCAGTTAGCCAAGCCCAAAATCACTAGTTCCATTTGATATTGCATCGGGACGCTCGATTACTTCTCGAACGTGCAGAGGACCTCTTCGCCATTAAATATTTCTATTCATTTTGTCCATCATTATGCCGCAGTGTGTGAACGGGATGAGCGTTGTCATTCGAGCACCGGTGTGGATCGCCCGTTAGTTCTTGCACAGGTGGGAGTGCTTTCTGAGGCGCCCGTGCACGGCTCGCCCACCCGGATAGTCTTATGATATGCCCCTGCGATATGCACGTAAGCATCATCACCAAGACATGGCGGCGATACAATGAGGGTGACTATGGCAGCTTGTGATTTGTGTCACAAAATACCACAATCTGAGCTAGGTGGCTCAGTGGTATGGTGTCACCAAAGTCAAATACTGTCTGTTAAGAGTGATCAGTTGTACCACAATAATGATCATGGAAAATTCTTGCTCCGATGTTGAGTCGTTGGGTATGACACTGTACAGACATTACAAAACTCAACTCATGTGTGAACAGTACTTAAGTAAAGTCAGTGATGTCAGTTTTAGTACAAAAAGGACTACTGTATAAAATGGAAATATGACCTGCTGGGAGAATAAATGAAACATTGAGCACGGTTAAACCGTGGAAATGCTCTATATAAATGTTCGTATTGATTTAAAATGTTGACATATTTAAATAGAGTGTATACCTTTTGATATCATGATAATCAATACTGTTTTAGAGGCACACTGTTACCAATTCTTAAAGGGAACCACTTTGTGGTTTGATTGGTGTTTGACCGAAGTTTTGACTATCAAATCCTTTTCTTGACCTCCTGCATGATGATCTTATCAAACCAATATCAAAGTGATCTGAGATAATCTAATGACAATGTTTTAACCAGTTAAGATAGAATCAGGGATTTTATTATAATTAATTCTTGCCCCTGATGTGTTTTATGAAAAGCTTATAGGTTCTGTTGCACTAAGAATTCTTCTTTGTCTAAACATTGTCCTGAGTTTTATTAACGTATTGATTTCTTTCTTTCTTTTTCTAATTTCTTTCTTTTCTTTTCTTTTCTTTTCTTTTTTTTTTTTTTTTTTTTTTTTGTTTTGTTTCTTTGTTTGTTTGTTTTTTCTTATTTGATTGGTAGCTACAGAATGGTAACCCTCTGTCAACTATTGTTTATTTCCGTATTTTATCGTAGCCATCGTTAACATATATCCTGACACAAGAACCCTCTAGGACTGGCAGTTTGACGTCATTTTTTTAGGTTTGTGTAGCGTTTAGTGAGTTGTCGTTAGTAGAGCTCAAGGAAACAAGTTATTTCATTGGTTTAACTATTGAATACAACTCACAATTTGTTTTCTTTTGCGGCAAAAGACTGGCATTTTGACGTCATTTTATGGTCAGTGCCAGGCTATAACTTTACGATAGCTACGATTTCATTCGTAAGATTGTGGCTAAATGAATGCAGAGATGGTAACCATTAGGGACACCGAGAGTCAGTCTAGTGACACTGAGAGTCAATCTAATGAATTTGTAGTTTAAATCCCTTTTTTCAAGACAGATGCCACGCTTTAATCCACTTTTTTGAGTGATGGACGGCGTAGACTGCGGAGCGCCCCTAGCGCCAGGCGAAAGATGTCGAACCAATCAGGTCTACGTTTCAATTCCCCATCGCAATAGTTTTTTTTTCTCGACTGTCTTCTAACATTTCTTTACCCTATTCATTTCTTGTTATTACCGCATAAAGCAGATTGTAATTGAATTGGATCTGCCGCCCTCTACAGTGTTGCAATTAAGTTTAGAATATTTATTTATAACTTTCCCGAATCCATGTTCTAGATTAAAAATAGTGTTTGTTGATGTATAATAAATACGGAAAGTATTGTAGAATACAGTGTGAGAAATTCTATTCTACAAAACTTTTTGTATTTAGAAAATGCAAAGATTGAAATTTTTCGATCATTAATTCACCTCAACTCATTCTCTTGTCATGGCATAGGCGGTTGTAGAGGAGACACGAGAGATGATTTTGCAGCAAGGGCCCTATCTGGATCTGTCCTCAGCTTTCTTCGTTATTGTTGGGCTGTTCACCTTTGTCCATTACATTGCCCATCAGCATTTTGTTCGCCGGCCTCTCCTTTTTTTTTTTGCCACTCTCATAGCGATAAACAAGGCCAAACCAAGACAATTTTCTTCTTTTAACTTTATTTTGACTCTTTGTGTTGAGTCAAAAAGCTCACAAGATCCGCCAGCCGGATATATAACGTAACAAATCACAAAACTATTTGTAACTTTGAACGTTTGTAGTCTGATTAAAAGAATTTAGTGAGAAAAGAAAAACAAAGAACTAGGTGACGTCAATTTCGTTTCTTTTAATATATTGATAATATAATCATTTATCAAACTCTTCAAATTGAATAAACTTCATATCCTTTCTTTTAAAAAATATAGCTTTGTGGAGAACATTGTCCTTTTTTGAGTCAATAAAAAAAATTATACGGCGCACAACTCTACTGAAAGATTTGAAAATTAGAAATGTATTTTTACAGATAGATAAACAGATAACTTGATTTCCTTTTATAATTTAAAGTCAGTTTGAAAGTTGGTTGAGTCAAACAGATATCATAAAATACGTACCGACGACACTAACACACTCAAAATCAACCAATTACGACACTGTAAAAAGATGTCAGTTTGGCGTTTTTACGCAAATCGTTGCATTCGAAATAATGTATTCACTGTAAATGTTGCTGCTCAAAGCTCAAAGAAATAAATGATAAAGTGAAATTGAATGTAAGCTTCAATTTAATTTCAAAAACAGATAAAATGAACGTTTCGGGTTTCCCCTTTAACAACAAAACAGGATGAATGAAACACCACAGATGAATGAGATAATTAGGTAGCGGATTAGTTAAGATGAATAAACAAAACATCGGTTGGCAGGAAATAGTAATGGTCCTTTGTAAGGAAGCACGAATTAAAATAGAATACAAGATATTTCTAAAAGGTGCGCAATTAATTAAGTGAAAAGAGGGGAGGCGGGAAGGAACTGTGTAATGCAGTTTAGAAAGTGAAATATAAAAACGTGTAGACTGTTGTTGGAAAACAAATACAATGGAATTGAAAATAAATACCAAAAAAATAATAAATAAGGGATGTCGGTATAAGTATAAATCATTAGAGACAGCAGCAGGAAGTCATCTGTGATTTCCTTTTATAATTTAAAGTCAGTTTGAAAGTTCGTTGAGTCAAACAGATATCATAAAATATGTACCGACGACACTAACACTCTCAAAAACAATCAATTTCGACACTGTAAAAAGTTGTCAGTTTGACGTTTTTACGCAAATCGTTGCATTCGAAATAATATATTCACTTAATTACTTTACGGATTTCAGATCTGCACTAAGTTTTCAACAGTTTTCATCTATTTATGACATCAAGTATTATTATTGCCCATTTGATGCTTTCACTGTGATGGTTTTGGGTGGATAATACTCAGGTTTAACTTCTTTGGTAATAAATTAATAAATAATAATAATAATCTAAAAAATCGAAATTTAAAACCAGAAAATAGAAGTTGCATTGACGGTAAAATAAGGTTTAAAAAGACCTTATTAAAAGTTATGAGCAACCAGCTGGCTCCGTAGCGCAGTGGATAAGCTGTCAGACTCTAACCTTGAAAGTACTGGGTTCAATCCCATTGTGGACATTTTAATAAAAAGTTTACTTTATTGAGAAATACATTTGTTGTTATAGTGACTGGACATATATTTAAAACCTTAAATTAATCTTTTATTATTATTATCATTATTATTATTATTTATTTTTATTATATTTTTTTTAAAACAACATCGGTACCATTCAATGTGTTATATGTAAACGTCGATTGTTATCATTTTATCATTATCATCAGTGTATTCGTTTACCGCGTCTTTGTCATTTTATTGGTTTTTTTTTCTTCTTCTTCTTCTTTGTTGTTGTTGTTATTTTTCAAAAACTTCCTGCCCCATCATTGTTTATGTCTATTTACCTTATCTACGCCATCCACACTACACATCTCTCATTCGTTCTTAGTGTCTTATTCGTCGTGTTTTGTTGATAAAGGGGAAATCAGAAATGTCCACAGTATGTCTTCGTCCATTAAATTGAGGCTTACAATTCAACACTTATCGGGTTTTTTTCCTTCGAGCTTCAAGCAGCAACATTTTCATTAATCAACCAGCACCGCCAACGGAGGTGCATAAAAACGGTGCAATTTTGTACACCTCCAATGGATGTGCATAAAAACGCCACCAAACATGATCACCAGAGTACTGTAATAATGTAAGGTAAGTTCTCGATCCCAGGATCGTCTTTCAGCTCTGCTCACGTCTGCTGCTTCAGGTTTATTTTCGCAGTTGATTTTCTTACCACAACCTATTTTCAAACACGGACATCTGTACGTTGCTGTGTCCCGGGTCAAAGGCTATAGTGGCTTACACGTCATGTTGGGCCACATAGAAAAATCAACAGAGGATATACCAAATTACAAAGACAACGTTGTTTACCAATCTGCCCTCATTAAATGATGGTGGGTACAATATCGAATGAAAATAGTTCTTTCCCCGCGAAATTGCGGGCTTTTTACTAGTTTTATAAAGATATATTTACTTACCAACTTACTTAGACCTTGAGCTCCCTACCCTTCCCCCACCCACCCTTCCCCCGCCCCGTTGAGCACAAGACATCAACAGGGTGTTGTTTATTAAGTTAATGAATCAAGTATTTTTCTCTAAGATAAGTTTAAGATATTTTTTGAAAGATGTAATTCGTCTATAAGGAAAAATAATCTAATGCAAAGGACTGTGACAATTTGGAATAATCTAAAGTTTGAGACGAAAAATTCTAATTCAATTGATAATTTTAAGAATGTCATTGATAAAGATCTTACCAAAAGTATATTCGATTTTGACGAATAATGTAACATGGCGTTGGATATTATTGTCTTTCGTATAACAATTTTTTGAAACTCTCGAATGTACAAGTCAGACATGCCAAATAAATGTAAATATAGTAAATTATACGACGAATATTGAATATGACATTTATTTATGCATTAGATATTTAATTCTCAATATTATCAATTAATTGACATTGAATACTAATTGAATGATAATTTATAAATGTTATCTATGCATAAAAATTACACAGAGCATTTCAATGTTTTAACAAAAAATAAAAATAAATAAATAAATTCCCTTTATTTATCCCTAAGGGGAATTTTTTCTTTAGGGTCTATTCCAAGGGTAGACTGGAATAACCCAGGCGTCAGCCGCAGTGCAGCGCCGCAAATTGAGCTAAGGCTAGGTGACTTGCTCAATGCCACACAACGCGGCGGGTAGTCGAACTCGGTACCTTTCAGGTACGAAGCAAAGACCATACCGCGAAGCCACTCAGTCTCACCTATTAGCTCTTAAACGGTACGATACGATACGAAATGTTTTTCTATCATTTTCTATGCTCGATGACTTATTTTTCAATGTTAGTGACTGTTGACTTATTTGTATATATTATGTTATTTATTTGAATATGCGGTTTTTCATAACATAACAAATGGCAACGAAGTGGCTTATAGGCAAGAAATTGATAGATTTGTGTCTTGGTGTGATGCCCACCACCTAGAGCTTAACATAAGCAAGACAAAGGAGCTAGTGATTGACTTTAGGAGAGTGAAGGAACCGATAGAACCGTTAAAATTAAAGGACCAATTCGTCCAGCGAGTTACTCACTACAAATACCTTGGTGTAGCGATTGATGACAGGCTCAAGTGGGATGAACACTTGAAAATAATTAGGCATAAGATGTGCAGACGTACATATTTTTTATCAAAACTCTCTCAGTTTAGAATAGATAAAACCCTCTGCACATTATTTTATAGAGCAGTAATCGAAAGTGTTTTGTCATTTTGTATAACAGCTTGGGGAGGCAATTGCTTAGCAGTGGAAAGGAACAAAATAAATTCAAATATTAAAAAATCCATTAAACGCTATATAAATGATGTTGACGATGTAGATCTTTTATACGAGAAATTTTGTATAAATAAAATAACTAAAATATTAAATGACCAGTATCATCCACTTAGACCATCAATTATTATGTCAGAAAGAAGTGGTCGCCCTTTCTCTATTTCAACGAAAACAGAGAGACACCGAAAATCTTTTCTGCCGTCCAGTATTAGGCTTTATAACAACAAGCAATAATCATTTTATATAATTATTTCTCATTTTTACTTTTTAAAAAATAAATATTAATTTATTAATTTATATGTTTTGCAATCTTTTCAATTTTCAATTTATAGTGACAGTTTTAACTATTTTACAGTGTTGAAATTATTCATATTATAAAGCGTAGCTCTGGTTATAGAGCTGCTCCTTTTTTTTTTTTTTTTTAATATATATACATCGCATTTCAATTGTATTTTTATCTTACTGTATAAATTATAACACGTCTGTACAAAAAATTTCCTTTTTGGGATGCAATAAAGTAATTATTATTATTATTATTATTATTATTTATTATTATTATTATTATTATTATTATTATTATTATTATTATTATTATTATTATTATTATTATTATTATTATTATTATTATTATTTCTTCTTTTTTTTGGGTGTGAGTGGGGGGGGGGGTGTCTTGATACCTATTTATATACTTAAATTGTGATTGATTGCTAATTTATTGGTATATGGGTTGGTTCTTATAATGTGGATGAATGTTATTTTTGCCAGGTACCCATTGATATAGGAGAAGTTGCTAATTTATTGGTTTATGGATTGGTTGTTATAATGTGGATGAATGTTATTTTTGCCTGGTACGTATATGCTTAAATTGTGATTGATCGATTCGTTTTTGGTATATAGGTTGGTTCTTGTAATGTGGATGAATTTTTTGTTTTGCATGAATATATTTAAAGTAGGATTGATGGTTACTATTTTGTCTTGTCTCCTGGAAAATAATTTGCCTGTGTTTATATATGATTATGGTAACACATGGTCAAATAAGGCTTATTTATTTATTTATTTATTCATTCACTTATCTATTTATTATATATAAATATATATGCTCGAAACTATATTGTAGAGGTTGATCATAATTATACTTGAAATATGTCATATATATATTATATATTATATTATATATATATATATATATATATATATATATATATATGTATAACATATATAATTATTTTTGGTAGTTTCCTTTGGTTAATTATTGATTTTACCTGTATTGATTGAAAACTCTATGTAAATGTATATTTGGATGTGATTAGACCGACAGACTTTTTCACAAATAACAAAAAGATTATAAGATTCTTCGTTGTGGATGACATCCTAAATTCTTTCGACCCTGGCTCACCTTCCTTAATATCAAAGCAGCCAGTTTACTTGAATTGATTGGACAAAGTTTAAAAAATGAAACGATATTACCTCCGTAATCTGATATAAAACGTTATACAAAGTTTGGCTAGAAAACTAATCCATTCAAGTATTGTTTAAAGTTACCCTCATCTAGTCAAAAGAAAATATCAAACCTGAAACTTCGAGAAAGACATCATAAAGAAGTTCAGGTTTGAGAGAGTTTGTGACAAAATTAGGGTCATTTTAATCCATCGATATTTGAAGGACGAGTTTTTTGGCCAAAATATTTTAATGTGTTTTTTTAACCATAGCAAATTATCTTATATTTAACACATTGGAATGCTCTTAATGAATAAAATATGATTACAACTTTTTCCCTTAATCTTGTGTTTTATTTAATGACCCTCTCCACTTTTTTCTCACTTTAACTTAGGGATATTATTTCAACTCTGCTTTCTGTAACAACGTATACTATGACCAAGTTAAGTCTGAATAGTACGAGTATTATCTTTTGGTTGTACTCAATGATTGCTCTAATAGGAAGGTGTTTTATGCGTTTTGGTTTGTTTTATATTATTTTTTGTTTTGTTTTTGTTTTTCTCATACTCAGACACTAGTTCAAGACCCCAATCTAAAGAAAAACACACCGATGGAGGAGGGCCGACGTGGACTTATTTGCAGGTCTGATAACCCAATTCTTTATGGGCTCATTGTTGTAATGAAAATCTCAACAACAAAATGACGAAAAATATTGGCCATTACAACAATGTTAAACTAGGCCTATAAGTGGGTTCGGATGTCAGACCTGCCTATACGTATAGTATACGCCGAGGAGGACATAATCCGAGAGATGACTGGGTGGGTAGATCAGAATCCTGAGATTACGCCCCAAACTTGGCATCTCATTTTTCCTTGAGATGGAAACATTAGAGAGTTACATGTGACTTACTTTGCGACGCATTATTGGGTTTTCTCAATATTTTGTCAAAATATCCCTTAACCCTCTCCTTACCAGCCATGTTCAGGATTTTCCCAAAACTTCGCACCCCACTAATACAAAAATATATTTCTTATCACTCAAACACAAGAGCAGTAAAGTTCTTGCGATACATAATTTCTTTAGCATAGCATGCTCTACAACACACAGTTCATTTTCTTTTGATTTTAATGATGTACAAAAGAAATATAAATAAGAAAAATGTTGGTTGTATCGTAACGACTGTGACTATTTTCCTATAGTTGGTAAGGAGAGGGTTAAATTCAAAGGTGTATGAAGGGAATCATATTTATTTCATAACTTTTAAAATCAATTTATTTGTAAGCTGACAAAGGAATGATAAAAAAGGTATAGCATCTCTAGTCATCACCTTTGCCTTTTTCACCCTGGATCAGGGTATAGGCTACAGAAAACAGTTTCCACCCTTCCCTTTCCTGAGCTTTTTTTAAAATCTCGTTCCATGTCTTATCACTTCTCTGTATATCAGCTCCTTTAATTCTTCTCCATGTTCCGCGTGGCATTCCCTTTGATTTCCTGCCCTGAGGGTTCCAGTCCAATACTTTCTTATTTCTTTGTTATATTGGAGTGATTCTTTCTAAGGGTGAGTCCAATCCACCTCCATCGTCTTCTCTAGTGGTCTCTCATTAAATACTCATTTACGAATGTCTTCAGGGCACAGTTTGTCTTTTTATGTTTAAGTCGGCGGGCACTAGGAATATTGAATACTGATTTATTTATGTTGTTTAAAAAAAACAAAAACAAACTATAATCAGATGCGATAACGTAAAAATTATTTTGTTTTGATTTGTTTTTGTGCCGCTATGTGGTCTTGTGATATGACACTTGCTTTCGAATCGGAAGGTCCTGGGTTCGAGCCTTGTTCGGCACATAGTTGAGTCTTTGGAAAAGTCTCCTTATTCACATTCTCTCATCGTACTCAGGTGTAAAATGAGGACCTGGTCGTTAACAGCGTTGTTCCTGTCGAAAAGAAAATTAATATCGCCTAACAAGCGCCTTGTTTCGTTCCACATATTACGTGTTGCTGTTGGTCAAGGACCCTTTGTGAAGTGTTGATATTGAGCTGTATAAAAGCTCAAGTTGTTTTTTATTGCCAGATTTTATATATCGTAACTAAAGGTGCCCGAAACATTATAAGCACAACTAACGACACTTCCTTTTGGTGATTGTCATTTTGTATTAAAGCGTAATTTTAAGGAAATATTCAGTCTATTAGTTTATAATGGCTATGGCTAAGACTCTTTACTCACATTCTCTCAATGTACTCGGGTGTTTTAGTGGATATAGCAGTATATAAATGTTCTATTGTTTGGTGGTTGTTTGTTGGGTTTTTTGTTTTTTTTTAGAGAGTTTTCTTTTGGGAGTGGGGTACAATTTTGGTTCACCTCAGCGCCAAAATTTTTTTTTTAAATCCCTTTATTCATCTCCAAGGGGAAATTTGTCTTTTGGGTCTATTCCAAGGGAAGACTGGAATAACCCAGGCGTTAGCCGCAGTGCAGCGCCGCAAAAGGAGCTAGGGCGAGGTGACTTGCTCAAGGACACACAACGAGGCGGGTAGTCGAACTCGATACCTTTTGGGTACGAAGCAAAGACCGTACCACCGAGCCACGCTGACCCCTACAGTGGAATCCCGATTAATACAACACCACCGAACCAGAAATATTGGATATTGGATACACGGTTAATTTTATCCATTTTAAATAGAACACACCGAGATAAAGAACAGAAAATTTGGGACCAACATGAGGTGTTGACTTTAATCTGAATTTTTTGACTTTGAGACCGTTGGCTTTATCAGGATTCGACTGGCAGAAGTTAAATAGTTATAGGGCTGCATTATATGATTCAAGCACAGGAGGAAAATCGAGACAAAGGCGGATTAGTTCCAACAAAGTACAACAAGAGATTCTAAGAGTAATATAGCCTTGTGTTTACAGTCACATGTTTGAAGTCACATCTAGACACCCACACATGATCCTGCCAAAAGGGGTACACTCAAATTGTTATAATACAGATCTATAATAAAAACTCTTATGATACATTGAGATTACTTCCATTGAAACAGTTAAAAAGCAAGCTTTTATGCACCGCAATATCGGCTAAATGAGCTCAAAGAGCTTTAAAGGGGTTCTCCCCCAACAGCAACTCTTCATTAGGACGATAAGGGGCCCAATTACAGTTTTCTTTATACATAGACAACACTGTTACTGACCATATTATACACATTTTACAACTGAGTGCGGTGAGAGAATATGGGTAGATAACATGTTCCAGGGATTCAACTTTGCGCCGCCTAGATCAGGACAAACCAAGTATGGTCTAACGGCCAGTGACAACTGTCAACCTGTATCATCTCTTACAAAAAGAGATAACATTGTCTGTCTGACTGTTTCCCTTCCAGCAAAAAACCCAAGGCAAAACCTGAATATTTTAATTGGTCTCAGTCTATGACGAAGATTGACAGTGACCTATACGTCTCAAAACGGTATTTCGTCAAGGCGAGACAGATGCCCTAAAGTGATCTTTGATGTACTCGTATAACCAGAAATGTTCAATTTTTGTTTCTGTTGCTTTAAAAATCTATGTCGCTTGTCTTTAAAAAAATCATTTAACCCAAGTTTCATATTTTGGACAATAAAATCAATTATTGACGTCTAAATCTAATTCACACCGACATACACCGCTTTAAGGCAGGGGTTTACAAGTAGCCACACGGAGGAGAAAATGTACATTTTTTTTAAAAACTTGGTAATTTATATAGCCAAAGCTCTTTGGTCCCGTGCAACACTTGACATACAGGACAAGATATGATGCCTTTAAGGTGATATTACATTTTTTGACAAAGATAACGCTGTTAACGGCAATGTACTTGTACTCATTTTAAACTGAGGTAAGGTGAGAAAATGTGAGTAAATACTCGTAGCTTCAACTTTTAGCCGCACAAAATCGATACTCAAACCCAGGACCTCCGGCTCAAAGGCGAGTGCCACACAGCAAGATCACAACTCAGCACCACTGAATCAACCACGCTCCGCCTAATTGAGGTCATGAAGGTCAATCCCCCCCCCCCCCCCCCCCCCCCTTCCATAAATCCACTACCAACACGAATGTGAACTGGTTTTCTCATAATATTATTAGACAAACACTTATGGCAACAGTGTAAACTAAATTTAAGTCATATTATTACAACTAAACATATGAGTTTATCAACTTGACATGGCGTGATATAGATATAAATCATCTGCTATTAAAACCCTTTTGCCATTCCCGAATGACTCAACTTTGCTCCGCTCAGAGCAGGACTTGAGCCGGAGACCTACCGGGTCTGAAATCGAATGCCATGCAACATTGTGTAGCATCTCTTACAAAAAGATGATAATATCTGATATCTGGGAGCGATCAATATTTTCAGATTTTCGCCCAACTAAGCCACCTAATCACATATTTTGTTGCTGTCCGATTGGGTATTTCTTAGTAAAATGTTGTTAACACACTGTTTTATTTTTTGAAAGTTGTAAACATACGCATGGGTCAAGTCTAACGATAGAAACTACACACTTTGATGATGGCTATTTCAGATATTGTAAACACTTGAATTACATATATTTTGCAATATGACCAATGACTTGTGCACATGGGAAAAATAACACAGAGCGTCCTCATTGTTAAAATAGATGTGTCTACCAAATAGTTAACAGTTGCGTTGAAGTCCAAATCAAAAACGAATATCAAACCTAAAGTGTGCACACTTCATAATTGAACGCATCAATCTACACATGAGTTTTTACATTTAATGGAGCACCAAGTGTTTTGCCTTATTTTGCTGATTAATTTAACATTTTTGGTCTCTTCAGATCATCTTCAAGCTGTTGACTTGAACAATACTTGAATACCCTCGCAAAAGCCTCTTTGAAACGACCGGAAACTCGAAAGTAAAAGAAAAAATTGATTGAGGTGTTAACGGAATCAACCCAAAACTTTAATAGGAAGACGATATAGAACAAATTTTCATTGACGCCATTATAATTCGCACCAGGCAAAACCAGGACAGCAACACTAGGAATAAAACCCATTAAGTTACAAACAAGAAATATAAAAGCAGTCGTGTTGATGAATTTAATCAGCTCGATATCCTTGGACGCCATTGCTTTCTTGGCACTACTGCTTGGCTCGTTCGAATTTTTCACTCTCCATTTTTTTACTTGAACAAGTTTATATGACATGAGTGCTGAGTTTATAGTGAGAAATAGAACGGCCGAAAAAGGCGAAATTTGATTTAAGATGACTTGATGATATCTAAGTAGTAATGTTGAAATGGGCGAGTCTTTTAAATTTGCAACGGATATGTTAAACTCTGGGTCATAAACCCAAACGATTTTGACAAATGACGCATACGTAAATTGAATAACTGTAAAGAAGATGACGAAAGAGAGTATGACAATTTTTGTTGTCTTAGGTGTAAACATCAGTTTTACATTCAAAGGAAAATAAACACAGATACTTCTTATCAGTGATATGTAAACTGTTACCCATGTACTAATTTTCGTCGAAACTACGTGAAAGTATATATAGAGTATTGAAAAGGTAGTACATGTGTAAAATGTTCCCAGACCGGCCGTGTATCTAACGATGAAGCACAGGGAGTAAGGAATCAGCGTAACACAGGCAACCAGATCTGAGATGGACAAACATAAGAAACCGATATTCGTACTGTCATTTCGGACGCCTTGTTCTATAAACACCCGGATGTTGATGATGTTCGTGACAACGCCCATCATATTCAGAAGCAGCATTGTAAATACAAATGGCGGCTCTATAACGAGGCGTGCTTCGTCACACACGACTCCAGTTCCTTGTGTGATGTCATAGTTATCAAATAAAACACTTGAATTGGTCACGGAATTTTCTGTCGTATTCATCGTTTACCTGGATACCCGAAAAAGACAATAGGTGAGGACCGAATGTGACCAGCTGTCTCATTACAACATTTTGATGGGATGATTTAAACACTAACAAATTAATTTATTTTCAGTCACAAATAGGAGGATTGGTAGTGTTTTTATCTTTTAGGAGGAGAATGGAAATTATTTCTCAAACTGACAAAGGCTAAATTTTAAATTTCATAATTTTTTGGTCATTTTAACTATAAAATCCCTTTTTGGCAGGTGGTACGATTCGATATAATAGGATGGGTCATAAAACGGTATTACATCGGGCTGGGTCTGATGCTTAAATCTGAATTTGAAGGGAGGGGAAGAGTGATGTGGTAAAAAAAAAAAACAATTTTCAAATATAACGCTAATATTCCTATTCCCTTGTTATTTATAGAGGTAAGATGGTCTAATTTGCTGCTTTGTCTGGAACTGTTTTATACACATCTTTTCATTTATTATGATTGCGGCGCTATTATGATTGCGGCGCTCTTACACGTTTATCCACGATATATTATTGCGACGAAAAGAAGCGTTCCTTGAAGATGAGCTTATGCTCCATAAATCTCCTGTTGTCGAATTCTATTGTAAAAGATGTTTGTTTGGGTATTAGATATAAATCAAATGATATTGATGATAATAACCCTCGTTCAGTCCTCTGTGTTGCCTCTGCTTGTACTCTGTAAAAAAAAATTCCAAATACATTTTTTGAAATTTGGCTAGAAAACTCTTCTTTCAAATGTCGATCAAATTATATTGACACTCGTCATTGTCAAAAATTCTCAAACATGTGACTGAAGGAAGACTTCAAGAAAGTCCCAGGTTTGAGATTGTTTGACAAGATGAAGGTCCTTTTAATCGATCGATACTTGAACTACTTACGACTTTTCTGGACAAAATTCAGACTATGTAATTTTTCAGATAACGGCAACGCTATGAATCATTTCCGGCATAAATACAAAGAAACATTGAATATGAAAAAACGATTAAGTGTATAAGGTTTACAAAATCTACAGTACCAAAGCGGAAGATTAGTACTTTACATAAATTATGTTCCAACCCTTTGATCAACTGTGAATCGTCGATATATTCCAATGCAGTGTTTATTCTAATTCTATGTCTTTGTGGTGTCAACTTAAGCCATCGATTGGGACAATTATAAAGTCCCAGCGCTCAAATCTAAATTATGTCTTACTATAATGATCCAAAAATTGATTTTTTTCAAAAATAAATTCATTTTGTTCAAACAAAATCTGTGAGACTTTATTGAATTTTTATTGCAAGGCAAAGACTTAATACTTTGTTTAATACTCAATGTAGTGGAATGAGAATAATATCAATTTGTGATTGCTCCAAAAAAGACTTGCTGTTTTTGGTAAAAATGCTTATCTGAAAATTTAAATAAATCAACTTTTGTTTTGAACAGATTACACTAGCATTTCCATATTCAATGACTTAATGCATGACGTTGTATACTTACCTTGGGTGTTTGTAAATAGCTATGAGCAGGTTTGGTGGAAATTGCTCTATAATAAGAAAGCTCATATTTTTTCTTGGGGTGGGGGTGGGGGCCCAAATTCTATTTGTCATGACATTACGTGCCTCATTATTCTCTTAGGCAGTTTTAGAAAAAAAAATTACATTGAATTCAACTAGTTCACAATAAATTAAATAGACCTTAAGGGCAAGTACCTGTGTCATTAAAGTAGATATATCACTTAAAGGTGAGAATTATAATCGTAAAATTCCGTTTGAAGCTTATGAATATTTTGAAATGTATGTATTGATTGGTGTATTGACTGGTTTGAATTTGCATTATAAATTGTCTATAAAGATTAAGAAATTACTCCTCTTAGCGTTTAACCCGTGATATGATTTGATTATAGCAAGCCAATTGCCTGAAGTGGAAATACACTACAAAGACATTTGGTGACATTCAAGATGATATAACATTGCACGCAATCTTCAAAGATGTAGCTTCAGGCATAAAGCAACTTTAGTCAATGAACAAACTATATATAAGATTCTTGTACGCCAAAGTTGGGAATTTCGAACAAGCTTCAAATGCCGCGCAGTTTTGGGAGCGCTTTGGGAATGAGTTCGAATTTTCTAACACAGGAGTTCAAGAATCTTATCATTATACACCTCTAATCGTCTCACCTAGTCTATATTATTTCTGATCCAAACGCTTTTTAAAAAATCATAACTGGTTTTCGAATTCAACGATTTGACATTAAGAATGATCATTGTGGTCAGGATATCAATCCGCGTCAAAATCCATTGTTTCTAAAAGTAGATGCCTGCAGGAGAAAAAAAATAATCATGAACTCCTAAACAGTGGTTTCCGTTTATAAGCACAGTTCTCGACAATCAGGCAAAGCGTGCTTATAGCCAGACCGTGCTTGTAAGCGGATTCTGATTTTTTGTATTAAGCCAAAATCCCTAAGATCCAAGAAGTCAAGCTATGTTTCCTGACTATAAATGTATGTACCTGGCTGCATGTCTAAAACTATCATCTGTCGGTTTCCAAAGTCATTAAAATAATTCTCTCCTTTAGGGATTGCTTTTTTCTAAGACTAGATAGACCAATATGCGACGACCTCATACAATATGTGTTGGGACGAGGGATAAAGAATCTTGTAATTCGTGTAACTGAAAAATATTCTACCAAATGGCGTTACTCGCCTAGCGCACATAACTGCTAGATCATCAGTGGGGAAGGAGGAATCCGCTTTGAGTGCCATTCGTGAAGACAACCAATTGGGCATCCTGTGTATAACAGGGTCTTGGTCACGTGATAAAGGAGATGAAATTATTATGACGTCAATATGTCCCTCCAACTCTCACCATCCATTAATATCATTTCCAAGGCAAGGAAAAGGGAGAGGCTTTGCTTTTGTCGCCAAAAAAAATATTTAGTCTAAAGACAACTCGAATTAAATCTGTCTACTTTGAAGCAGCAACGATGAATATAATTGGTAAGAATCAGTACCTGACGATTTTATAAATATATCGCTCACAGAAGAAGTGTCGGGCGGCCGAAATGATAAATGAACTTGAGGAAATGATTGCTAATCTCGGCATGAAGGCTTCACCATTTGTCATCATGGGTGATTTTAACAGTCATTACGAAATGGGAGAGCTGACATGTGTTAAGAATATTAAAGACCTTTTGTTCCAACGTGGTCTTACTCAAATTTTTGACACTAAAACACACAACTCCAACCACACTCCCGTTTGGTTTATAGGAAAGCCGGAACTAATTCTTTGAGTACAACAATGGCCCTCACACAACAACAGTAACCTCTCGTGAGCGTGCTTATAAGCGGAGTCTATTTGGGCGGGCGCGCTTATAAAGAATTAAACTTATATAGTAAAAATTATGTTTCGCATTTGGAGCGAGCTTATAGCCGGTTTGTACTTATAACAGGAGTGCTTATGAACGGAAACCACTGTAAAATACGACCATCTTTTATTTAAGGAGGGAAAAGTAATGACCATGACCAGACAGAGGCGTATGCAGCATTGTGAAAAGAATAGCCGGGAAAAAACCCGTGTTACTGAGCAACCCTCAGCAGACTTTTTCACCTATAGGTCGGAGGTTCGTGTCCCAACGCAGACCACACAAAGTCCTTGAGAAAGGTTCTTTACTCTGCTATGTGGTCTTGTGGTATGACACTCGCCTTCGGACCGGAAGGTCAAGGGTTTGAGTCCCGCTCTGAGCTTCGCATAATTGAGCCCGGATACCCGCTGCGTTGTGTGGCCTTGAGCAAGTCATCTCGCCTTAGCTCAGTTTGTGGCGCTGCACTGCGGCTGAAGACTATAGAAAAACTCCCCCACCCCCCCCCCCCCTGGGATAAATAAAGGGAATGTTATTTTTATTTTATTTATATCGTATCAAATGAATGGGTGACCAACAGATCCAACACATTTGAAAATAGTACAAACCAATGACCTTCCAAGGGCGATAACTTCTTATGGCGACACAGGCTTTTTTACCCTAACAAGTGGAATTTATGGCAAGATTGCATGCAAAGACTGCTAAAACCCAGTGTAAAAGAGAAGGAAAGGAGTTCGTTAGTTGGTTGGCCTACGCACTAATATCTCTGTGAATGTCTGGAGACTTGTTCAGATTAGTGTATTGTTAAGAATCTGGATATGTATCGAGATGATCACTTTGGTAAGAAATGAATAAGTTGACGTCACTCGGCTCTTTGTTATCATGTGAAGATCGCTGGTTGGGTTATTAGTTCTCATTAACTTCTGTCAATCAGAATATAATCTTTTAAGGTTAGATCTATGGTTTTGTGTCAGACTATAAAATGTTAAGGTTGCATATAGTTTTGGTTGTGGTCCGGTTGATCTGGCGGCCTGAACTGGGGGATATTTTATTTAACGCATAACATCTATAAGCATCTATAATTTATTCACATCTACTTTTGACGTGCCTGACAACAACAGTAGCCGTCTTCATCCCATAGCCTGACAGTGTCGAAAAATGTTTGTGAAAATAAAAGACTAGGACCACCATAAAAAAGTGAAGATTGAATTGTATTCAATAGTTCAACTGTCCGCCCAACAGCGAATGGGTAGCTGTGCCTGTAAGATCTGGCGGAAAGTACTTTGCGATAGACTAGCGCCCTATTCAAAGATTAACAAGAAATTGCTATTGTCCTTTTCACGCTATAGAAGCCGGGATAAACTCCGGCTCCATGGGCCTAATGGTCCTGAAGAACTACTACTTTTTGTTATACTTTTGACTTGCCTAATAACTAATAACGACAGTAGCCGTCGTCATCTCATCATCTGACAGTGTCCAAAAATGTACGTGGAAATACAAGACAAGGACCACCATAAAAAGGTGAAAGTTGAATTGTATTCAATAATTCAATCAGTGGGGTCATTTCTATCCTTGAGCATTACTAACGAAAATTCATTTTACATTTCATTTTTTTTTTGTCACCGTGGTCTTGTGCGGATATATGGTCTAGTGGTATGACACTCACCTTTGAACCGCAAGGTTCTGGGTTCGAATCCCGCTCTGAAAGGCGCATAGTTGAGTTCTTGGAAAAGTCTTTCCACTCACATTCTTTTACCCTACCCAGGTGTAATATGAATGTCTGGCGTTAACCGCGTTGTCTCTGTTGGAAAAAAAAATTATGATATCGTCAGGCGTCATGTCTCGTCCTAGATCCTCATTTTAGGTGTTGCTGTTGGCTTGGGACCCCTTGTAAAGCGCTTTGGGCATATTTAGTGGATCTTGCGCTAAAAATGCTCAAGTTTTTGTTGGGTTTTTTTTGGGTATTTTTTTTTTTGGGGGGGGGGGGGGGGGGGGCTGGTGTTATTGTTTTTTGTTTTGTTTATTTTAATTTGGACATAATTTTAAGAGAAGTGTAAGGCTATGCAGTAAACGAAAGCTGTGCAATAATTCAGCCCGCTACCATCGTAGTCTGCTCTTGTCAAAATAAATTACATCTTGGATTCTCCTTCTATTCCTGAGTACCTGGCCGTTAACAGAGTTGTTTCTGTCCGAAAAATATGTAATATCGCCTAACAGTAACAGGCGTCATGTCACGTCCTACATGTTACGTGTTGCTGTTGGCTAGGGACCCATTGTAAAGCGCTTTGAGCACATTTAGTGGATATTGCGCTATATAAAAGCTCAAGTTTAAGTTCTATTCCTGACCATCTCGCCTAATCCCTTACGTCGCCTGTTTCATGTCAAACTTCTTATAAATGTATGTTATGTTTATTTTTGTTCACTACCAAATTAAGTTATAAATGAAACGTAATAAATAACCCGTAATTAATAATCCGATTTCGGTGATAAAGAAATTAAAATATAAGGGCAAATATTGGATGTCTCTCATATCTGAGGCAACAAAAAGTAGGAAGAAAAATTTATCATTTATATAGAGAAATATTTACTTTTTTTACGTGCTCAAATCGCTTTACAAGAGGTTCTAGCCAAGAGCAACACATAAAATTTATGACGAAACATTTGTTTTCGACAGAGACAACGCTGTTAACGGCCAAGTACTCATTCTGCACCTGAGTACGGTGAGAGAATGTGAGTAAAGAGCCTTTTACAAGGACTCAATTTGACTTTGCTCAGATCAGGACTCGATCCTGGGACCTGTCGGTTTGTAGGCGAAGGTCACATAACTAGATCACAAACGTGCACAAAGATAAGATCAATACAAGAAAGCAGCGTATCAGTTACCTAATATCGATCATGATCAATAGATACAAGCTATTAACTAGTATCGATTAGGAAGAGTACCGTATGTTAAAGACGATATTGCAGCCTGCAGCGAATATAATCGATGTAGATTCCAAAAGCATACCATCAGTGTACCTACTTAGTTTGAGATCACATGAAAGTCTCATCCAGACACCAGCACAGGATCTCACTAAGAGGAACACTCTCAAATGTTTACAGAATACATAACTAACAATACATAACAAAGAGATAATGTACAAGGAAAAAACAAAAACTATAACCATATATTTGACTGTTTCCAGGGCTGGGACAAAACTAAGTAATCTCATTCCAAGACAAAGACAGAAAGCAATTATGAAAACAGATATAAGGGGATAGAAGACACAGCATGACCTTCTGTCCACCATGGGAGGCCAAAAAAAACCCCCAGAGAATGAGTTCTAGTCCCAGTGTTTGTTTGTTTTTTTTAATCCTCATTAATTTGTTTTGTTTTTGTTTATTGTGTCTTTAGGTGCTATTGACAGTTTAGGTCATTTTAGCGCCAGTAAAAAGAAATCTGATAGAGGAAAAGTTGTAGATCTGAAGTTAAAAGCACCAAAGAAAAATAAAAGAAAGAAAGAAAAAAAAAAAGGGGGGAACTATTGAATATATTAAAAAAAACAATAACCATAATACTGTAGTACAAAACATTTATTGAGGAGAACGAGTTCTGTTCCCAAACTTTGTTAAAAATCTTACTTTTCTAAATTCTGATCTGTTAAAACAAAAAAATAATAATTAACTGCCGTACTCCTGAAAGAGATGTGGTTTTTTTTAATTTGGCCAGAAAACTCGTCCATCAAATATCGATCGATTTAGATGACATTCATCTTGGAAGCCCACATGAGATCCCAGATTTGAAAGTTTTTGCCAAGATGAGGTTCATTTAAATCGGACAATAGTTGACGTACTAGTACTTGTTTTCTGGCCAAATTTTAAAATACAAGTCTTCCCATAGTACGGCAGTAAACTGGTTAAATTTAATCTTTTTCATCGTGTTCATTCCCACAGAATACAAGATTAAGTGCTTTGAGTCAAAGTTCTAGTATTATTTAGTATGTTTTGTTTTTCATGTATAGTTGGGTCATCATTGGTAGCAGTGAAATAATAAAGAAAGTACCTACATTAGCTTAAATGGGTTCTTATCTGAAGAAAAAACAAGGATCTCAAAACTTAAACAGCAAACAACTCACGGTCATGATAACTAACAAAAAGTTGACGAGAGTTTTGAAAAATGATAAATTTTGCAGTTTTAAAAAAGAGGTTAAATACGGCTTTAAAATTACTACTTGGAAGCAATTCATCAGATATGATACTTACTATGCTGAAAGAAATGGCACTTTATAAAAATATAATCTTCAAAAATACAAATCCCATATACACACAGCAGTCCATTACACATGCGTAAATAATTTAGTTTTGTATTATCATGTGCTTGATATTGGTAATTATATGTCCAGGCAAAAAAAAAAAAATCAAAGAAACAAAAAAAAATTAAGAAAACCACAAGAGAAAGGATTTAAAAAATATTCCTTATAACGGAATTTATAAATCAATAACTTGAGAATATAACATGATAGACTTCCCAAAATGGGATGTGAAACAAAAGCTCATTGGCATACCTTGTACAAAGATGCTCTACTATTCCTAAAGAATTTTTTTAAATGACCCAAAACAACTTTGTCCTGAAACATAAGTCAATTAATTGAATTGACTTTCGACGTGTCAAAAGTCTCGAACATGAGCCTTCAAAGAAGATAGTTAAAAGTTTGATATCTTTTAGAATTTTGAGGATCATTTTAAATGATCAAGAGGTAAAGAAAAAGTTTTGTAACTAAAATGAAAAAACTGGGTTTTGTCAAATTATGTCAGAATAGCCTAATGGAGAGAAAATGATTTGTTTGTTGTTTGTTTGTTTTTTCATGGGCTTTAAGGCGAATGCAACACTATAAGGTCATTTCAGCGCCAGTAAATAAAAAAAAAAAAGATGATAGAGGAAAAGTTGTAGATCTGAAGTTAAAAGCATCGAAGAAAAATCAAGACAAAAAGGACTGCGAATAGGGAACAGAAGGTTCTATGTGCCCGTATTGACATTACCTAAAAGTCCCATCCAGGCACAATCAAAGAATCTTGCTGTGAAGGATACACTCAAATGTTTACACAATACAATATCTTTAGAACTAAAAACTATAACAGGACATATTAGAGAGATGATTTACAAAGGGAAAAATATCATCTCTCCAAAAAGTGTGTATACTCTCAGCTAAGGTTCCCCACCAGGACCTGGGAAAAAAACGAAACAATCTCAATCCAGGACAAAGATGCGAGCAACATGGACAAAGAGAACAGATATGGATGTCAGAGGACACAGCAATTGACCTTTCTGTCCATCATATTAGGTAAGAAGATCCCACCCAGTGAAAATGATGCAAACATTGCTTGCTTAAAATGTCCACAATTAGGTTAATGTGTTGTTTTTGTTTGTTTTTTTTTCAAATTGAAAGAAAGCAGTAAAACACTAAAAAAACAAAAACACTAACATTTTTTAGGCTTTCTTATATGACACTCTATTGTTCAATCCAGCTCTGAGCGCCACAAAGTTGAATCCTTGGAGAAAGGCTCTTTACTCACATTTTATTATTGTACTCAGATCAAGAAGCTTATAATAATAAGCCTCTTGACTCAGATGTAAAATGTTTACTTGGCAGGTTATAGCGATGATTATGTCAAAATAAATCGGAACATCCCCTCACATGCGTAATGTCTCGTCCTATGTGTAAAATGCTGCTGTTGGCTTGGGGAGGCGCTTGTAAAGCGTTTTGATCACGTTTAATGGATATATGAGCTAAATAAAAACTTGTGGTCCAAAAAATAAAATCAGGCTAATTCTTTTTTTTCTTCTGTTATTACTCATGCTTTGTCTGGCACTGTTTAATACTCACTTTTCGACTTTTTATCTATTTATTTTTTCTTCGAAACTTAAATACAGTCATGTCTCTCTAATCCGGACCTCCACAATCCAGGTGTCTGGACAAATTGCCTTGGCACATATTTATTTCTTCTTTATTTAATCACTTTAGGGGACTGATTCCAGTATCCAGGTGTGTCTGAAATCCTGGAAAAATGTTGGGAACGGATGTGTTCAAATTGGAAAGATGTGAACGTACATAAGTCATTGACAACCATACCGTTTTATCTACAATAATCATAAAAGACATTCCAGTTGTCTCCCTTGTTCATTTATAGACCTGATCTAATTTCAAGAGTTTGATTAATGTCATATTGCTTTTAAAAACTTGAGCTTTTATATAGTGCAATATCCACTAAACGCGCTCAAAGCGCTTTACAAGGGCAACAGCAACACTTAACATCCAAGATTAGACATGAAACCCATAAGGCACTATGTATTACAATATTTTTTTATCAACAGAGACAAATTTATGACCAGGTTTTCATTTTACACCCAACAGAATGTGAGCAAAGAGCTTTTCCCAAGGACTCAACTTTACCCGTCGCTCAGAGCTGGATCGAACCCGGGATCTACTGATCCGAAGGTAAGTGTCATACCAGAAGACCACTATGCTTTTTAACAGGTCCTGATGTCTCTTATGTTACATTAACTCTCTTATTTCTTTTCTTTATCAGTGAAGAAGCGATTTTAATTTACTGATGAAGGTTCGTTGGTCGGAATGAGGTCGACTGTTTTGTTTGTTTTTGTTTGGTTCAAGGGTTTTATGGCGCTTGCAATACATTTAGGTCATATCACCGCCAGTGAAAAGGGAGAATATGGGATAGTAAAAAAGTTCTCGAATTACAATTAAATCACCCAAGATAAAGTAAGACAAAGGGGAACTGGGAACAAATAGGGATCAGATGTAGATTCCAAGAGCGTACCACCAATGTACTTAGTTTGAGATCACCTTAAAGTCTCATCCAGACACGAGCATAGGTCCCTACTAAGAGGAATACACTCAAATGCTTACATAATAAATTCAAAACATCAAATATAATAATAATACATAAAAGAGAGATGATTTACAAGGAAAAAGAATATCATCCCCAATAACAATAACTATACATTTGACTGTTTCCCTCTCAGCCAGGGCCAGGACAAACCCCTCATTCCAAGATAGACAGAAAGCAAGTTGGAAAACAGATATAGGGGGATAGAAGACAAAGTAAGTACCTCCCTGCCCACTATGGGAAGGGGGGGGGGGGGGGGGTCGACTGTCTATGAAAATGAACACAATGGTTTGACAAGTCGACTTTCCCATTTTCACCATTCAAAGAAAACTGCAATTCTTTTGTTGATTAATTAGTAACTCGAAGAGGAACATACTTGCCTTGTTTGCCTCAAAGAACAATACCCTGTGTGTTTTTAAATTTCTAATTTTCTCTGGTGATTCTAAAGTGACCGATAAATTGTTTGAGAATGTTAGACATTTTCTATTCTGGGTGTGACTTAGAAGGTTTTAAATCACAAACTAGGATGTAATGGAAAGAAGCTAATTCGGTATCCATTGCACTGTTGTGTCAGCTTTCCTCTTATTTCATATCATAAAATACTATATCAGATGAAATTATCATAATTTATGGAGTTATGTCCCTTTATCACTTCATGATTTTTTTTTTTTCTTTCTATCTTTTATTTCTTTTCGCGGGTTGTTATCATACAATTCGTTAATTCCCTTTTATAATAATATTATTTGTCATAGCAAAAAACTAATATGAATTCAAAATAAAAGAGAACAGTAAGATATTTATTATCAAATAATTACTTATCATTACAATTTTCATCATCATCATCTTTCTTATTAATCATATCATAACATTCATTATCATCATTATTGCCAGGTTTATACAATTACATAAGATAACCCAAACAAAGCTCATTGAAGCATAACAAAAATTTTAATGACTCTTAAAAATAGAGAAAAAATAAATAAATAAATGAATATATAAATAAATAAATAAATAAATAAATAAATAAATATGAAATCAAGAAATTCCACAATATCCAAATGATTGAAGGACATACAAATGTCCCAATCTGTCTATAATGCATGCTAAACACAAAGAGACTTTTTTTCTCATTTTGGCCAGAAAATTCGTCTCTGAATACTCAGGTTTGAGACTATTGGACAAGTCGGAACAGCGGTCATCATAATTTATCAATACATAAATGATATTTTCTGGCCAAAATGACAATAGGTACTTTAGTGAGTCAGTATATTATATAAATACACCGGAAAAATGCAGCATTTGGCTGAAGTTTGAAATACAGTGCAGTACGTATTCCTTGTTTTCATGGATTCCTCATACAAATCTTTATATCTGAAATTTATAAATTTTCCCAATTTCTCTGTAGAAATTTCATGTAGGCTTATTCCTTGTTTTCACGTATTGATTTCTTGTCTGAAATATTGTGTCCCAACAAGGATAAGGAATACGTACTGCACTGTAATAAATAATTTCATGAGGCCAATTCATGGTTTCTAAATTGAATGAACAGTATAGGTAAAAGAGTGCACATTCTATAAGGAGTCAAAATGATACTAAACTGACAGAAACTGTGGACGACGTCTTTCTGAATTTAATACGATATATTAACGTTCTGTTTTGTTTTTGTTTTTTTGTCATCGGTTCTTTCAGCTAAAAAAAAAACCAATGTATTAGCTGAAGAAGGACTTTGAGTCTGAATCATTCCGTGTTAAGTAATTTGATAATTTTTAAAGTTTTTATAAATCTATTTTTGTACATTATTCTTTTGGTAGGTGCAAACCGTATTTCTGGGGACAACCTGCTGGTTATAAAAGATGAAGAGTTATAAACACAAGAGTGAAGGATTTCAAATAATCTGAGGTTGAACATGGCAGCATCTTCTATTGGCTACACTACGATTTTATGACAATCCACCAAATCAGCAAATTCATGAAAAAATAACAAGAGAACAATGATAATAATATTTATTTTTTCACATAATAAAATAAAATAAAATAAATCTAATAATAATATAATAATAATAATAATAATAAATATATAATAATAATAATAATAATAATAATAATAATAATAATAATAATAATAATAATAATAATAATAATAATAATAATAATGTAATACTAATTTTTTAAAAAATAATAATATTAATCATAATAATAATAACAATAATCATAATAAATACCACCACTACTACTACTACTACTACTAATACTACTACTACTACTATTACTACTACTACTACTACTACTATAATAATAATAATAATAATAATAATAATAAAAGTAATAATAACAATATTAATCATAATAATAAAAACAATAATCATAATAAATAATAATCATCATCATAATAATAATAATAATAATAATAATAATAATAATAATAATAATAATAATAATAATAATAATAATAATAATAATAATAATAATAATAATAATAATAATAATAATGAGAAAAATAGTCATGTTGACAACAACGTTAAGAAATGAAAAAAGTGTTGGAATAATCTGACAGAAGTGCCTGGGCAAATCTTAATAGGATAAAAGAGTGTTTGAGTAATAGCACCGGAATGGACTATAATAAGGAACGAACGGATTGAGCTATAATGGCACTCTTTACAAAGGACCAGAACAACACAACCATACTCTTGACAAACTGTAATGGTCATATTTATTTTGGCCCGAAAACTTTTACTTTAAGAGATTGTTTGATTAAAATGACTGTCCAAATGTACCTGTCATAAAATCTAAACTTATAACTTCAAAGAAGTCTCAGGTTTGAAACTCTATGACCGGGTGAGGGTCCTTTTTGATCGATCGATAAATGAAGTAAAAGTTTTCTGGCCAAAATGAACACATTGTGTTTTGTCACAAGATGATAGGAAAGCCAAAATGGAGGAAAACTATAAAAACGAAAAGCACCTCCCGGCACTCCATTTCTTTAAATTAGGGCAAGGTTGTTAATATCACAATAAAAGAAAACGACAAATAAAAAAGAAAAAAAAAGTTTCATTGGAGTCATGAGTGACTCTTTGCTGCCATTGAAAATAGATAATTAATAAAAAAAAAATGTATGTTTATCAACGAGTTACTGTATGTTTTAAAAAACTGTTATTGCAAATTAATGACTTTTTATGCATCACATAATATGGATTTCCTTCACAATTCACCAAAAAAAATGTTCATATACATTTAAGGGTTTATCCTGACATAAAAACAGAATGAGGTGGTGAATAGCTTTGACGTTACACCAATAATCTCATTCATTCTAAGTATTAAAACTCACAATTGTTCTGAAACTAGATATTACTACTAAAATGTGGAAAAATGTGATATGAGCTTAAGGCAAGAAAAAAAGCTGGTGCCTGCCAGTTTTATTTTTAAAATATCAAAGGTACAAATTAGAGAGCAGGTACAGGTGTAAGATAAAGATCTGAAAAATTGAGTACGAAACAGTGCCTTGTCTGGAATGAACACAAAGTCCAACATCGTGTTACTGTTTCATAAATATATTTTCAGACCTTCATCCGCCAGTTTTATTACGATACACATCTATATTATGTTTTTTAGTACATCATATAATGTTATTATGCTCTTTATAAAAGATAGTAGTTTTACATTATTACAATTATAGAATGGCACTCAACATGAAAAAAAATGAGATCTCTTTTAAAATGTGGTTGTTTGTAACTAAGCTACAATTGTTCTATTGTCATTCAAAAGTTCCTCTTTTGATACAGAGCAGAGTGATTCTGTGGACAACACATTATTAATTGGTGATTTTTCGTCAATTCTTTTATTCCTGCCAACTCCATTGTTACTGTAGTTATTGCACATTGCGGAATCTGACACAGACACAGCGGCCACTGCAGCAGCTGCTGAAACAACCACTGTCATGACAGACTTCTTGTTCTCTGCAGCACCAGCAGATAACGCACTGTTAAGAACACTCTTTATGAAGTCTCTGTTCTCTGGGTTTTTTATCACAGATTTCAAAAAATTCAGCGCATCCATTTTGAATTGATCGAGCTCTTTCTGGAGTTCTTGGTTTCGTTTAATCAGATGGCCAGTTTTCATGGCGATGTCCCACAACCCTGATTTATGCAAAGCTTCCGCAGTGCGTTTAAACCTGTTTTCTTTACTTGAGACAGATTTCAACATTTCATCTGATGTCTTTTGTGAGAAAGGGACCACCGGGTCTGTGGCATTTCCATTGGGGTTGCAAGGTTTGTTGAAAGTCTTGGCTTGAAGAGGACTCAGACGACTAAACGCGTTGTGGTACGGTCTGACTTTATGCATGCGGGTTGTGAGGTGGATGGGGCCAGCAGCTGTAGGAAGGGGTGGGTGTTGATTAGGCATTAAGGGAACTGTCATAGCATCGATGTTTGAAGGGTTCAATGAGAAGCCTTGACTGGCGAAATTGGTCGTCCACGATGTTAAACTTACATAACTGGTGTCCTGAGATGATTTTGATGGTAGGCTAACCTAAAACAGAGAGAGAAAGACATAAATTAACTATACAAACAATTTCAAAGCAGCCAACTTTTCAAAGAGCTAAAATGAGACATCCTAACATGCGCTACCATCATGACACAAAATGACAGCATGTTCAGTCTATTATATAATGTAATATAAATTGAGGTCGCCAAACATTAAAGCACACATTAATTACTAATGTCTTTTCCTTTTTTAATTCACTGATCAAAAACCAAAATCCTGGGACATAGGCTACAAGGGCCATTTCCATGCATAAAAATAGACCAATTTTTCCTCCTTTTCCTCCTGATTCCCAAAGCGGACAGTCCTGATGTTATATGAACAGTTGACTGACTAACATGCAAATTCTTTTTTCAAAAACTTAACAGAATGCCTGGACAGTCACCATATAAAAAGTCAGATGGGGCCCAAAAGATGACTATATCTGGCTTCACCAAATATCAAGGAGGGGAACACAAAAGAGTCAATAATTCTGACCGAAGGCCACCATCTGGTGTTAAACCATGCAATTTTGATCAATTTGATTTCAACCTGAATTCAGGTGGTCTGATTCATCACAGTGTAATTCCAGATTGAGGCAAGGAGTCAATGCACCAGAGGCTGAAGCCTTAAAGTATGTCACATATTGTCATTGATAACTGCAATTGATTTTCCACTGTCTGTTAACCTGGATAAAATTTAAAGTTATAGCGATACTTTCATAAGTTGTGATAAAATAAACCATTTGATATATTAAATTTTAAAACTTTTAGAAAACCCTTTCTCTCAATTCTGATGTCATCAAATACCATCTTACACTTGTAGTGAAGACACATCATCATAATTTTTTGTGGATCTTTTCTAATGAAATAGGAGGGGGGGGGGGGGGGGGGGGGGGAAGCAGGTTGATATATATCATGGAAAATTGTAATCGAGTGATAAGAACTACTTATCAATGTCACCTTGAGAACAGCACTCCAAAAAGCTAGGGCGTACTAATTTGATCAATACCACATAATCTGGTGGGTGGGGTGCTATGAACTCAATAACTTTTGGTTGCTAGACAAAGACTATACCACCCAGTTGCAATCCGTTCATGGTTGGGTGGACAATTATAGATGCAAATTCAATACAATACTTTTATATATGTATATTAGTTTTCATTAATTCTTTAAAACTGTGATAGATAAATGCACATTTTTCAGATTTTTTGTTCTTTGCAAAGATAAGGTAGTTTCAATTGTCACAAATTTACACTAAACGCTTAAAAATACACCATTATTTAAAATAATAAACAATGCAAAAATGATTAGGACTCATAAAACTTTTCAATCATTTTATTTTATCCAACAATGATGTCACGAAGACTGAAATAAGCTCTACAAACTACTCACATTATTGAGACTGTCAACAGGGAGACTTCCATTAAATGAACTTTGTGCAGAGACAGTTTCTAGAGTTTGTTGGTTATGAACATCTTGACTTGAAGGGTTGGGAGAAATGACGAGTATAGGGGGAGCTATAAGAAAAGAAGTTAAAACAAATGAATAAAGAAAGAAATGATAAATGAATAACTAAATCAATTAGTTAATTAATTAATTTAATTAATAATCAAGCATATTAATATACTTATATATATAACTAACCGAAACAAGTCATAAAACCTGAAGATCAAAAGTAAACACGTAATTTATTATATTTTTAAAAATCATAAAACTTACAAATATGTGTCATGAAAATATTACCCTAAACATCAAAGAAATAACTTTTTTGTTTGTTTCAATTATTAATGCCCTATTTCTAGTAACAATAAATGACAGTGGGTAAAAAGACACTAATCATTATCAAGGCTTGTATCGATAACTTTTTGCAATGTTCATCATACATTGCCATCAACAAATTTAGTCTTTTTTTTTTTAATAATCTTGTAAATTGTTGACCTGAATTATTTTGTTAAAATAAAATCTATATATTGAAATATGCCCAAATATAACTGGCATTTCACCAATTTCACAATGCTCAATGGGCTTTCCAAAGTTTAATTTCTCCAAGTAAGCCATATTGAATCAAATTTCTGTTTCATAAGGTACAGGTCGCCTGTTAAAAAGCATTATTGTACTATCTCTCTCATGCTATCTGTCCCTGCTTATACTTATAATTTTCACTCATAACCGAGTCAAGCAAGGTAATGTGTTAATAACACATTATAGTGGCCATATTAAAAAAAAAACAAAAAACAAAAAAAACCTAGACATGACAGACACTTCTGATTCGGCCTAAAACTGCACAAACTAGATTTCTCAAATTTCTATATTATTTTGTACAACTGTATGTGTACATTCGAAAGCTAACTATAACCCCTCATATTTTCTAAGTGGAAGCTTTATCATGAATTTCTGATTGAAAACAAAATGGATTCATTTTGAAATGCGGAGTCGTGCACAATATTGTAAGTCTATCAGAGATGCTTTGTGGTCTTGTGACCTGTTGATCCTGATTCAAGTCCAGTTGGGGGCATCGCAAAGTGGAACCCTTAAAAAACAAGTACCAAGCTGTTATCAGCATTGTTTTATTGGAAAAGAATTTATAGCGCCCAACAGTGTGTTATGTTTATTCTAAATGTAACATATTGCTGTCATTTCGGTATACCTTGTAAAGCAATATGAACACATTAATGGATAATGCGCTTTAGAAAATCACAAGTTTATCTTGTCTCTTTTAACATTCTACTTCCTCCTATTAAACGAATGTGTAACTACAATGTGCTTGTACAATAGAAAACATGTTAAAAACTAATGAAAACATGACACACAAGAAAATTCAGAGGCTATTTTACATCTTCATTTTTTTCATCCATCAAAAACTTACTTTGTTCATTATTAGCAGATAAATTGTGTTGATGAGACCTGTTTATTGAAAGCTTCGGGTTTGACGTCTGCAAGAAAGGGTTTCCAGAGAATTTTTCTGGAGAGTACAGATGGCTTGAAGCTGTAAGCGAATTTCCTTTGTTAGCCATGTTGAGGTTACCCTCTAGTTTTGTGGGAAAGGTATGGTCATTTCCTTCAGCACTGGACATTCTTTTCTTTTTGAAGTTTTGGTTCAGGAATTATTTATTCTTGTCTATTGTGAATGGAGATTTCACATTGTTCTCATCACTTAGTTTCAGATTTACTGTACAGGAGAAAAAAGTGAATTGAATTGAAATATTTAACTTTTAAATTGGATTAGGTATAAAGATAATAAAAAACAAAGTCAAAAAATTTCATTCAACATTGAATAAATCTAATATTAAAATAACTTAATGGTAGGTATTTTAGAGATCCATATTGTTATGATGTTGAATTAATGTGAATTACGATCTGTTGTTTAACTCAATCAACTTTATTTCAACTTGATACAAGAAAGACTTTGTTAGTCCGAAGTCAACATGAACATGGCACAGAACAAGAACTCTTCTTACCAGGAACATATAATAATACTATAATTAATTAATACTAAAACAATGTTATTACACATATAATAATGTCAACTTCTGAGAATAGGAAAGTTAGTTCAAGAATTAAATATATTTATGTACCAAACTGTCTCAAACCGGATATATGTCGGGATAAACTTAGGTGCTAAAAAATGAATTTATACACACTAACATATGATATTTTAGGTTAATTTCAGAGTTCTTAACTGGCATAATTTAGCAGGATCTCAAAAGATTAAAATCAGGATCAATATCATAGACAAGAAAATCAAAGGTTATTAATTATACTAATAGAGTTGAATTTATAATTGTTTTCAAAGAATTTTAAGAACGCATGATACAATGTTGACAAAGTGCTACAAAAGTAGAGAAAGCTTTCCCCGAAAATTGTTGGTATTAAAAACCATGAAGCAACATAAAATAATCCAATATTGTGCATTTAAAGTATGTCAATATAAATCAAACAAAAACATTTAGTCCCTATCCCCAAATATTCCAGCTTCCATCTTCTGTGATCTACTGGCCAAGGTATGTATAAGCCTGTACTTGTTCTATTTGCTTTTCCGTCTACTGTTATAATGGCTCTGGATTTTTCTTCTGTTTATGTGAATACCATTATTTTCGTTTTCGTACATTAATTTTCAGTCCGATATTATTACTTATTTTGTTGGTCTCATCTACTAGTTTCTGAAAGTCCAGTAGTACTGTAACGTCTGCATATCTCAGGTTATTGATGTTTCTTCCATTCACAACTAAGCCATGCATCATCTCTATTTTTCTGAATATAAATTCTGTGTATAAGTTGAAAAGGCAAGGGGAGAGAAAACAACCTTGTCAGACACCCCGCTTGATTTACACTGGGTCTGATATTATATTCCTGCTTCTTATTTTGGTATTTTGGGTCCAGTGCATATTTGCTATAATGGCAGTGTCATTTTCATCTATATCTATGTTTCTTAAAGTATTAATCAGCTCGTGGTGTACAGTGTTGAATGCCTTCGAGTAATCAATAACACAAGATTTTGAGGTTGAAAATTGCTTCTCTGTTTCAGCTATTGCTTCGAAATCCTGCTTGCTTTCTGCATTTATTCTATCCTTTATTCTGCTCACCCCACACATACTGCATTATACTAATGCATATTGTAGCCGAAAAAACAAAGTGTTTCTTTCTCCTAAACACATTAAACCAAAAAAAAATGTTTTTTTAATTCTAAAATTACTTTTTATTGGACCAATGTCAAATCCATGCCAGTAAAACTGGTACACATACTATTATTTATACATTTGGAAACTATAAGGAATAAGTTATTTTATTGTTTTGTTTGTTTTTAAGGGTATTACGGCACTTGCAACACATTTAGGTCATATCAGCGCCAGTAAAAAAGATGAAAATTGGACAGTAAAAACATTCTCGATTTTTATTGTTATATGAGCATTGAACATAAACTAAGCAAAAAATATCTGAATCCGCTTATAAGCACGATTCGACTATAAGCATGCTCTGTTTGATTCCCGCGGAATGTGATTATAAAAGGAGACCACAGTATTATAATAATTATCATTATTATAAGGCAAAGTATTATGGGGTGAAGTGGCAGAGTGGTTAAGGCATTGCACGATGACCCGGAAGATACCAAGTTCAGGCACTTTTGTATTTTTTCTTGGGCAAGATTATTAACCCCCAATTTGTTCAATTAGACAACATGGGTAATACCTGTTGACATCAGACTATGTTTGATGAATATCTATTTCTTCGTGGAATACCTAGGCAACGATATCTTTTGATGTTGTTGCGGAAGGGCATAAGTTATCATTATTATTATTATTATTATTATTATTATTGTTATCATCACTATTATTATTTAATCAATATTAGTATTATTGTTATTATTATTATTATTATTATCATCATCATTATTCAATTATTCAGTTAAATCATGTGAAAAACAATAATCAAGACACATTAAAAAAATATATTATGCATGTAACCAAAATAATAATTTTGTGCAAAAAAATATCTCTTTTAACAGATGTATGGGCACAGATGGATAACATGGGGATATGTGTGTGCGAATTTATCGACTAATCAACCGTCTTTATAGTATAGTGAAAGCGCAACTTTGACTCGCCCACTGCAACTCTACTACTACTACTACTACTACTACTACTACTACTACTACTACTACTACTACTACTACTACTACTATCTACTACTACTAATATTATGACTAGATATTTCAATTTCATCAGACTATTGAATACAAAGAATTGTAAGTGCATAATAAAATGAAATGATGCGGATAACCGCTGGAATTGATTTTTATGGAATTTGGCTCGTGTGTCGTCTGGACATAGAGCTACTACTACTAATAAATACTGACACCAATTTCAACATATATTTCAGGTTTGATAACTGGACACAATTATGGGTTCGTTTTAACATTGTTGTAACGGATCTGCAAATAAGGATACGTACGTCGACTGACAATGATACTGAATTGCTGATTAAAAAAAAAATATTTGATGATCGTCCTGTATTAGAATAGCACGGGCTTAGCTGGCTAGTCTAGGGCTTTTTCTTATTAATTTATTCTAAATAAAGATACGCCAAGCTACACTTTTTAAAAAGGATGATTGTCTATCTATATGAAAAGGAAAACAGGTGGGTGAGCAGTGAGGTTGTGTATGTAGTTGATTTCCGCTCCATCAAAATTATAAATTCATACTCATTGTGACTGATGAGAGTTGTGTTAGTGTTAGATATCTAGAGGTTAGTGTTATTATGTTATTTATTGAACCATCATACATACATTCGTTTAATTCCAATTGAGACTGAAAATGTACATCGAAACAAGTATCAGTTTGTCACGCCAATAGAATTTTTTTTCAGAAATACGTTAATAATCCTTGATCACAGTTAACGAAGAAAGAGGTTAAATTTAAAATGGGGCATCGTCACCACCTTAGTCCTTAGCACCCAGGCACTCCATCGCATTTTCGCGTGCTTCGCAACGTGACGTGCTAAAAATAAATACAACATTCACTGTGTATGAGCTTCCGGGGTAAAGTTGAGACTAAAATGTAAATAAGTTAGGGTGATTGCCAGTTTTGACATGTTACCTTCCCCCCATCTGTTCGTTTTCGTGGTATTTAATTTATCGACTTCTATTTTTCTTTATAGTCCCAGAGAATATTCGGTTCCGCTGGATTGATAAATGATTCCAAATTGTTAACACATTCTCACAGTTCATCCATTCTTTTGCAATCTCTCATCCGACACTTGCATGTCAAGGCCCCTGTGTTTAAGTCTACAACGCACATATGTATACACGTGACAAAACCAAACACGTCCGCTAGCTCCTCCCCAACGTACGTGCGGATTGTAAGTCCATGAATTGAGCTAATTCTAACAGTGGGGCTTAACTCAATAATATTTCCAGCTACTATTAAGATAATTGCTTTATTACCAGTATTCGATACGTCATCAACAAGGAAAATGACGCAAGTCCACACTGTAGTGTAGTAAGAAATAGACCAACCACCAAACATTCACGGTTTTTCTTTCTTTTCTTTTTTTTTCTTTCTTTTTTTTAAAATTTAAATCTTATTTTTATGTTCATTTTGGCTTTATTCAACTAATATTTCCCATGAGTAAAATGTGTCGGTTCCGACGCGTGCTTATTTGCAGTCTGACAACCCGAATTGTTACTAAAACCATTGCAAAATATTGGCCATCACAACAATGTCAATGTTCGACAAATCAGAGTTTTCATCGGTGCGGACTTGAACGTTGGAGTAATATCGGAGATGAGAGATGGTTGGGAAGGTATGGGTATGGCCGTGTCCTTCGTTATGTCACTTAACGAAGGATACGGTATGGCAGTAGAAATTAAGAAGGCGAAGATATTGTAAGATTTGCAACAAGGATGGACCTGGCAATACTAAATACATATTTTAGAAAGAAAGATGATTAGAGAGCATAGCATAGCAATCTAGAGACGTGCAGTTCGAGCGACCGTGGCCAAAAAAATCTGGAAGGCCCATGTTTTTTTTTTTAGCTGAGGGAGGGGTGAAGTTGAGTTACCTCGGTTACAAGTATGGTATGGCAGTAATTAAATTACATACTCAAACACACCCGCGCATACCAAAGCAATCTAGAGTTTTGTGTCTAAGACGCACGCGTACACACACACACACACACACACACTCACACACACACACAAACAAACACTTTGCATCATCATATTATACGAGAGTTAAGTAGTTCCGTATGTGGCACTTTTCAGAATTCAGTCTCGCTTATATTGACCACTTACTTGTAGTTGTGTTGTTTTATTGTTCACTTTCTTGGAGTTACCATTAAGTTTTGTTGTTGTAGTTCTGGATCGCCGTTGTTTATTGCGCATTTCCTTGTACAGTGGATTCAATAATGTATTTTAACCAAATAATAAACAATTTTATCATTTATTATTACCGAAAATGCCTCGAAAATATTCTGTTTTTGATTGCACATAAAATTATAGACACGGCGAAAAGACGACATTAAATTGTGATGGATTATGGATAACACCAACCATCGAAATAGTGAGATTGAGATGGGTAAAAACGGAATATTTTATACAGGAAAAAATATTATAACCAAATAGATCTATCCATTGTTGGGTGCTGGTGAGTGATACTTTAAAACTTCTTATTTTGTGTGTATTTGCGTTGGAAGAAGTTATGTTCACCATTACCAATCATCATCGTCATCATCATCATCATCATCATCATCATCATCATCATCATCATCATCATCATCATTATTATTATTATCATCATCGT
>NC_088360.1:130279270-130299270 GCF_034508935.2 Berghia stephanieae | reverse complement strand
CACTGAAATATATTACCATAAATAAATCCTCTGTTTGCCCTGATAGTGATGTGTTCATTTGCTTCTCGATCGTGGTCACGTGTTATGACACTCAATGAATAAATCGTGTAAAATAACTAAGACAAATCTCGATTATATCTATCGTGTATTCCTTCCTTTGGATCGATAACTAATTTGCTATTCTGTATTATGTAGCTGTCTTTGACGATGCAACTTGAATCCATTAAATGACTTTCTTACAACGCACTGCTCTATTTACACGTAAAACAGCCTCATAACACGTTTTGCAAGAAACAACAGTTTGTTTAAAGGACGGACCTACGGTTATTGAAAGCGTGACCTTCAAATATCTCTTTGAATTAACCATCTTATCATCTTTCTTTTTATAACGTTAAGGTATTCCAAAAAAAAAAAAATAATAATAATAATAATAATAATGAAACAAACAAAAAGAAACCATAAAAAAAATAATAATTAAACAACAGCATAAAAAAAAAAAAAAAAAGAACGCTCACTGGACTTCTGGCTGACTAAAACTAAGGGAAATAAGTCACTTAACCCTTAATATGCAAAATCTTTACGGATTGTGTCTCTTACCTCGGTCATCATTGTGTAATGAGAGAGAGAGAGAGAGAGAGAGAGAGAGAGAGAGAGAGAGAGAGAGAGAGAGAGAGAGAGAGAGAGAGAGAGAGACTGGTATGTTTATTATTAGGACGCGACGATGATCTCGACTCTCAAGTCATTTATGCGACTTGCTGTTATATGCAGATTGCTGCAAACTTTTGAGGCCGAAACTGAAACATGTTTTATCATAGTCGTGTATGAAAACTAGATAGTGATGAAAAGAACATATTAAAAAATAATAGCTTCCAGTTTTATAAAAGCTGTCTGCACAGATCTGCAATAGCTCGTAATCCAACTTTTAGAATGGGTGCCCTTTCAGTGCATGCGTACATTCATTGACAAGGATGTTAAGAAGTCGACTGTGTAGTATTATGGCTTTATGGTTCAGTAGGATAAAAACTCAGCTTGTGACATATGGATCCCTGGTTCGAGTCCCACTACAGAAATAACAAAGTTGACGTAACTCAGGTCTTTGCTGTTGTCTTCTTTTTTTTTAATTTATTATTATTATTTTTTCCATCTATGTTTATGGTGAGTTATTCTCACTAAACTATATGAACCAGTTTTTTAACCTTCCTTCAAGGTTACACATAGTTTTGTGTGTTGGTCCGTTATATTTCTCGATGACACTGTTGCGAGTTTCTTAGCCAAGCGCACGGCATCTAGAAGACGACGCAAATTTGGGCCTTGAAAGTTTGGGCCTTTGGGCCTCATCATTCGGGTTAATAATGACTAGATACTGGGACAATAATATTGTGACTCTATACATGTCTCATCTTAATTGGATTCAATAGTCTGATGTCACGTCGCCCAGCAACGGCAGCCATCGTGGTTCTAAACAAAGAAAATCGGCACGTTTTTTATTCTTCATGCTGGCTCGAACTTTTCATATGTCATGTGATCAGAATGTATAAAAGCCAAAACAAGATCATATTTATAATGTTTTTCTCCTCTGGATACACTTTTATGCTAATCGGAGAAATATTTCATAAAGGCGTCCTCCATTGTTCCGATAGTTTAGAGCCAGTTACTAAGTTACCGTGCGTCATTACGAGGGAAGTGACGTCATGACTGTTGAAGCGTATTGTTAACTGTTGCTGCTGACTTTGGTTTCCTTTTCAAATCTTTTGTAGAGTAACTGTAAGTTGGGGATGATTTGGAATTTCTCCCGAATTCAACTAAGTTTGGGGTCCAGCTTAGTCTTGACTTCTGGGTGGGGTTCTTACCTCCCATAGTGGGCAGGGAGGAACTTACTATGTCTTCTATCCCCCTTTATGTTTTCCAACTTGCTTTCTGTCTTTGTCTTGGAATGAGATTACTTGGTTTTGTCCTGGCTCTGGTCGGATACCCTGGCTGAGAGGGAAACAGTCAAATGTATAGTTAATGTTTTGGGAGATGATATTTTTTTCCTTGTAAATCATCTCTCTGTTTTGCATTATTATTATATTTGTTGTTCTCAATTGTAAGCATTTGAGTGTATTCATCTTAGTAGGGACTTTTAGGTGATCTCAAACTAAGTACATTGATCGTATGCTCTTGGAATCTACCTCTGATCCCTATGTTTCCCAGTTCCCCTTTGTCCTACCACTTCTTGGGTGCTTGAATTGTAATTCTAGAACTTTTTACTATATCCCATAATATTCTCCCTTTTTACTGGCGCTGATATGACCTAAATGTGTTGCAAGCGCCGTAAAACCCTTAAAAACAAACAAACAAGTCTTTATTTGTTTCAATGGGGGCGATCTATTAATGTTGTGCGTTTTGGTAAAATACTCACAAGATTCGCCAGCGGAATAGCAGGTGTACATGGTGTTATACGGTTGTAAAATAGCTAGCGACCTCATCATGCTGTTGAGTGAATGCATTATCTTCTAAATTAAGTCCCTTGATTGGTGAACTACAAAGACCTATTCGCACGGGACTGGTATGGAACGAAATGGACGTCATTCATCTTTGTCATTTTTTAAGACAGCCATTTAAATGATAAGTTCTCACCAAATTCTATCAATCAGACTTTCAATGTTTAAGGTTACTACACAAAGTTTTGTGTGTTGGTACGTTATATTCGACTGGCCGATGTTGTGAGTATTTTAGCTAAACGCATATCATCATATTTTTTTCTCAGTGTTGTCGCGAGTTGTTTTATGAATTGTGTACTTTTGTGAGCCTTATTCACTCGGCCATAGAACCCTAAAAAAAGTATTTATTTATGTGCTGTCCTTTTAATAGCGTTCAATGTGTTGAACACAATAAAAGGACATAGTTTTTGATTAACGGATTCACGCAATTAACTGTTCGCGGACTATCTGTGCGATATTATCCACTTAGGTTTTTCAGTCAAGAGGACAACGTGTCTGCCGTCTCGACTATTATGAAAGTCAAGGTCGTTTTGGTGTCGGTCTTGTGTCAACTCAAAGAGATCTTGGCCCAATTTCATGTAAGCGGACTAGATTTAGTTATTTACTAGTCTAGTCAATGACTTACTAGTCTTAAGCTCAGCGGAGCAAGTGACTAAAAATCGGATTTCTCGTCTCTTGCCTAGAAGTGGGCGTTGTAAAGACGGCGACTACTAATTTGGCTATTTTGTGGCGGTAACATCACGCTCTCAAGTAAACGATGGCAGTTAAGATATTTCAACGCAACAGATTTCCAAAGAGGAAATTAGTGACACATCCGGTATAGATAATATTTCGTTCCGTTTCATATTGGAACATGATGTTGACTGTCGACTGATAGACTACAATGATGTCCATGGTCGACTGTTAAGTATATATTTAGGCCAATGAAAGTTTCATTGAAACTCAAACAAATTGACGCAAAAAACAAAAACAAACAAACAACCAAAACAGAACGCGTCTTCTGATGAATCACATTATTTCAATCAGTTACAGTGCCAGCACTATACTTACTAATCGTTTTATTTTTATTTTTGGTTGTTCTTTGACGCTAACCTTTCGATTTCGAGTCTCCGTTACCTCGCAACTCGCGAGCTGATGAGATTTTTTTTTTTAGTTTTTACTCACAAAAATGTGTACTTTCGACGATCTGCAGTTATCTCTTAGTTTTTTTTAAAGACAGTGTCAATAGCAACAGACCACTTGTTGCCTCTATCATTCTAACCGACCTACTTTCCTTCCGAATCGAAGCTCTCTCAATCTAAAAATAGCTGCTATCTTGTCGACGCTATGATTTATCCTAGTAACTAGTCTCGGACTAAGCTTGAAGTCCAGCCTCAGGAAATTACCAAAACTTGGCCAAAATTAGTCCTAAGCAAGGTGCCGTAATTTTAGTCCGGGACTTGCTTAGTCAGTTCACATGGACCTGTCTGTCCGACGACGAGTGTCTTACCACAATACCACATAGCCGCACAATTCTTTGGATCTTTGATTGAGTAAAATGACCTCAACGGACGTGTATTTATTTTCAGGTCTGAAAACCCAAATTTTTGAAAATTGTAATTTTCTTGATTGTATTGTTCTTTAAACATTGTTAAATTACAGCTCACAAAAGCGTTCAGGTATCAGGGCTACTAATATAAACTTGAGCGTTACGCCTGTTACCCTCCTTCCGCACTAGGACAAAACTGTCCCGGGACAAATTTGTCCTGTCCCAATGGAGAAAACTTCTATTCAAAAGGGGTTCCGCACTAGGACAGGACTGTCCCAGGACACACCTGCGCGAATGCATTATTTTTTTTTTTTTTTACAAGACTCAAAATTTTTTTTGTAGGCAATTGCAACTGTAATAATTCACATTTTATGAATCAACATAAGATACGACATGACGACAATGATTTTTTTACACTGTACCATGGGATTTGTTTACATAAGATTTATATAATCATGAAATATTCTTATAGCAATATTAATGTTATTGCTACTGCTACTACTACCACTACCAATACCACGACTACGACTACGACTACTACTACTACTACTACTACTACTACTACTACTACTACTACTACTACTACCACTACCACTACCACTACCACGACTACGACTACTACTACTACTACTACTACTACTACTACTACTACTACTACTACTACTACTACTACTACTACTACTACCACTACCGCTACCACGACTACTACTACTACTACTACTACTACTACTACTACTACTACTACTACTACTACTACTACTACTACTACTACTACTACCACTACCACTACCACGACTACTACTACTACTACTACTACTACTACTACTACTACTACTACTAGTAGTAGTAGTAGTAGTAGTAGTAGTTGTAGTAGTAGTAATGGATGAAATAGTGGTTGCATATTTCTGTGCTTTACCACGTGGAAAAAAAAGACAAATTGAAAGAGAAAACAATATTGGGTGCATCCTTTAATGACCCAAAGATTGCTCAAGGGTCAATTCCGTAGACTCTATGGTGATCTCCGATCTTATCTTAAAATGACTTTCTTGGAATCACCTCATTTTACCCAGGTGCAAATGAGTACCAGTTCGCTGATGAAAGTAATCTTTGACGGACTAGCATCATTCAAGAGGATAATAGAAAGTCAGCATGCTTCGTACCCGAAAGGCATCAGTTGATTAAGTCACCTCGCCTAGCTCAATTTGCGGCGCTGCACTGCGGCTGACGCCTGGTAATACCTTGTCCTAGCTAAATTTGCGGCGCTGCATTGCGGCTGACGCCCGGGTTATTCCAGTCTTACCTTGGAATAGACCCTCGAGAAAAATTTCCCCTATGGGATGAAAAAATGAATTTTATTATTTTAAATTTTAAACTGTTATCTGTCTGGTCAACGCCACAGAAACATGGATAAGTTCCGGATTTATAAGCTTAGGAGGCAAGATGGCCTATGGTTAGCGCGTTGTACTCTTGACTCAGAGGTTCTGTGTTCGATTCTGACCGAAGCCAACTTGTACTTTCTAGAGCAAAAAAATTTACTCCAATCACTCACTCCATTCAGGTGTAAAAGGGTACCTGTCAAGCTGGGATAGTAATCTGCGATAGACTACAGACTAGCGTCCCGACTAACTTATAAATATTTTCATTGAGAATTCCCGAAATAAATAACGATAAAGATAATTGATCCCACAAGTTATCGAATAGATGTGCGACCGGTTTTAGACACGTTACTGCTGTGTCACAAAGTGTGACACTTCTTAAATTATATTTATAAACATACGTTTTTAAATTGCCGAAAATATTTATGTTGCTATGCCTTCTTTACGTGGTTTCATCACATAGAATTATTTTTTGAATTGTTCTTGCTTTTTTATATTCAGAATTGAAATAAATAAAAAAATTAAAACTGTGAAATTGAATATAAGCTTCAGTTTAATATACGAAAACAGATAAAATGGACGTTTCGGGTTTCCCCTTCATCAACAACACATGATGAATTAAAAACTACAGACGAATGAGATAATGTGGTAGTGGCGTTGTTAAGATGCATAAACAAAAACATTGATGGGCAGGAAATTGTATGCTACTTTGTGAGGAAGCGCGAATTAAAACAGAGCAATAGAAATTTATAAAAAGGTGCGTACTTAATTATGTCAAAAGAGGGGAGGCGGGGAGGAACTGTGTAATGCAGTAAAGAAAGTGAACCAAATTATAAAGTGTGGACTATTGCTGGAAAATAAATACAATGGAATTGGAAATAAATACAAAATATAAGGGATGTAGGTATTAATATATTAGTGGCAGTAGCCACAGCAGAAGCAACAATAGAAATAGTAGTAGTAGTAGTAGTAGTAGCAGCAGTAGTAGTAGTAGTAGTATAATAATAATAATAATAATAATAATAATAATACTTTATTGCATCCCAAAAAGGAAATTTTTTGTACAGACGTGTTATAATTTACACATAAGATAAAAATACAATGGAAATAGGATGTATATATATAAAAAAGGAGCAGCTCTATAACCAGAGCTGCGCTTTATAATATGAATAATTTCAACACTGTAAAATAGTTAAAACTGTCACTATAAATTGAAAATTGAAAAGATTGCAAAACAAATAAATTAATAAATTAATATTTATATTTTTAAAAAGTAAAAATGAGAAATAATTATATAAAATGATTATTGCTTGTTGTTATAAAGCCTAATACTGGACGGCAGAAAAGATTTTCGGTGTTCTCTCTGTTTTCGTTGAAATGGAGAAAGGGCGACCACTTCTTTCTGACATAATAATTGATGGTCTTAGTGGATGATACTGGTCATTTAATATTTTAGTTATTTTATTTATACAAAATTTCTCGTATAAAAGATCTACATCGTCAACATCATTTATATAGCGTTTAATGGATTTTTTAATATTTGAATTTATTTTGTTCCTTTCCACTGCTAAGCAATTGCCTCCCCAAGCTGTTATACAAAATGACAAAACACTTTCGATTACTGCTCTATAAAATAATGTGCAGAGGGTTTTATCTATTCTAAACTGAGAGAGTTTTGATAAAAAAATATGTACGTCTGCACATATTATGCCTAATTATTTTCAAGTGTTCATCCCACTTGAGCCTGTCATCAATCGTTACACCAAGGTATTTGTAGTGAGGAACTCGCTGGACGAATTGGTCCTTTAATTTTAACGGTTCTATCGGTTCCTTCACTCTCCTAAAGTCAATCACTAGCTCCTTTGTCTTGCTTATGTTAAGCTCTAGGTGGTGGGAATCACACCAAGACACAAATCTATCAATTTCTTGCCTATAAGCCACTTCGTTGCCATTTGTTATGAGGCCTTGAAGAGCGGTGTCATCTGCAAACTTTATTAAAGGTACACTCAGGTTTTGACTTCTACAGTCATTCGTGTATATTGTGAATAATACAGGGGACAATACACAACCTTGAGGAGCGCCAGTATTTGTAGTTATACAGGAAGATTTGTTTTGCCCTAATTGAACATATTGTGCTCTCTCCGTAAGAAATTCGAGCACCCAAGCAATTATATACTTGTTTAAATTCAGACTAGTCAATTTTTGAACAACCAACTGGGGTTGCATTGTATTGAACGCTGAAGAAAAATCTGCAAAAAGCAATCTGCAATAGCTCCTAGCGTGATCTAGATGCCTGTAGATGTTGTTTGTAAACAGCAAAATGGCATCCTCTACGCCACGTCCTGGTTTGTAAGCAAATTGATGACTATCACTCAATGGCATAAACTGATTCCTAATTTTAATAAGAACAAGTTTTTCTAAAGATTTCATGACTATTGAAGTCAGTGCAACAGGTCTGAGATCGTTCATAGTTTCAAGTTTTTCTTTTTTTGGAACAGGAATAATTTTCGAAGTTTTCCAAATTTCAGGGATTGAAACGCATTGGAGGGACCAGTTAAAAATATGTGTATAAATGGGGGAAAGCTGGTGGGCACATTCTTTTAATAGTTTTCCTTTCAATCCATCCGGCCCAGCAGCCTTCCTCTCGTTTAGTTTCGAAAATACGAATCTCGTTTCCTCTTCACTGACCTCAACAGCCATTTCATCTTCCAAAGCCCTGTCTAATTTATGTTTTTCATTTTCAATATCAAATTTGTTTGCTGTGTCGAAACGTGAATAAAATTTATTTAAAGTTTCAATTTCGATATCTTCTGATATAATCGTGGGCTTTGGATTATAGTTAACAGCAGTTTTAAGCCCCGCCACGTGTCCCGTATATCCCCAGAAGAAAAGCATTTTTCAATTTTATTTTTGTACTTGTCTCTACAACTAGATATTACCCTCTTTATCTCTTTTTGTTTTGTTTTCAGATCTTTTTTGTTTCCACTAGTATAGAGAGTTTTCTTTTGGTTCAATAAAAGTTTTAGATCTTTTGTTATCCAAGGCTTATTGTTAGGATAATATTTTATTTCTTTTTTACAAGACACTAGCTGTTCACAGAATTTTAAATACTCACTCACACAGTCATTCAGCTCATCCACACTATCACATGATTCGATAAAAACATTCCAGTCAGTGCATTCAAAACAACCACGCAAATCTTCACACACACTTCCGTTCCAGATCTGTACACTTTTCTTTACTGGTTTTACACGTTTAAAAACAGGGCGGTAGGTGGGGAGTAGCAAGAGCATGCAGTGGTCAGATAAACCTAATGGGGCACGGGGTAAACATTTATAACTATTTTTAATATTACACAGGAATAAATCTAATGTTTTTTTGTCCCTTGTCTCGCAGTCCACGTATTGATGAAGTCCCGGGAGAGTAAAATCGTTACATTGGTTAAAATCGCCAGTGACCATCAATACGGCATCGGGTGACTTAATTTGAATGTCCTGTATTTCTTTCCTCAAAATATTTTTCGCTGTGGTGTTGTCTGATGATGGTGGAATGTAGACGTTGACGATGATGACATGAGTATATTCCCGGGGTAGGTAATATGGTCGTGACGAAACAGTAATAAATTCAATATAATCGTCACAATACATTTTCTTTATCTGACAGTTATTGGGGTGGCACCATTTGTTGTTAATATATGTGCACACCCCACCCCAGTTCGTTTATTTACATTAGTCCGATCTCCTCGAAATAGTGAATATTGTTCAATATTAAAACATGATGATGGTATGTGAGGAGATAGCCAAGTCTCTGTTAACGCTATTATGGAGGCTTGACGATAGTCACTATTAAAACGACACAGTGAAAACAGTTCATCAATTTTATTTTTCAGTGATCTTACATTACCTGTCACTACACAGGGTAAAAATGGACGAAAAGGCCGTCTGTTAAATTTTGTTTTTATTCCTCCCTTTCTCCCCCTCTTTCTTACTTTAATAAACGATGTGTCAATAGTGGGTGGTGGGGGTGACACGGGTTGGAGGGATCGGAGAGTCTCTGGAGTATAAGTTATCGATAGGCTTATTTTGGCAGTAAAATCACAGGCTAAAACACCATTTATGCTTATAAATATACTAATAAATATAAAAATCAGGAACAATATATACTTCACATCCATTTTGAATAAAAATTAGGCTTAAATTCCGACGATTGAATGATAAATGAATAAAAATATGTGTAGAAAATAGGTAAATATTCACAACACGTCTGTTGTCGCCGGAAGCCAGCGCCATAGTAGTAGTAGTAGTAGTAGTAGTAGTAGTAGTAGTAGTAGTAGTAGTAGTAGCAGTAGTAGCAGTAGTAGTAGTAGTAGCAGTAGTAGTAGTAGTAGTAGTAGTAGTAGTAGTAGTAGTAGTAGTAGGAGGAGGAGGAGTGTAAGAGAGTTAGCTTATAGCAAGTGAGTTTAATGAGTTCACAGTACTTGTATATCAGTTAAACTTGGTCATTATATTGAGTAGTCTAGGACAGTTTTACGTTCCAAAGTTAAAGGATTGGTCATTATATTGAGTACTAGAAAATTATTTCTTTGATCGGTGTTACTTGGTATTTGGGGATAAAAGCATTAAGTTATAGTTGGTATTCATCATTTAGGCGTACGATATTATTTGGGCGTAGCGTATTTGTTATTTGGGCGTACGGATTATTTAGGCGTACGCCATTTGATTATTTAGGCGTAAAACTGACCTTTGGTGAAAGGAATTGTGGGACAGTTTACAATAGGATATAAAACAGTGTGTCTGATCAAACGGGGATCATTCTACCTTTTGATTCTGCATTCAACTTGACCATGAGCTGCACACATTAAACCTTTTGTGCTCACCATCATTTATTTGCTTTTACGGACTTAGAAATATTCCACGTATATTGAAAATGGTTACTTAGGCAAAATTGACTTTACATGTGGACTGATTTTACCGATTTGGAATTTATGAAACTGATTGAATTATGACCATGCTATTTGATTTGGATTTGGAATTTATCATGATTTGGATTTTGAATTTATCACAAACAAATAAAACTGTAAGAAATGAAACTTGGAATCTGGACTTTTATTTGAATGTCTTGATGTTGTGCATTCAATTATCATCACCGGCCCTTGAACTCTTTCGTCATTATTAACATCTACAACACAACGCAAAGGATAATACTACTATCTATCAAAAACACCACTATTCGATCATCAGCCATTACACATGTGTGCAACTACCCCACATTATGTATCTTATTTGGTGCCGTGACCAGGATTCTTATATATCTTTATTTGGAGCCGTGATACCAGGATGTAAAGATGTTATTATTCCGAACCATGGATACACAAGAAATGTATATTGTTGCAGTGTTAACATCTATTGAAGTTTTTGTGAGACTCGAATTTTGAAGTGAAAAATTGTGAACAAATAGGAAAATAGTTTTATTTGGGAAAGAAAATGAATATCAATTTTGAAGGTGAAGTAGTGGAATTATTTTGTATTGAAATATGAAAAAAAAATATTGAAATTATAGATGATTCCTAAAATTCTGACAAAAGACGATATTTAAAAAAATAAATAAATATACTAAATAATATTTAAATTAAGAGTCACAGATAGAAAAGGAAATTTTAAAAATATAGATATATAGGGCAATATATTATATTCAAAAAGTGAAAACAATATATTATAAAACGGCAAAATAATAATAATAATAATAATAATAATAATAATAATAATAATAATAATAATAATAATAATAATAATAATAATAATAATAATAATAATAATAATAATAATAATAATAATGCATTGATGCTATACGTATTTTATTTAATTAAAAAGAAGAGAGGGAGAGACGAAAATAAAAATTGCAGAATTTAAATGAATATTTTAGTGCGTTTTATTTTCAAAATAAATGAAAATGCGTTTACTTACAATCAAGCGTTTCGGAATAGATCTTCGAATATTAATTTGTACCGTTAATGGCAATGTTTTGTTAATATCAGTAACAAAGATGTGTCGATTTTTATTTCAATGTTTTTATGTTACTGTTGGAATTACATAAACAGTTGGTCCATTATTTAATGTTGTTACGTTTTATTTTCTGTCAAAATGACTCAAGAAGATGATGGCAATAACAACACGTAAATTATAAGTTTTGATAATTGAAAAATGTCTTATGGTATTTATTGTTGTATAACAACATCATTGATTATATTTTTCTCCCGTCGGTAGGGATGAATTGGTAGGTTGATCTTGACTCTTTGAGATTCATGGGTTCATGACAAAGAGCAAAGTTTTATACTGTATCTGTTTGTATTCTTGGTAATAAATGTGTGGTTAACGCAGCCAAGTAATCGACAACAGAGCTTATTTACTTGTGTAATGAGACATGGCGTTATAATAGATTACATGAGACATTTTGATTTTATCACCGAAAATTAAGTTGAGTCACTATGAGTCAATCGTTGTTTTGTTTAGTTTTGTTTTGAAACGCGTTTCATCGTGATTTTTAAAAGGAGACATATTCTCATAATAACGGAATAACGGACTTTTGGTTTAAAGTCGGAGAACAAATAAAATGCCGGAGTATTCATTATTATGAAAGACTGATGTCTTGTAATGGGAGTTAAAATGTTATTACAGAAGAATAACAAAATATTGAAAATGCATTATCATGTCATGTGAGCTGATAATATTTGTGACACAAGTGGTTAACTTGTTAAGAATCAGCGAATTATAAGTAACCCATATGGTAAAATGCTGTAAATGCATAGTGGGTAAATAAGCGCAGTGATGTAAGACGCGGTAATTAAAGTGCACACGATTTAAATTACGAGACGCAGGAATGAGGCGTTCGGGAATATTTTATTTTGCGTTTGATTAAAGCGCTTGGTTTAACATTATGAAATGATACAGAAGGCGGAGAATTTTTATAAATACGATGCGCGTGGTTAAAGCGCACATAATTATCAATGCTATATTAAGAGGCGCGAGATAACGTCGCAATGAGTTATATGAATATTTTTATAAGCCGAGGGCAAAGGCGCGAAACATTGAATTTTTATTGACCAGAGTGTATATCGTTTCTGCAAATATTTTGATTATCATATTTTTCTCCTATAGATTCGCTGTTGTAATTGTAATCAATATTTACTGCGTGGTTTGAATTTAACATTTATATCATAAAGTGTGTAACTGAGTTGAAGAAGAAGTTATGTTCAATTGTCAAATCTTAAGTGTGCAATCAATCGGCAATCAGTTGAAATGGTAGGAAGTGCTACGATAACATAAACAAAATCATATTTCATTAAATTAGGGATTTTCTAAGGGGAATAATTCGAGTTAATCAAAGGCAGAAGTAGTGTTTGCACTAAAACATGATACAGTCATCACGAAAGAGGACACTTGCAACCATCAGTCATAACGGGAACGCTGATGACAACGACAGAGGCAACTCAAACACAGCCACAACAGAGGTCGGGAAATGTCCTAATCCCTTTGGTCTATCCACAAATACATTAAAATGGAGTAACAATCTCGACTACGCCATTGATACGTCTAGAATCAACACAATCTACAGACTACAAATACACAGCAACCTCAATTACATCGTACCTTTCAACTTATACAAACTTGACAGAATTCATAAAATAATATCTGTATCAACACAGATTTCTTCCATGAACCTTTTTTATATTTACATTCTTTATTGAACAATTGGATTACTTGTATTTACTTCTACAACAACAATACCCAACGATGTACGATGTCAATAATTACATAAACGTTCAAGATACGATTGTTTTTACAAAAATGATGTCCAATTGTGAACAATACTACTTCCATCATATTCAGTGGTGAGCGTATTCAAATTTAAACTTATGTCAATATACAAGTGTGCAGCACCCATATCTACAACTTATAAACATTGAATATTATAATAACGCCTGTCTTAGTATCATTGTAAAAGATAAAGGCTATATATGTATATAAGACAATGCAGGAAAAGTATCGCAAAACGCCACATGAGCGATTTCCTTGGATTCATTATCGTATGATATTCAACAACCTGCGTTCAAATAACGAAAATATTGTTGACCTTATTCGACCCTACTATATACACTACTAGACTACGTTATTGTTACATCCTCTACCTGGTGTGTGGACTCACATCACCCACCGGTACTCTACAGATTACATCATCTGCCTGGTGTGTGCTCACATGCCACCTCATCAGAACTCGATCAACAAACACAGACAATTACAACACACGACCTCTGTCGACTACTACACACGAACTCTTTGTCAACACATGGCTGAGTTCACAACTTTCTTTTGACTTGCTGGATAAGTCAAACTTCATTTAAATTCAAGATCTCGCACACAGTTAATCTTGAATTTTTACAATTTCATCTACAATGAGACTCAACGTATACACAAGACAACCACAAATATCTACGAGGAGAATCGACCCAGATGCCGGAGATGAATGGATTACAGCGACGTCACAAGACCAAGAAACAACCCAACAGGTTAAGCATACGTTTGCTACCTGTAGAGTCTTTTTTCGTCCCAAATTCAAAAGACTCGAACAAATACAACACACTAATTACAAAAGTTGGTCACTTTAGTAACAGCCCACAATCACATACTGTGTTAGATTTTACTTATTTAGTTATTTACACTGTACTAAATATGAATAAGTCGGACAGACTAATGACTGATTATTTACTAAACACTAAATATGTGATGTGAACAAGTCGGACAGACTAATGTCTGATTATTTATTAAACACTAAATATTTGAATGTGAAGACATTATGGTGATAATTCGAAGACATTTACAGAGGAAAAAGTTTTTAATTAATTAACAATAATTAAATTGAATTTATGACACTTGGGCTATTCAGTGACCACAACACACACAACAATGCAACACGTAGACTAGATACAACCACCTCAACTCTTATAGTTGATATATTTTTTTCATTACATGAAAACTCATTCTTAATGGAGACAATGACTTAATTAACAATTACTGACAATTTTTACAGGATGACCATTCTCAAAACGAACGGATTACTGAGAAATGTGACCTCTGATGGATGACCACAAAGAACAATTTGATATCAATGAAGTTGTAAACTACACCCTGATGACTTAAAAAGCTTAAAAAATTGAAACATCAACAATGAACAATGAATGATAATAACTTCAACTTGAATTTTAAAATGATGATAATGCTATTATTATGATTTATTTTTAAATATTTTTTTTATTACTAATTGAAATGTAATCCTTCGTATATGGATCTAGATGTCTATATACATTATTTGTACCACATATTATAAGTTGGAATTAACGTAATAATGTTGTTTAAATGGAAACATACAATATAAGGGAATATACAAGGTACTGGTTTTGATATGTCAGTAAATGAGTAAACATACATGGAAGCTGAGATTATCACCCATGTCGTATAGAGTTGAATTTGAGATTGAATAAGACAACGTGAGTATATCACAAATGGAATTTGAACCATCCTTTTTCACGCAATAATATTTATGTGTGATGGGATATGACGAGAATTAAACAATTTTATTGCTATGAAGATGGAATTTAAGGTGAAAAGATATTTTTTTCTTTGAACTTTTAATTACTTGATATCTTACTTTCGATGTTGTGATGCCTTAAAAAGTATAATCGATAAATATATAAATGTTTAATCAACTTTCGTGTTGGTAAATTAAAATTTTAATCACTTTTAAATGATAGATACCTTACTGTTGATGTTGTAATTTGAAAGAAAAAAAAATCTATAATCGATATATATATCTATTTAGATGTTGTAATCAAATTTGATGTTTGTGAATTTATCAATGTTGTAATACTATAAAACCTATAATTGATATATATGAATGTTGTAATCAACTTTGGTGTTTTTGAATTTAAAGTTTAAAGTTTTTAAATATTTAACTGGTATAAGTATTATCATTTTAAACATTTATTTATTACATTTTAGTTGGACATTACATATATATTTAATCTCTCACTGTAATTTTTTTTTTGAATTGAAATTGTTTTAAAGTCAATTTAAATTCTAAGAAAGGGGCGTATGTAAGAGAGTTAGCTTATAGCAAGTGAGTTTAATGAGTTCACAGTACTTGTATATCAGTTAAACTTGGTCATTATATTGAGTAGTCTAGGACAGTTTTACGTTCCAAAGTTAAAGGATTGGTCATTATATTGAGTACTAGAAAATTATTTCTTTGATCGGTGTTACTTGGTATTTGGGGATAAAAGCATTAAGTTATAGTTGGTATTCATCATTTAGGCGTACGATATTATTTGGGCGTAGCGTATTTGTTATTTGGGCGTACGGATTATTTAGGCGTACGCCATTTGATTATTTAGGCGTAAAACTGACCTTTGGTGAAAGGAATTGTGGGACAGTTTACAATAGGATATAAAACAGTGTGTCTGATCAAACGGGGATCATTCTACCTTTTGATTCTGCATTCAACTTGACCATGAGCTGCACACATTAAACCTTTTGTGCTCACCATCATTTATTTGCTTTTACGGACTTAGAAATATTCCACGTATATTGAAAATGGTTACTTAGGCAAAATTGACTTTACATGTGGACTGATTTTACCGATTTGGAATTTATGAAACTGATTGAATTATGACCATGCTATTTGATTTGGATTTGGAATTTATCATGATTTGGATTTTGAATTTATCACAAACAAATAAAACTGTAAGAAATGAAACTTGGAATCTGGACTTTTATTTGAATGTCTTGATGTTGTGCATTCAATTATCATCACCGGCCCTTGAACTCTTTCGTCATTATTAACATCTACAACACAACGCAAAGGATAATACTACTATCTATCAAAAACACCACTATTCGATCATCAGCCATTACACATGTGTGCAACTACCCCACAGGAGGAGGAGGAGGAGGAGGAGGAGGAGGAGGAGGAGGAGGAGTAGGGATGCAGAAAATAAAGACAGGCATTTCAATTTTGACACGGCGCCGCCAAGTCTGGGACTTTTTTGTCCTAGTGCGGAAGTCTGCTATATTTTACTACTATCACAAACGATATGAACACGGGACTGGACAGTCCTGTCCCGTTGATTTTGTAGCATTTCACAACGGCTTGGGACACAACGGGACTGTTTTGTCCCGTCCCAATAGGTGCGGAAGATCTCTCTAAATTCTATATGTTAAAGGCTCCATACACGCCCGGATATGATCCTGGTCCAGACCCCGATCAGGCAAACCGGGGTGAAAACGCAATGTGTGTGGCCAAATACCTGGCCGATAAACCTAGGTACGGTCCATCGCTCGCAAAGCCCGTCTTGCTTAATATTTTTCGAGGCGATCGGCGATCGGGGGCGTGGCCGTATAAAAAATTGGACAATTTTTTTCGGATTTTCGCTGTTTTGACGTCAGATTCGTGATCAGCGTCGAATTTACAATAGGTTTGATACCAAGAACTATGTTTTTACTCCAAAAATTGATGAAATTAGAAATAAATTTTAATTAATATTGAGGCTATTTGGCCGACAGAACAGGGCCCCTCCCTGTTTTGTGATGGATCAAGTGGTATGACTCTCGCTTTCGGATCGGAAGGTTCAGGTTTCGAGACCCGCTCTGAGTGGTGCAGAGTTGAGTCCTTTGAAAATGCTCTTAACTCACATTCTCTCACCGTACTCAGGTGTGAAATGAGTACATGACCGTTCGTTGTCTTTGTTGGGAAAAAAATGTCACATCGCCTGACAGGCGTCATGTCTCGTCTTTCAAGTTTAATATTGCTGTTGCCTTGGGACCCCTTGTAAAGCGATTTGAGCACGTGGATATTGCGCCAAATAAATGCTGTGTTATTATTTATTTAAATAATATTTTTATAAATGTTGCGCTAGGAAGAGGTAGATGGCAAAAGTTTCGTTCATACAAAATAAAAAATAGTTTTCATGATTTTCAATGTAATGATATAATAATATGCCAGTTCTTTTTTTTTTTTTCCCCCTCCTCACCCGTTGTCGCGACATGACGCTCGACCTTGACACAGACATTTGGGATTGGCAGATGCCAAAAAGCCTTGACTACGTGATGACAGAGGTGGGCATTGTAACCCTGAATTATAATCTACAAACAACGCCCCCCCCCCCCCCCCCCAAAAAAAAAGAGCTGTGTGCGTGTGTGTGGTGGCGGTGGTGGTTGGGGGGGGGGGGGTGCGAATGCGAGTAGTCCCGAGCAGTACCCGTTTAACCTGCCACGGGAACACTGTCGATTTGTTTTATAAATAATAATAATAATAATAATAATAATAATAATAATAATAATAATAATAATAATAATAATAATAATAATAATAATAATAATAATAATAATAATAATAATAATAATAATAATAATAATAATAATAATAATGACGATAAATAACAAATCTTTATTGTCCACAAAATGGAAAAATTTCCGTGGTCTACGTTGCTTTTAAACTTAAATCGGATTGTAAATGTATGGATGTTATGCGTATTGGAAAAATACTCACGACATCTCGATCGGGGTATAACATATTAACACACAAAACTGCAAACGCGAACGTTCATTGTCTGATTGATATAACTTAGTGATAAGTTAATTATAAAATGCTGTCTAAAAGCAATAACAACGGGTTGACTAACGTCAAATTCATTCCTTCTATTGATGCCCTGTGTTAAATTAAAATACTCACAAAGTCCGCCAGCCAGAAATATCACTCCAGCCCAAAGATCTACATGGAACCTTGAACGTTATAGTCTGATATATTTTAATGAGAACTAATCATAAAAATGGGTGTCTAAAAACAATAACAATGAGATGAGTGACGTCAATTTGGTTCCTTTTATAAATATCCAAGAACTTCACTCACTCCATCCGCTCTCTCCTCCTTCAATACATATGAATCTATTCTCTCATCACTTTTTTGTGCGGCTATGCATGTGATCTTGTGAAATGACACTCGCCTTTGGATCGGACGGTACTGGATTCGAGTCCCGCTCTGAGTGGCGCATAATTGAGTCCTTGGCAAAGGCTCTTTACTCGCATTCTCTCACCTTGTTCACTGTTAAAATGAGTACCTCGCTGTTTACAGCGTCGTCTCTGTCAGGAAACAATTGCAATATCGCTTAACAGTCATGTCTCGTCTAACATGTTTTTATGTTGGCCAAAGACCCTTATAAAGTGATTTGAGCACCTTTATTGAATATAGTGGTATATATAGCGCAAGTAAATTTTTCTCTCTTTCTCTTTCTCTCTCTCCTCTCTCTCTCTCTCTCTCTCTCTCTCTCTCTCTCTCTCTCTCTCTCTCTCGACATGTTAGATTATTATAGCTATTGCTACATATGATGCGAATATCTTGGACGGTTATTGATGCTATGAGTTTAGGTAAAATGCTCACAACATCCACCAGTCGGAAATAACGTACCGTCACACAAAACTACGAGTAACCTTGAACGTTAAAAGTCTGATTGATATAATTTAGTGAGAACTAATTACCAAAAGAGTGGAATGATGTCAATTTCGTTCCTTCAACAGTCTAATTGATATAATTTAGTGAGAAGTAATCACTATTGTGCGCAAGACGAAAGATAGAATAACAGACAGTAACTGGGATCGTAGCCTCACTATTAATTAAAATTTATTTCTAATTTCACCAATTTTTGGAGTAAACACACAGTTCTTAGTATCAAACCTATTGTAAATTTGACGCTGATCACGAATCTGACGTGAAAACAGCGAAAATCCGAAAAAATTGTCCACTTTTTTATACTGCCACGCCCCCGATCGCCGATCGCCTCAAAAAAATATCTCCCCGTATGTGGGCAAAAATCATCTGCGATAAACGCAGAGATCGGGTCACAGCGATAGGTCATCCGTACCGCTATCAGCGGATGTCGGCGTCTATGGGGGGCTTTACAGATTTGGGACAGGACTGTCCCGGGACAGTCCTGTCCTAGTGCGGAAGAGGGTTTAGGCGATATTACATTTTTTTTCCGACACAGATAACGCTGTTAACGGCCAGGTACTCATTTTACAACTGAGTACGGTGAGAGAATGTGAGTAAAGGGCCTTTTCCAAGGACTCAACTATGCGCCGAGCGAGGCTCGAACTCCGGACCTTCCGATCCGAAAGCGAGTGTCATACCACTAGACAACATAGCCGCACATATTATGTGCACATAGCCCTCAACTTATCTAGACCTGCCTATTTGAAAATTAAAAAAAATTCGTTATATTTATAAGATAAATGTTGTAGTTGCTAAAGTTAAATTTAAAGATCAACAATTTAACCTCACAGTGATTAAATAACACATCAAAATCCTTATAATTATTGAGTCTGCAAAGAACTTTCATTTTCAATAAGTTATAATGACCAAGAGATGCTCATGAAGTTCTGATATTGGAGAAAAAAAATATCGTAATTTTACGCATTTTTCATAAAAGTAGGGAGGTTTAAACTTATCTTTCAAATCTAATCTTTTTGACATGTCGAATGTATCCGTACTTGAAATCAAAGTGTTTTGAGT
>NC_088360.1:130269270-130271770 GCF_034508935.2 Berghia stephanieae | reverse complement strand
TGAACGACTACATTGCCGGTGCTTTTGCAGGTAGTCATCCAATCTTTTTCTCATTGTCTCAAAACGGTGTTTTGTCAGCGTGATATATAAAAATAGAACGAAGATGATGACGTCACTCTGGTCTTTGTTATTGTTTTTTTTTTTTTGCCGCCCGCGTTTATGAGTAATTCTTACTAAACTGTGTGAACCAGACTATAGATAGTTCGAAGATGACGTCACTCAGGTCTTTGTTATTGTTTTTTGCCATCCGCGTTTATGAGTAATTCTCACTCGGTGTTTTGTCAGCGTGATATATAAAAATAGAACGAAGATGATGACGTCACTCTGGTCTTTGTTATTGTTTTTTTTTTTTTGCCGCCCGCGTTTATGAGTAATTCTTACTAAACTGTGTGAACCAGACTATAGATAGTTCGAAGATGACGTCACTCAAGTCTTTGTTATTGTTTTTTGCCATCCGCGTTTATGAGTAATTCTCACTAAACTGTGTGTGAACCAGACTATACACGTTCAAGGTTACACATAGTTTTGTGTGTTGGTATGTTATAGTTCCGGATGACAATGTTGTGTGCTACTTAGCCAAGAGCATACTATCTATATTATGCTAAAAATTGACCCTGTTGATGATGTGAGCCCCCCCCCCCCCCCCTCCCCAAAAAAAAAAACAAAAAACCTCATCACATCTGCCAGCCGTTTAGGTAGTATGAAGTTGACGTCACTCGCGTCTTTGTTATTGTTTTTTACCAAACATCATTATGAGTAATTCTCACCAAACTGTATTTATGAGACTATAGATAGTATGCACTTGGCTAAGAAGCTCTCAACATTGACATCCGGACGTATAACGGACCAACACACAAAACTATGTGTAACCTTTAACGTTTATAGTCTGGATGATACAGTTTAGTGAGAATCATTCATAAACGCGGATGGCAAAATACAATAACGTCAACTTCATTCTATCTATAAACGTCCAAGGTTACACAAAGTTTTGTGTGTTGGTCCGATATATATCCGGATGCCAATGTTGTGAGTTTCTTAGCCGAATGTACAGCATCTGTTGACAGGAAAACATTTGTTGATGTTATGCGTTGACATAAAAAACTCATAACATCCGTCAGGCGGATATAAGCTACCAACTCACAAAACTATGTGGGACCTAAAACATTTATAGTCTGATTAATTGATGGAACGAAAGTGACGCCACTCAGATTTTAATTATTGCTTTTTTGACATCTATTATGATTATTACTTCTCATTAAATTATATCGCTTAGACGATAAACATGATGCCTGTTAGGCGATACTACATTTTTTTCGGACAGAGACAACGCTGTTAACGGTCAGGAACTCATCTTACACTGAGTACGGTGAGGGAATGTGAGTAAAGAGCATTGTGTAAGGACTCAACTATGTGCCGAGCGAGGCTCAAACCCAGGACCTTCTAATCCGAAAGCGAGTGTCATACCACAAGATCACATAGCCGCACATATTGGGCATCGCTCTGTATAGATAGAATGAAGTTGACGCCTTTGTTATTGTTGTTTTTTTTTTTTTGCCATCCGCGTTTATGAGTAATCCTCACTAAACTGTATTAACCAGACTATAAACGTTTAAGGTTACACATAGTTTTGTGTGTTGGTCCGTTACACTTCCGGATGGCAATGTTGTGAGCTTTTTAGCCTAGCGCATATTATCTTTAGAAGCTCCCGTTTTGTTGAGACCTTTTTTTCTTCTTTTCTCTTCTTTATGTGTTCCTTTGATTCCTAAATTTCTGTTTGTTTGCTTGTTTAGTAAAATTCTAGATTTATAAAGTACTGTTAGCTGATCATGTGAAGGTACTAGATTAGTATAAAGCAATAATAATTCATCTTGCTAAACCCACACACTGTCTTCTTCTGACTCAGGCAGCGCTGGAATTATGGTCGGACACCCGTTTGACACTGCAAAGGTACGTTCCTCCTCACCCTGCCCCCCCCCCCCCCCCCCCCTTTTTTTTTTTTTTTTTATTCAAGTCTAATGTATTGTAATATGGTACAGGATTATACTTTATCTTCTATTGTTGCATTTTTTTTAGAAAATGAATCATCACTACCATCACCCTCCTCCTCCTCCTCCTCCTCCTCCTCCTCCTCCTCCTCCTCCTCCTCCTCCTCCTCCTCCTCCTCTCCTCCTCCTCCCTTTCCACCTCCACCTCCACCTCCTTTTTCTCCTCCTCACCATCATCATCATCATCATCATCATCATCATCATCATCATCATCATCATCATCATCATCATCATCATCACCATCATCATTATCATCATCATCATCATCATCATCATCATCATCATCATCATCATTATTATCATCTTCAGTATCGCGATCGTCGTCAATATTTTCATAATTCATCTCCACGATCATTTTATCTTCATCATTATCATCATCATCATCATCATCATCATCATCATCATCATCATCATCATCATCATCATCATCACCACCATCATCATCATCACCATCA
>NC_088360.1:130261862-130264170 GCF_034508935.2 Berghia stephanieae | reverse complement strand
ACTACTACTACTACTACTGCTACTACTACTTCTACTATTACTACTACTATTACTACTACTACTATCACTACTACTGTTACTGCTACTACTACTACTACTACTACTACTACTACTACTACTACTACTACTACTACTACTACTACTCTCTACTATTACTACTACTACTACTACTACTACTACAACTACTACTACTACTACTACTGTCACTACTACTACTACTACTACTACTACTACTACTACTACTACTACTACTACTACACTACTACTACTTCTACTATTACTACTACTATTACTACTACTATTATCACTACTACTACTACTACTACTACTACTACTACTACTACTACTACTACTACTACTACTAGTACTACTACTACTACCCTTTCCCTTCCCTCTTGAAACAACGTATTTAAAAGAAAAATTCAAGTAATAATTTTCTTCCGTTATTATGGTCATTAAAACCGATACAATTTATCCCACACAATTTTCAGGGATGTCCCCAGCTACGGTCTGTACCTTTTGGTCTACGAGCACATGTTTGCATTCATGGTCCACCATGATTTGACGGACAAGCACCACGTGCTCGCCGCCATTATTGCCGGCGGTATGGCGGGCTCAATCTCCTGGGCGAGCATCATGCCCTTAGATGTTATTAAGTCTCGTATGCAGGTTGGTAAACAACAACTGCAACTACTACTACTACTACTACTACTACTACTACTACTACTACTACTACTACTACTACTACTACTACTACTACTACTACTATAACTACTAATACTACTACAACAACTACAACAACAGCTACTACTTATACGTCTAGCACTGCTATCTTATCAAAACATTCTTGACCTTTTATATAACACAATATCCAATAAATTGTACCCAAAACGCGTTACAAAAGGTCCCAAGCCAACAGCAACTTATGTAGTGCGAGAAATGTCGCCTCTATCGCATGGACCTCTTGTAAATTGTTTTGAGCATATTCGGTGGAAATTGAGCAATATAGAGCTCAAGTTTAGTTGGGGTTTTGTTCGATTTGTTTTTTTGTTTGTTTTTGTTTTGTTTGTTTGTTTATTTTTTTTTTTTTTTTTTTTTTTTGTTATTTTAAAATTTTTTTTAATCTCCATTTTTCAGGTTGATCACGGCAACCGATTCAACGGATTTATAGACTGCGCTGTCAAAAGTGTTGAAAGAGCGGGAATTTCTGTTTTGTTTCGCGGAACCGGAATCACAGTGGCTCGGGCATTCCCGGTCAACGCTGTTACTTTCCTTTTCTACTCACAACTCCTCAAATATCTTGACCAGGTCAACCCAAGATGATGACATTTAGCCCTTAAGATTTTTAATTAATTTTTTTTATTTAGCATGCGGAGGGGGAAGTTGAGGGGGCGTGCTAGGGTTAAAGAAAAACAATGTAAAACTATTCTTGTCCGAGAATACGCGGGCCAATTGGATTCAATAGTCTGATGTCACGTCGCCCAGCAACAGCGGCCATCGTCGTTCTAAACAAAGAAAGTCGGTATTTTTTATTCTTCATGCTGGCTAGAACTTTTCATATGTCTTGTGATCAGAATGTGTACGTGTAAAAGTAAAAACATGATCAGATTTATAATAGGTTTGTTATTTTTTTCATCTGGATACGCTTTTATGCTTTTATTTCATAAGGGCGTCCGCCATTGTTCCGATAGATTAGAGCCAGTTACTAAGTTACCATGCGTCATTACGAGGGAAGTGACATCACGACTGTTGAAGCTTATTAGGAAATAAATTGTGTTAAATATTGTCTTCAGGATTCTTTTCAATTTTATTCAATCGGGACTTAAATGAATAGAATTTTCCCAACAATTCGTGGCCTCTCCTACGATGAGAAGAAGTGTGTCATACAACCAACCGCCACAAGCTAATAGTGTCAATGAATAAAGATGGATATAGACATTGAAATCAGGCCTTGTGGACACCCTGTAAATTAATTGATGATTATTCTACTGTATAAAATAGGCGCCCCCCCCCCCCTTCTCCCATTCTCGTCTATTTTTGTTTTTTACCCTCCTCTTAAATTTCAGCTCTCGAAATATCCCGGTGATAATTCACCAAAATTGAAAACAAAACAAAAAAAGGAAGGGAGGGGACGGGGAGAGAGAGGACCCCCCCCCCCCCCCCCACCCCTATAAAAAACCCTTAGAAATGCATTTTATACATCACATCTCGCCTTGCCTAAATTAGAAAAATTTAATTGCCCAATATACGCATAATTTCCCTCCTTCCTCCGTCCATGGGTGGTCAACCCCCCCCCCCCCCCCCCTTT
>NC_088360.1:130249362-130254362 GCF_034508935.2 Berghia stephanieae | reverse complement strand
CCTGCCTGTTGTCGAATTGATTGGTTCCAGAACGCTTTGATGTGCCGGTGGCAGATTAGACAGATAATCTTGGGTGTCCTTTTGTTAACGGGTTATCGAATTATAAACTCTTTATAATATCATTGTGGTTTGTGGCTCCCAAAATAGGTGTTTGGACCCGGAAATTCCAATTTTTTTTATTGAAAACCAACAGTAGCTTTTATACAAAAACTTTGAAAAGTGTAGTATATGAAACGGTGTCAGACAGAGCAGAATTTTAAAAAATTTAAATACAAGACTGAAGGTCTGAGGTTCGATCCACGGTCGAGACAGACTGATTTTTGGGATGATTTTTCTTGTATTTTTCTATCTGTTTTGTTTGGCACTATTGCGTGCCACAGGGATCGGTCCTTGGCCCCATTCTCTTCAGCCTATACATGGAGCCATTATCCCATATTATTGCTTCCCATAACTTTCTGTACCACTTCTATGCAGATGACTCTCGGATTTATAAATCTTTGTCTTTTTCTAATATTCATGACACAACTGGGCGTTTTCAAAAATACATGATTGACATTAAGAACTGTACGATTGAGAACAAACTACAACTAAACGAATCCAAAACGGAAAGTATTTTTATTGCCAAAAACACCCAAATAAAGCAATTAGAAATAGAAGCATTATTATAAATAAAAGTGAAGTGCATTTGTCTAAGCAGGTTAGAAATCTGGGGGTCATCTTCAATTAAACTCTATCCATGCCATTCCATATAAATAATGTATGTACATCTTTGAGTTTTGAAATGAATAGAATATTCCTCCTAGTCAGAAAGTTTTTAACTGAAAATGTCGCCAAAAAATTAATGGTTTCTTTGGTTTTATCAAAACCCGAGACTGCAATTCCCTTTTGTCAGGTATCCCACTGAATTTAACTGGTAAATTACAACGGATACAAAATTCAGCAGGCCGCATCCGAAAAGAAAATTCGACCATATCACCCCACTTTTGGAAAATTTGCACTGGCTTCCTGTCTGCTATAGAATATATTACAAAATCGCTTTATTAGTTTTGAAATGCCTCACCAATTTAGCCTCTTTATATCTTTCTGAACTTATATACATTGAGCCTCGAGTCAGAAGCCTTCGACCATCACGCGACACCACTTTATTATCTGTACCAAAAAGTAAGTTAAAATCTTTTGGTTATCGCTCTTTTCAATGTTATGGCCCCAAACTCTGGAGAAATCGAGAATATCTCAAACTTCCAATATGCTTTAAAAGCCCACTTTTTCAAAATTGATTTTACACCATGCCGATTGTAATGCTTATATATAGTATTATTTAAGCAATTTGTATTCTGTTTCAATATTTCATTTTAACGTTCGTTACACTATCTGTAAAGCGCTTTGAGATGTTTGGTTTTATAGAAAATTCTCAACAAGTGTCTTTTTATTTATTTATTTATTTATTTATTTATTTATTTATTTATTTATTTATTTATCTATTTATCTATTTATTTATTTATTTATATATTTTTGTTCTCACCTCATAATAGGCCACAGACAGATAGTCCGCCCACCCAGATTTGGTTCAGTGCCGCCGCTGCATACTCGGACAAAATAGATTATTTTTTGTTTGTTTGTTTTGTTTTGTTGGGTTGTTTTCTTTGTTCATGTATTTTGGGAGGGGGTGTTGTTTGTTTGTTTGCTTGTTTTTCTTTACTGTTTTTTTTTTGTTGTTGTTGTTGTTTTTGTTTTGTTTTGTGTTTGTTTGGGTATTTTATTTCTATTTTATTTATGTCTCTATAATTTGTTTTTGTTTATCTTTTAAATTTTATGTTTACTTTTAAAATTTAGCCAAGAAACTTTTAGCTAAAATACGATCGATTAAATGATCCTCAAAAAGCGCCAAACATGAGAAGGGTCAGTCTTTTTTTCAAAGTGAAAAAAAAAACCCCCAAACAAACCAAAACATGTACATTGTCAGAAGGGCGGAATGGACCCTTTGCCTCCTCGGCTGTGCGACAACCTTGAATATAATTGTATACCGATTCCAAGAAAACAGCAGATTGAATGACCAATTAAATGTTGTGTGTGTGTGTGTGTGTGTGTGTGTGTGTGTGTGTGTACGTGTGTGTGTATGTACATATGTGTGTGTGTTTATGTTTTGTAGTTTTAAAAGATAACATAGATACAAAATACACACCCACGCAATCTGAGATTCCACTAGAGTTCGTCATAATTCCAACTTCCCACACACTCGGGTCGGGTCAACGTGTAGTCTGATAACACAATCATTATGATCTCGATTGTTGTGACTTAAAAACTCTTAACCAACGTGCGCTTATGTTGAGGTCTGATAACCTAAATTGTTTATCGTCTCATATTGTAATAGAGACATTGTCAACCCAACGTGTACTTATTTACAAGTCTGGTAACCCACATTGTTATAGTCTCATTGCCGTAATGGAAATACTCTCAATCCAATCTGTACTTATTTGCAGGTCTGACTATAATCAAGGCAGAATGTTGTCAAAGCCCATAATTGCGTTCGGTTATCAGACTTGCAAATATGTACACGTGGGGTTGGGCCTTTACAACCCAATTTGCTTGATCTCCTTTTTTTTAATTTCTTACTTATGAAGCTTTCTTGTCAAATGATATAAAACTCGCCTGGGACCGGAAGCTCCCTGGTTCGAGTCCCGCTCTGGACAGCGCAAGGTTGAGTTCTTGAAAATAGCTTTTACTCACTCCCTCTTACCGCATTTCCGTGTAAAATGAATACTTGGGCGTAAACAAGGTGGTCTCTCTATATATTTTTAAAAAATGCAATTTTTACTTCTTAAATGATGATGTCGGCTTGGAACCCTTTGTAAAGCGCTTTGATTTTGAGCAGACTGAGCGAATGTTGCGCTGTATAAAAGCCCAAGTTCTTTTTTCATTTCTTTCTCTGTAGTCCATTATTTTTGTTTTACATTTATATGTTCTATAGAGGGACAACCACAAAATGAAAACAATAATTTATTGAATACATGACATGTTATAACTCGCGTCAGGGTGGGGGTGGGGGGGGGGGTTGAATCCGTCACTAAATATTACAATATTATTACCTACAATGGGCAGGGGTGGGGGGGGGGGCATTCGCCTCACAAGCGAAAGGAACGGTATCGATCCGGTGTGCAGTCGATAAATTTTCGAACAACCCTTCCCCCCCCCCCTTCCCCGACTACCAAGCAGTGATTTGGGTAGCTGGATTTGTTAAGATCTGGTGGAAAGCTCATGGCCTAAAACGATTCTTTACTTGTCAAAAGGTTTCAAACCTGAGATTTCAAAAACGACTACCCGGGGGACATTTTAATCAAGTGACATCTTTGAGGACAGTTTGTGGCCATTATCCGACCTACTTGATAGTAAAATCTTCCATCGTGGAACAAAATATCAACTTGTATGTTTCCATTATGAAACAACCTACCTACCGGTACAAGCTTCCCTTATGGAACAACCTATCTACTGATACAAGCTTCCAATATACTCAATGATACATTTTATTTTCCTCATGAAACATCCTACCTACCAGTACTAACTTCCCATATGGAACATTCTACCCACTATTACAAGCTTCCATTATTATTTTCACTTATGGAAAAACCTACTTGCTAGTACAAGCTTCAATTATAGGACAACCTAACTATTAGTCCAAGCTTTCCTCAAAGAACAACCTACATCCTGGTCAAAACTTACTTATAGAACAATTTAAGTACTAGTCCAAACTTTCCTTTTGGAGCAATCTACTTGCTAGTATAATCGTCCAAAATGGAACAGCCTACCTATTGATCCTAGCTTCTCTTATAGAACAATACATCTACTAGTATAAGCTTCCAAAAGGGAACAACCTACCTACTGGTACAAACATTCCTTTTAAAACAACCCACCTACTTGTACAAGCTCTCTTATAGAACAACATACCTACTGGTACAAACTTTCATAGAACAACCTACCTGCTAGCACAAAATCTCAGCAATGTTGAGACCTTTAAAGATGTCATGTCTATTGGACAACTACCATATGTGTCCTTTTTGTTTGTAAATAATACTCATTAATAATATTCAGTCTCTCTGTGTCTGTCTGAAGCTGAAGAGATGCTAAGAGGTCACTTAATTTGGCTGAAAAAAAAGCCAATTTGGAGACTTTTCTTTCCTTCAAACTCAGTTATTGCGATTACAACTTTTATTACAAGGCAACGTCATCATGCATATTATGTTTTCCTTCCTTGACCGACAAACCGATAACTTTTGTAAAGAAAGCAATGGAGCAGTCTGGTTAAGAGCTGTAGTAATCTGAAATAAAACAAAACAAGTACTTAAGATTTTGTGCAGAAAACTAATCCTTCAAATATCGTCGATGAAAGTGACCCTCGTCGTGCCAAAAACTCTTAAACCTGGGACTTCAAGGCAGTCTTCAGGGAAGGCCCAGATTAGAGAGTTGTTGGCATGGTTGGGTACGTTTTAATCGATCGATATTTGAAGAACGAATTTTCTGACCAAAGTTTTAAATAGTTTTTCTATTTTTTTCCAGAGTGCGGCAGATGATGCAATTGAATTCCTATTTAACTACCGGGTCTTCCATATTATGACGTACATTAACTATACCCAACGTATCGTCATTGATCAATCATCATAAGCTATTGAAAAAATGTCTTAATGACTATGCGGGGGGGGGGGGGGGGGGGGGGGGGGGGGGGGGGGGTGATCTATTGCAATAGAATATAAATGTTCTCATGTAGGTTTGCGTCGGCCAGGGAGGGGGGGGGGGGGGGGGGGGGGGCGGGCGGAAGGCTGTGCTTGAACCCGGACCTTCCGGATCACAGTGCAATGCCTTAACCACTTGGCCACTTGGCCCCCCTCATAGTCATAAAGCCTGAATTTATCCCGGTTTCCGTATCATTAAACGGACAGGAGCATTTGCAAGCTACCTTTATGATTGGACGCTAGTCTATCGCAAAGTACATTCCGTCAGATCTAACA
>NC_088360.1:130219362-130246862 GCF_034508935.2 Berghia stephanieae | reverse complement strand
GTAATCTTTAACCCTATGTGGAGTGTAAAAAGTATAGGCTCCCGGATCATGCGAGGCGCTCAAGACACGGCTAGGCAAGGAATTTGTCATAAAACATATCCAAAGCACACTATCGATAAATAACAAGAGTATTGAGGGTATGGGACCTCCATGTATGGGGCCCATAGACTAGAGAAGGGCCTCAGGTAGAGGGACTGTTATAGAAATTTCCAAATAACACCTGTTGACATCTATTGATCATTCTACTCCATTGTTACGATTTCCCTCACTCACGGTTTCAACAAGTTTGTTTCTGTTCTTTTCATTTAGTAATATGTTTTGTTTATTTGTTGTTATTTCAAAATAAAAGTTATAAATAATTTGTCATGAGTCAACAGGGTCACCATAACATCACAACGTTCGTAGTGTTGAATGTGGTGCAGAGGGGTGAGTGGCGGTGGTGGTGGTAATGCATGGACTTTCCAGATCTAAAAATATATTTTGACGTCAGGTGGAGCAGCGCCGTGGCAAATGACCAATGAAATTTCAGAAAGAATTGGTTTGCATCAAAGCGCCACCTTTTGATACAAAGAGAGCCAATCGCTTAACGCCATTTTAGAATCTTCTCTGAATGTTTTCTCCGATTCTGTATCCAAAGTTATTTATAGATATGTAATGGCGACAAGTGACTTGTCGAATGAGGTTAGAATATTGTCAATAATTTTATATTATTAAAGCTCATAAAATGGCAGTCACACAACCTGGTAAGTTGTTTTTACATATGAATTATATTCTGCATTTGAATTCGTTATTATGAGAAACCAGTAGCGCTCAGATCCACGTCATCGTGCAGTCAACTGGCCCTCTTCATTCCTTGTCGACCTCACGTAAACACACTACACCGACGATGGTAGGAAGAGCCGCAACGGTGACGGTGTCATCATGATACAAAACAAATTGATCACGATGGAGGGGAGGTTGAATAAATTGTCAATCCAAAGATAGCCGCAAATAACCACCTTTGATTAAATATGTGGTGACAATATAAATAGACGCCAGGTGCTCGTACCACTCAATCATCACTGGAATAATTTGAGTTTTGAGTTTGAGCATGACCTGACTGACACTGACATTACACACACTCACTGGGTACGGTTTACTATTCTCATTCTCAGCCCGAGTGTCATTTTGGTTACCTAATTTTTAAAAATATATGTTTGATTTGGAATAGAATGTCTTGTTTTGAATTGATTTATCTTAATAAGCCCTTTATTTTCACATTCAGCCTCAGCCAACTTGCAACTTGCAATTGGTCTCAATTCGGTCTCTGTACTGTCACTGTACGTACTGTAATAATAATTCATAGACTCTAGTTCTAGCAATAAAAATGCCATGAACTTTTCTTAATTTTGAAATCGATGTGTATGACTTACACTTGCAGGTCTGATAACACAAATTAATTGTTATCGGCTATATATTATAATTGAAATACTCTCAAATTAACGCAAAATAGTCTTCTTTATAAACTAAACACATTTGTTAAATCAAAATCACCAGCTTGCATTCGATTATCAGACCTGCAATTGTAGCTATTTGCACATTTCTCAAATAAGTATAAAATTAAAATATAACAAGGAAATAATCTGACCCAGATGTAACATGATAGAAATTCTGTTATTATTAAAGGCTGTGGTTATTGTCTACAGTTATCCAGAGTCGATTCTGAATATCTCTGAAGTTATTCAGGAGTCGAGTCACAATTACAGTACTCAGTTATTCAGAGTCGAGTCACAATAACTATCATGGAGTCATCAAAGATTGAGTCACAGTAAATGAGTTATCCAGAGTTGAGTCTCAAGGATAATATTTTTTATTTGGCTTTAGTGTAGAGGCTAGGGAGACAACAAAATATATTGGTCTGATGTAGACCACATTTTTTGGTCTCGATGGGCAATATTGATGATTTTGGCTAGAGTTGGACACCTCGCCAGTTTTTGCTAGCGAGCCACATTATCTATATTTCTTTGTTTTTATTTAGCTATTTTAAGCTACTTACAGTACAGTTGCATTAGTAGATTGAGTACAGTACTTTTATCATTACTATATCCCATAATACACAGCTTTGTTTTTGTCCCTTTGTGACAATATTAATTCTCTCTCTCTCTCTCTCTCTCTCTCTCTCTCTCTCTCTCTCTCTCTCTCTCTCTCTCTCTCACACACACATACACGCACGCCACCCCTTCTCTTAATCAATGGGTGGTTTGACTAATCTCCACATTCATTCCGTCCTGGACCGAAGTTCAAATATACAATTCGGAGCGTGTCAGACGAAATGCAGTGCAAATTACAGTCTGTTTCAAAACTCAAAAGTTAATTTATTATCATAATAATCATGGTTTTAAAGAATTATCATAATTTCATTTGTTTTCAGATTTTGATGATATGGCTCGAATCAACAGCAGTGATTTGGCAAGGTTTGTCCAGAATTTTGATGACTCAGCTGCTGATGAATTCTTCCGACAAGTAAACATGCAGCAACCTCCAAATCAGCAGATGTCCGATGGTCGAAATCCCTGTAAGATTTCCTCCTAAATTTATATTTCATGACATAATTTAGATATTTTCAAAATGGCAAGTAAATTTATGACAAATGAATGCACACTTTGTGAAATGTTTCATTTGAAATTAGCTTGTGCCTACAAATGGATTCTTTAAAAAGAGCATTTATAATTTATCCATCATTTTTTACAATAGAAATGTCTTCTTTTTTTTTTAGTACATGTGTTTGATTTGCGTTTTTCAATCCTGTCCTTTATTTTTTCTTTGTGCACTTCCTGTCTTTACCCTTTTCTTTTAAAATGTCTTCAATTTTTTTTTTTTTTCAAATTTCTACAACAATTATTAAATTTCCTTTTCAGTTCATTATGTACCTCCAGGGACACAAGAGACAAATGGCCCAATGGTTTTCCAGCCAGCACCCCTGATCACCAATGCCTACCCCATGCCCCCACAACCACAAAGGGAAGATAACATATGGGTTGAAATTTGTGAGCAGCCTAAGTCGCGGGGTCTTCGTTTCCGATACGAGTGTGAAGGAAGATCTGCCGGAAGTGTGCCGGGAGAAAACAGCACAAATGATCACAGAACATATCCAACCATCAAGGTAATGATTGCCTTATATTTTTATTTTTGTCATGCTCTTTTACTTCTACTTTAAACCATATTCCTCTCCCATCCCTTCTTCTTCTTCTTCTTCTTCTTCTTTTTTTCTTCTAAAGGGCAAAATATAATCTTGTTTCTACCTTGAAGGCTTTGTTTGTTTTTGTGTTACCACCAGAAAGTTATAGAATTAAAAGAAAAAAATGTATAATATTAAAAATTTGTATTGTACTTATCTTGATTGTATGTTGGTATTAATGCTTTTAAAAAGATCCAAACACATCTTACGGAAACCTTTGACCCTCTAATTGTAAGGAAACCTGATTAGAAATGTATTCTTCTTTTTTATTTTTTAGGATATGTTTATAAGGATAAGAAATCTGCACAATATGTTTTGTTTTTTCATACTTTACCCATTTGCTTTTCTTTCATCTGTACCAGATTCACAACTACTCAGGCCATGCTATCATCGTCGTGTCATGTGTCACTAAAGAAAACCCACCTCACTGTAAACCACATCCTCATGCCATTGTAGGGAGAGATTGTAAAAAGGGTGTGTGTACCTTGCGAGTGAAAGATACAAGTGAAAAAATTGTGTATGTACCCCTAAATAATGTGTTTAACGTTTACCCTTTATGTATTTCCCGTTGATTTTAGTTGTGCAGCATTTTTGTTAACCTAAAGTTTTAGAAATTAAACAAAATATATAAATTATTTTATTTTTTAAAGCCATTTGTACACATGACTTGTTACAGCAGCTCTGCCATTTTTAAAGATTTAATGCCATGAATAGATTTTTTCTTTTTCTTCCTTTTTTTTATTTCTTTTTGAACCAAAATGGAACAGTTGTATTTTTTTTAAATGGTGGAAGAGCTCATCGTTTCATACAAGATATTTCAGTTGGAAAGAGAATTACGTTTTGATAATTTAAGTTCTTTTGTTTTGTTTTTTTTGGGGTTATTTTCAGGTTTCCAAATATTGGTATTCAGTGTGCCAAGAAGAAAGATGTGGAAGGAGCATTGAGATTGCGTAAAGAAATAAATGTGGATCCGTATCAAAGTAAGTTTGATAGTCATTTCATCATAATAAAAACTGAGTCCAACAGCAGACCTGGTGTAAAGATTTTATACACTAGGGTCCTAATGAGCAATTTGTATTGTTTTACACCATAGAAATCAAGATTTGTACTCCACTGAAATCACTTTTTGCCCATTAGTGGATAAAATTTCCATTTTGTTCAACCATAATGAAGTTCTTTCCTTTCTTTTATCTTCGTCTTGTCCCCATATCTCTCTCTCTCTCTCTCTCTCTCTCTCTCTCTCTCTCTCTCTCCCTCTCTCCCTCTCTCTCTCTCTCTCTCTCTCTCTCTCTCTTTCTCTCTTTCTTTCTTTCCTTTAAAAAATTTTTTTTTTTTTTCTTGTAATTAAAACGGTCTGTGTGAAAAAATGAATTCATACAGTGGTGCACTTATTGAACCATAGTGCACTGATGTATATTTTTCACAGAACTGCCTACCTTCATATCCTTTCCTGTTAGGAAAAAACCATGGACAAGACGCAAACTGTTGAAAGCCTTTATCAATCTTAATGACCATTTTCTCATTTCATGGGTTTTTGGGAGTTTCCATCTTTAGACATGGATGAAAAAGTAGCTAATTGGGATATTTGAAATTTGTAAAAAGTGTCTAAAAGAGCAGAAACAACCGATTCAGAAACCATCAAGTTTTGCCAAATTTAATCTTTCTCTTCATTATTTTTACAGCTGGGTTCAGCCATGCACAGTCCAACATTGATCTGAACGTGGTCAGATTGTGTTTCCAAGTATTCCTGCCAAATGACCAAGGCAAGGTCACCAGAGTCATACCTCCAGTGTGTTCCCATGCTATTCATGACAAAAGTAAGACATTGGGTCATTAAATAGACACCTCAGCATCAAGTAGGATTGAGATGGCATGTCTCTTTTCAGTTTGCATTTGTCAGGATATCAACTTTTGCTCATCTCTCTTTAAAACAAAAAGATTGATGTCCTCGGTGAAGAATTTCAGCATGTTCTACAGTATTAAAACTTTTTTTCAAGGTGTTCAAGTGTGATGTATTAATCTGGAATCTGGATGTTTAGTTTATTGTATTGTTCAAAATATATGCTCAATTGTAATAATTTTTTCAAAGAGAAAAAGTCTTATGATAATAAGGAAAATTCCATTGACTTATCTTAAGGGAGCCTTATGGCACAGCGCTATAGTCTTTGCTTTGTACTCAGAAGATATTGAGTTTGATAACCCGCCGTGCTGTGTTCCCTGAGCAAGTCTACTTGTCTTGGTTACACTGCGTCTACACCTGGGTCATTTCAGTCTTGCCAAAGAAAAGTTATCCCTTTGGGATAAATATATAAACCTGTAAAATATCTGACAGTTGTCTATATCGACAATATCATCACAATCTTTTTATTCTTTTATCATCATTTTCAAATTGTGTAAGCATATTATTCACTAAAACATTGGTGCCGTACATTGTATTGAAAACTTTCAGACACTTTTGTCAACTGCCACTTACAGCTCTGAATATAGGGCATTTTATAATTGTATTTATTTTTATCCCTTCATTTTTTTGTTTTTTGTTTTTGTCTAGAGTCTTCCAAAGATCTTGTCATTTGTAGAGTTGACAAAAGTTCAGGGAAGGCAAGGGGAGGAGATGAAGTGTTCTTACTCTGTGACAAAGTCAATAAAGGTAAGCAGTTCAATGTGAATATTACTTAGGTGCTACATTGATTCAGGCTTAAACTATTCTTCAGCTCATCTTTATCAAAACACGGTTAAAACAGTCATACTTCACATTAAATTCAGATAGATGGGAGAAAAGCTCTTGGCAAGCCCAGTCAGGAATGACAATGGCAAAACTTTTCTCGAGTTCTCTGCTACTCTCAGGAAATTAATTGTTTTTCTGAAAAAAATAATTAGTATACTTTCAAACAGATTTGATGATGATCCTATTTATTTATAATTTTTGTTTTTTTTTGTCCAATCTTCCTTTCCACTGTAGATGATATTAAAGTGAGATTGTATGAAGAAGATGATCAGGGCGTCGTACAGTGGGAAGACTTCGGTGACTTTGGACAGGGAGATGTTCACAGACAGGTGAGTGCTCCATGAAAGTGATGAAATGTGATCTTATGTCTAGACACGTTAGATGAACGCCAAATGCATGCTGTTAGTTTTACATAGAATTGCAATGCATTCCTCTTTTTCTTTATATCTGATCCAGTCGTTTACCAATGCTTTCATCAATGGTGATATGATGATCAAAATAATGACATAATTTGAATTTACACAAGTCTCGGTTCTAATCCGATCATTTTATAGTGACATGTTGTCATGGTTATGAACACAATTTGTCTCCAAATGATTTAAAGTTAAGTTTATGTGGCAGAAAATGTTTACCTGTTATTTAATTATTGCAGTTATTTTTTTTCCAGTTTAACCTAAGAAGTTTCCTCTTGGTAAATTTTAATCTAGAATTATGTTTGTTTTTGTTCTTTCCTCCAGTACGCCATTGTGTTCCGTACTCCAGCCTACCATAGCCAGTATATAATGAAGGCAGTGGAAGTTCACATGCAGCTTGTACGTCCCTCGGATGGGGAGTCCAGTGAGAGTATTCCCTTCACATTCATGCCTGAAGACCCAGGTAAGTTATTCTTTGTTTTGATTTTTTTAACAAATGCATTTAGCCTATCTTATTATTTCTACTTAAAGGCTGGAGAAGATGATATTTCCTTTCATCCTGATGTGTAATTGAAACAATTTTAATAAATCACATTTGTTTTTTTATTAAGACATATATTAATCATGTTCATATCTTATTGATTTCAACTCTTTGTCAAGTTATCACTTAGTTGTATTTAAGTTGTTGGGCCAGACCGAGTTGTTTTTTAAATAAGTTTTTCATTAATGGTTTTATGTATATCAGAAACATTTTCAAGTTTTCATATATAATTTTCATTTGTCCAAACTTAGTTTTTCAGTATGTCATTTACTTATTGTATTCATCATACTATATCCTATGTTGTTTACTATCTCTCAGATCCAGACCGAATAGCTGAAAAAAGAAAGAGAAAAGTTCAAAAGTTGTTTGATTATTGGAGCACAACTAGCGGTAAGTAGAGGATTTACTATTCTTATTTTTTATCTTTTAAAGAAGTATTTTCTTTTTGCAAAAAATTTTTTTTTTTCTAATGGCCATTCACTCACTCACTTGTTCTCCTGATCAATGTGTTGTTTACAGAGACATGAGATATGATTTTGTGGTAAGGCAGTGATGCCAAAACTCCGGTTTCACCGGAAAAAACTCCGGTCTGGAGCAAAAAATTCCGGGCTCCGGGCAACTTCTGTCAAATTCCGGTGAGGTCAATTTGTTCCAAGGATACCCCCCCCCCCCCCCTTTCCAATAGTATTACAACCATCATCACTACCACTGCTACTACAACCACATCATCATTACTACCACTACTACTACAACCATCACCACCACCACATCATCATCAGTACCACAGCTACTACTGCAACCACCACCACCACATCATCATCAGTACCACAACTACTACTGCAACCACCACCAGCACATCATCATCATCACTACCACAATTACCATCACCATTACATTCACCACCACCACATCATCATCACTACCACTACTACTACAACCACCACCACCACATCATCATCACTACCACTACTACCACAACCACCACCACCACATCATCATCACTACCACTACTACTACAACCACCAGCATCACATCATCACTACCACTACTACTACACACCACAACTACCACATCATCATCACGACCTCTACTACTACAACCACCATTATCACATCATTGCTACCACTACTACTACAACCACCATAACCACATCATCAATACTGCTACTACTGCAACCACCACCACCACCACATCATCACTACCACTACTATTGCAGCCACCACCACCACATCATCACTACCACTACTATTGCAGCACCACCACCACACATCATCATCACTGCAACTACCACTACTACCACAACCACCACCACCACATTATCATTACCACTACTACTACAATACCACCACCACCACCACCACATCATCATTACCACTACTACTACAACCACCACACCACCACATCATCATCATCACACCACTAATACTTCTACAACCACCACCACATCATCATCACTACCATTACTAATACAACCACCACTACAACATCATCATCACTACCACTAATACTTCTACAACCACCACCACATCATCATCACTACCATTACTAATACAACCACCACCACATCATCATCATCACTACCACTAATACTTCTACAACCACCACCACATCATCATCACTACCATTACTACTACAACCACCACTACAACATCATCATCACTCCCATTTGTACCTCAACCACCAGCACCACCACATCATCATCACTCCACCACTACTACAACCACCACCACATCATCATCACTCCACCACTACTACAACCACCACCACATCATCATCAATACCACCACTACTACAACCACCATCACAACCACATCATCATCACTACCACCACTACTACAAGCACTACCACCACCTCATCTTCATCACTACCACAACTACTACTACAACCACCACCACCACCACCACATCATCATCACTACCACTGCTACTACAACCACCACATCATCACTACCACTACTACTACAACCACCACAACCACATCGTCATCACTACTACTACTACTACTACTACTACTACTACTACTACTACTACTACTACTACTACTACTACTACTACTACTACTACTACTACTACTACTACTACTACTACTACTACTACTACTACTACTACTATTACTACCACTACTACTACTACTACTACTACTACTACTACTACTACTACTACTACTACTACTACTACTACAACCACTACAACATCATCATCACTACCACTACTAATACAACCACCAGCACCACATCATCATCACGACCAGTACTACTACAACGACTACATCTACAACCACCACCACATCATCATTACCACTACTACTGCTACAACACACCACCACATCATCACTACCACTACTACTACAACCACCACTGCCACATCATCATCATCACTACCATTTGTACTACAACCACCATCACCACCACATCAACATCACTACCACCACTACTACAACCACCACCACGTCATTATCACCACGACCAAAACTATTACAACCACTATACCTCCACCACATCATCATCACTACCGCTACTACTTCAACCACCACCACCACCACCATACCATCATCACTACCACTAACAACAACCACTATCACATCTTCATCATCACTACCACTATTACTACAACCACCAACACCACATCATCCTCACTACCACCAGTACTACAATCTCTACCATTAGGTTTTGGCCCTTTACTTCATTTGAAATAAGGAAACTTTGGGATTGTATTTGGCAATGTGTTTATGTATCATAAAATAATTCTAATCAGTTATCTATTTAGAACTATGCAATATGTAAACACAATACCATTCCAATTCCTTTTTCTTGTGTACGGAAATTCCTCTTTCGGCATTGAAATTCCTACGAGTGGTGTCTGAAACTCCTGTGAGCCATATTTAAAGTTGGCGTCTCTTGGTAAGGGCCACAATGAGAATTCTGTAAAAGTTGGAATGCAGTTTTAGAACAACTGCTTCAATGAGCAGTTTGAAATGGTTCAGCATTTAATTTTCCATCTCTGGAAAGCATTCTCATTCGATATCCTCTTTTTTCCTACTCCAATGCACTTAAAATATTTGTTCTGAATTATGAAAATAGTAGTAGTAGTAATAGCTACTCCAACCACGCGATTTTGACATCAGCACGTTTTTTTTCTCTCAAAATATCAGTCTTTTAATACTGACATTTGCTTCATAATTGAGCTTGAGCTAGGAACATATTTTAGCACAGTATAAAAGTGCAATTCTTATTCTTTCTAAAATGTTAAATTTGTTTTTATTAGTGTGGTTGGAGATATAGCTTAAATTGATTCACTTTAGACACCTTTTATCTGAACTTACAGTGTTTTGATAGCCAAATTATACCCCTCTAGCACCCTCCACGGAACTACCCTAATTATTGGATTTATTCACAAGTGGTGCCAATTAACTTTTAAAGTTTGTATCAAATGAAAGCCCATCCTCTCTTTTGTCTGTTACAGGCGGAGAAGTGAAACTAAAACTAATGGTGCCTAAGTGAGCTTTTTAAAATTATTTTACTTTTTCTTAAATGTAAAAAATTGTTTCGTTATATTGATTACATTTACCCTCCATATTTTCTATACAGGTGGGGAGAGAAGAAATGCTGGAAATCCCAGTGTTCGAGGTCGTCTCAATTCCATGTTGAAAGCGTCAAGAAGAATTAAGAAGGAGCCTAGTGCCACAGGAGGTAAATATTTTAAGATGCAATGTTCGTATCATAGCAAGTTGCAACATGTTGTAAAATTATTCCTTTTATTATTTTTATGATTGAAGAATTATTTTAATTTTCATCCATCATTTCATGTTGGTTGAAATACTTTTGATATTTGTTTTGTTGCCAATTCAGAAGGAAAAAAATTTACTGAACTTTTACACGAACACATTGAGCGACCTCGATCTGAACGCTGGATTCCAGTTAGGAGATATTACGTACTTACCTTTTATACAGAGGATTTTTTTTCCATACTAAATTCCATAGATATATAGAAAATTGGCAACCTTGCACTCTTGCACGGAGATAGAGAACATCGCAGACAGAAGATACAGGTAAGGAATAAACTGGGTTACTGTGATGAGGTTGTTTCTATTTTTTTAAAAATTTTGTTTTTGTTTTTTAATTGAGTTGATGTAATATTTTCTCTTCTCTTCCTCAGGCCTACCAGAATATTCCATCAATAACACAGGTGCCACAGGTGTCGGTGCTGATGGGATCATTGTACAAGCCACAGGTGGGGACAACACATCCATAGGAAGCGTCGCCATTTCATCCATATCGGCTGGCAGTATTAATTCCAGTGTCATTGACGAGTTGTCTGGGTTGTCCAGCAGTGATTTGAGTGTCGTATCCACGGACAATGGTCATCTGGTCATCTCTGTCTCAGGTGGGGAGGGCAGTGGTCTCAGTGTGGACAGTATCAATCTACCTCCAAACATGCTGAGTGGAGAACTCATGAACCAGATTGATGTTCAACAGCTCAATGCTTACCTACAGGTATACTTTGATTATGATCTATTTCTTTATAATACTTGTAGTAAAATGTTTTCCTCTGGGTGGGTTCTTTTGTCCTCCCATAATGGGCAGAGAGGTCACTTGTTGTGTTTTCTATTCTTTTATGTGTCTGTTTTCCATCTTGCTTTCTGTCTTTTGTCTTTTAATGAGAGGATTAATTTACTCAGGCTCAAAACCCGTCTTTAGTCAATAAAATAACAAAAATAGTAAAAAGGTGTTTACATCACTTGAATACGGAAAGCGGACATAAGTGTATAAGGCACACCTTGCTGGCAAATGCTAAGTCGAAGTACAAACAAATAGAAGCAATCGCTTGCTAATTAACTTATTTATGCAGAAATTTTTAAATACTTTGATATTTAAGTCCAATATATTAATATCAACAAATTAGGAAATTTTGAAAAAGACTTAATATCATTCCTTTCCTTTTTATTTTAAACAACAGGATCATGGTTCTGGCAGTGAAATTCTTCTTGGACAGCCGACAGTTGAACCAGGCCAGGACCCCAACAACATTTTAGTGATGCATAACCAAATGGAGACCACTGAGACAGAGGCGGCACTTCATGGATTGAATCAACACATGGGATAACTGTGGGAAAGTGTCAGGGTACACATACACACACACACAAAACACAGCAACACGGCAGTTCCTCTGGTTGTGCCTATCTGGCTGTCATGTCTATCCTAGCTGTGTGAAAGACACACAGGATGACTCCCAAAATTTCACTCATCACGAATATGAAGAATTTTGCTGTGAAGGGTAACCCGGCAGAAAACGAGTGCTGTTATGCAATTAGTAAGACAAGATTGTTTATCTGTCCTCTTGTCTCGATGTGCAATTCAACAGTCTATTGCAATCACTCTTTATCATGTGGTTGGTGAGCTTGCATATAATTTATACATATATTAGTATGTATGTGTGGATGAATCTCTTACTTAAGTAAAAGTATGCAGGTTTGTATTGAGTGAAAAATTCACAAAGTAAACTCAGTAGCAGGTCATGAAGAGTCTCGTCCTGCGCTGGGGTGTTAATCAACACAAACATTACTTGCTCTTTGGTTAGCAATTATTTACAGAAGAAAACAGCTTCCTTGTTTAGCAGTTTGACTTCAAACATTTATGATTTATGGGTTATAGAAATACATTAGGTAGCCCGTAGGTATTTTGTTATCTTTTTCCTTCATACTTACAGCATCAATAAAAGACCACTTGATTGAGGTCGAAAGATGCTCCAACCCTAAACTACAAAGGTAGAAGAAGGGTACAGAGTAAGGTGTGACAAAAATATAACGTATAGTCATTCTCATTCATTCTCGATAGAGTGAAAGGTTTGAATCAGTGTATGTGGGGTGAAAGAAATGCACATTGTACTCAATTGTTTAAGAAAACATTTTTTTATATTCCATTTGTGTTGGTTTAAAAAAAAAATTTTTTTATTGGGTTCACAAATCAAGTCATTTTATTTCCTGCTTCCTATTTTCATTCATTTTTTACAATTTATAGATAGTGTGAGATAGACAAGTGAGACGCTTTACTGCTCTTAGAAAAAAGGTTTACATGATACATGAATGTAGAGTAGATTATAGTGCCTTCTGGTAGGTTGTCTTGTCAATTACCTATAGATTATCTTCATAACTTGATTTAAGTTAAAGAGCCTCACTCTTAAACAGTCTCTTTTAAAATCAGAGACAATGCAGTCAATTTTTAGTGGAGATCCACAGTGAATGTAATCTTCAAGATCTTGGTTTTTGAAGGGTCAGTATGACTCATCACATGTGTCTGCATTACGAAATGGTTATTTTTCCTTCTCATTGGTGCATAAAATGTAAATTTGTATGATAAATCATGTTTCATGTTCATCCGTCATGATCTGGAATTTAATTTCATACAAGGTTTCAAAGTCACTTGTCACCAGATTTGCAATGCATTGATAACTTGATCAGGACCCTTCTTGTTCTTAAGTTTAAGATGTGTACGGAAAACAATTGAGTCTAGCTGTCCAAAACTCGTTACGTCAATTTTTTTGAATTTTTGAAATACCTCCATAAGCTAAATTAAGTATCAACTATCATTCATAGAGTTTTCTGTCCTTTGTAATCAACTTTTCAAGCTGGAACTGCCAATCTCAATTATTTATTTATTTTGTTATTTTTCTACTTATATTCATTTTATAGACCAATTATATATATATATATATTTAATATTAATACACCCATATCGGTGTTTGGTCTCTAAATCTTATTATCCATTCACATGGAAAAGGTTTGCTCAGCAAGTTTTAATAGGGGATACACAAAATATAATTTAATGTACACAAGTTATTGCTTTGATTTTGACGTTTTGTTAGTCTAGGTTCCGAGTGTTTCAAATTACCTTATCACTGATGAAAGTATCTCAATCATACATTGTGGTAATGAAAGAAATAAATTCCCTTGGTGGGGTTCCTGACATCCCATAGAGGGTATGGAGGCACTTACTGTGTCCTATATCCCCCTTTATTTTTTCCAACATGCCTTCTCTCTGTCTTGGAATGAGATTACTTGGTTTTGTCCTGGCCGTGGCTGGATACCCTGGCTGGGAGGGAAGCAGTCAAATGTGTAGTTAGAGTTCTTTGGAGATGATATTTTTTTCATCTCTCTGTTATGCGCTGTATTGTTTTTGTTGGTTTTACATATAAATTATGATTTGTAAACATTGGAGAGTGTTCCTCTTAGTGGGGACCTGTCCTTGTGTCAGGATGAGACATCTAGGTGATCTCGAACTAAGTACACTGATGGTGGTATACTCTTGGAATCTACACCAATTCCCCTTTGTCTTACTTTATCTTGGGTGCTTTAATTCTAGAACATTTTATGATCTCATTTTCGTCCTTTTTACTGGCATTGGTATGACCTACATGTGTCACAGCTCTGTAAAACCCTTAAAAACAAAGAAATAAATTGCTCTTTTCTTCCAAAAATCCCGATTCAGGCCTCGAAGTGGGCCGGGAAAAGCCGGGAACTTTATTTTGAAATTTCCCGACCTGGAAAATCGGTGAAAATTGTCTGGGGCCGGGAAAAAGCCGTGAGAAAAATTTAGGTGAACAACAACCCAGCATGTATTCTTCCGCGTAATCATTACCCAACCTGCGAACGATCGGCTTAGAGCATGGCAGCAGCCTCTTATGGTTTCCTCACACTACTAGGCCCTATGTTATGACGATCGACCCAATCAGCAAAGTCCGGTCCGCATTCGTAGAGTACACAGACTATTACCATGTTTCCTGTGCATGACGTAATTATAGTGGTTTAGAGTCATCGCTGAAACACTGGAAGACGGCAATGGGATAGTTGCGTCAGTTGTTGAATAAATTATCCAGGCACGGTTGATAAGTAAAAAAAACAAATTATGTTGTAGTTACATTTGAAACAAACAAAGTATATCACTGATCTCGTCTCATTGAGATATAAAAATCAAGAAAATCGGCCGATAAATAAAAAAGTTGCTAAAAAAATCGAAAATAAACAAAAGCAATTTTTAAAATCGAATTTATTCGTAAAACAGTTGGTTTTCAACCGATTTTTCTGAAACAAGGACCAATGTTCTTCTTTTTTCAAGCCGATTTCAACAATGTGACTTTCAAATTCCTCAGAATTATATTTTTTACGTTTAGATTTTAGCTTTTAGGCCTACTCAAAAAGGTGTTATATTCCTTGCCACTTGCACAACAATAGCGTAATACATCGACGGCGAGAAGCGTCTTTGTTTCGACCAGCCGGTTCGGTTAGATAGCCTGTGATTGGTCGAAGACTTAAAGACGCTTGATTCACTCAGTCGACTCATCATTGTCGACAAGACAAGAGTACTAGAAACACACATCCCTCCCCTCATCTTAGTAGTAGTGTGAGTGTGTGTTTTTTGTTGTTTTTTTTGTGTTTTTGACTTGGTCATGAATGCGATTGTTAGCTAAGCTAAGAAAGACGGTCGACGTCCTTGGGCTACTTTAATTAATTTTCGTGACTTGTTATTCAATTATTTGGAGATGGCAGATTAAGGTCGTTTACTCATTGTAATTTGTACTAAGTTTGTTTTGTCTGTCTCTAGATTAACTAGCTTTATTTCATTCATGTGCTATTCAATAAGTAGGCCACAAGTCTTTGGACCCTACTTTCTCTCTCATAGTAATATTCAAATGTCTTTTTCTCTCTATTTATTTCTCTTCTCTTTGTCTCTTTTCTCCCCATTTTACTCTCTCTCTCTCTCTCTCTCTCTCTCTCTCTCTCTCTCTCTCTCTCTCTCTCTCTCTCTCTCTCTCTTTTTTATTTTTAAATATTTTTTTTGCATGTTGTAGGAGGCCTAGACTTTACAGGAATACGTCCAAGTATTAATAGCCAGAGTCAATATCTTTCTCTCAGTCTCAGCCACTCTCTTTTTCACTCACATCTCTCTCTCTCTCTCTCTCTCTTTTTTTTTTTTTTTTTTTTTTTTTTTTTTTTTTTTTTCCCCACGGATGGTGTAGGCTTAGATACTGGATGGCTTGTTATAGTAATATGTACTACGAGTCAATAATTTCCCCCTCTTTTCTGATTCTCTCTCTCTCTCTCTCTCTCTCTCTCTCTCTCTCTCTCTCTTATATATATATATATATATATATTATATATATATATATATATATATATATATATATATTAGGTAGTGGTAACTGGTCTAGAATTGATGAATATCCTTGAAAATTACTACCTTAAAATTTTCCCTAGAGCCTAGAACAAACCAGGAAAAAACCGGGAAAAAGCAGGGAAAAATATTTTCCTGAATCACTTCTAGGCCTGCCGATTTTAGTCTTAGAAAGCAGCAAAAACATTGCATGCGAATTCACTAGATAACATCTCTAGGCTTAATAGAACTTTTTGTTTGTTTGATGATATCTTGGTTTTTATGAAATGGGTCTTACTGTTTTACTCTCTGAAAAAAATATGTTGTGAAAATTTTGACCCGAAATTCGTCCTTCAAATATTGATCGATTAAAATACACCCCTTATCTTGTTGAAATCTCTCAATTCTGGGACTTCTATGAAGAATTCCTTGAAGTCTCAGTGAGAGTTTTAGGTTAGGTAAGATGAGGGTCATTTTAATAGAAGGAATTTGAAGGACGAGTTTTCTGGCCAAAATTTTTTAATGTGTTTGTTCAGAGTTCGGCAATCCAGTTTTCACACTCCTATCATTATCAAGTCAAGATTTTAACACAACTGATATGAAATTGAGGGACATAATAGTAATAGGATGAATGAAGGCGAAGTAACTCAGTTCTCCGTTGTTGTATTTAGGCCACCAGTTGGGTGATTAGATCTCACTAAAGTCCATTTAACAGACTATTGATGCTATGCGCTAAGCAGAAAACTCACAGCATTTGCCAGCCAGATAAAACATTCAAACACACAAAAATATATGTATAACCTTGAGCATTTATATTATGATTGATAGAATTTAGTGAGAACAAATCATAAATTTGGCTGGCTAAAAACAATAACAAAGACCTGAGTGACGTCGATTTCGTCCATTCTATAAATGTCAAAGGTTACTCATAATTGTAGTGTGTTGATAAGATTTTATCTGGTGGGCAGAAGAGCTATTTTACCTAAATGCCAGGGCTTAAATTTTTTATAAATGGTTTTGGAACCCTTTAGAACTATAACCAGGTAATCTGTTTTCCTGCTTCAGTTTGAATCCAACGTGTAATATTTATTGTGCCTAATCCCAACTGTTATGAGGTTGTTTGCTGTATACAAATAATGTCCTTTATATTGTTTACCGTCATGTGATTAAACGTTTTATGTCATGAAGTTGAAGCATTTAACTATGATCCAAAAAAAAGGAGACCTGTGTTGTTTTTGTAAAACATTACACATTAATATGATTGAACATTCATAGTGGCTTGTGTTTTAAATTTGTTGCTTATTCATATACTATTCAATTCAAAATACCCATTTTTATGTATTATATTATTGCCATATTTTAAAGAGAATTTTTAAAAAGTCTTTATCACATTTATGACCTGTCTCATCAATCTGGTATTATGTCTGATTGAGCTAAGTGAAAAAAAAATCGTTGGATGGGTGGGTCTTCTGACCTCCCATTGTCACCTTTTTGTGTCTTCTATCCCCCTATATACCTATTTTCCCTTTCCATGTCGCTCTCTCTAACGGAGGGTGACAGTCAAATGTTTAGTTTCGCTTTCGAAAGATGGTATTCTTTTCCTTGTAAATCATCTCTCTCTCACCATTATATTCTTTTATAATTATTAGTTTTGAATAGTGTGTAGACATTTGAGTGTATTCTTCATAGCAGGATTCTTTGCTTGTGCTTCTGGATACGACTTTTACTTTTATGTAATGTCAAATTGTGCATGTTGATGGATTGCTAGTGGATTCTTCTTTTCCCTATTTGGCCCAGTCCCCTTTGTCCTTTTTCTTTGGTGCTTTAAACTTCATAACTACAACTTTCCTCTTATCTTCTTCCTTTATTCTTTTGCTGAAATGATTTAACTAATGGTGTAGCAAGTGGTGTAAAACCCTTAAAATTAAAACAAATACCAAAAAATACAGTTCCCTCGAGTCCACTTCTAGAAGTAGCTGACAACAATGATATAGAAAGGCAAATTTATTAATTAGCTAGCTAGCATTTCTTTTGCGTCAGTAAAAATGCAGATTATGTAATTTCTGAGCTACAGGTGAAAAGAAAAGAGAGAAATCAACTGCTTTTCCATCATGTCGCAAATTAAGGCCAAACTGGACTCACCCCTTCATAAGCATGATGTTCACCCCGACATAATACCGTTTTGGAGGCATTAGGTCACTTATAATTATAAGTTAACTACTCCATTCCTTTTGCTTGGGTGTATGTGATCATTGTAATATATTTGAAGAGTCTGAACGTATGTGATCTATTTGCTGTTGTAATTCAATTGGCTCATATTATGCTGGTGTATAATATATATATCATTATTATGCGTTTCTCATGGAGCTCAAACTAAACTACTGTATTATATATCATAACTATTCACCATATTTTCATATGATCATATTTGGAATAGTCGTCTTGTTTCATCAGCTCCTATTTGTAAATAAATAAAAAATTTTTGGACAAAAAAAAGTGTTTTGTTAAATTTATACCCATATCTATTTTGGGGATATTGTTATCTAGATTTACAGCCTTGCCAACTTTTCAGAGACAAAATTATGGAAAGATTGTTTTGGGCAAATTTGCAATTCAAATGACTATGTGATAATGATGGTGGTGGTAGAATAATAAAATTCAACCAAATCACTGTGGGAGTTGGGATTGAGGGCAGTCAGAAGGCCTATGGAGAGTCGATGTTTTTCCTGGATTTTATAAGGTTAAACAGACATTAACAGCTTGGCACACTTTGGATGGGGAGTAAAACTAATAAATAGAGGTGCCTAAATGAGTCAATAAAATGCAGATGAAGATAAAGGGAGTAAATCTGACTCATGAACGAACAACACAAAACAAACGACGTTTCGGCCCTTGGCCTTTATCAAGTAAACACGGAATATTCCGTGTTTACTTGATAAAGGCCAAGGGCCGAAACATCGTTTGTTTTGTGTTGTTCGTTCAGGAGTCAGATTTACTCCCTTTATATCTCCATTTGGATGGGGACACTGTTGGCAAGTACTTTCCACTGGATCTAATAGAACTTGCTACCCAATCACTGTTGAATGGACTGGGGTGGGGGTCAGAAAAAATTTCGACTACAGCTGAGCCTGATACAGGTCCCTTTGTGAGACGAATGCTCTAACACTGGATCCTTCCTCTTTTATATATTTTATTTTATCAAGGGCACAGATGAAACATCTAATTCCAAAACAAGAAGAGACAACTAATGAAGAAGACAACAAATATTTCAAGTAGAGATTGATAGTTTTATTTGACATAGTCATAGTAACAGATTAGTAAGTCACAATGATAGCACGTTTCTGAAGTCGGGTTAGAGGTCACTTATCTGTTTTCCCTTTCCATATTGCTCTATCTTTGTTTTGGATTGAGATTGCTTGGTTTGTTTGTTTGTTTGTTTTCCTGGTTCTGGCAGGGATCCTTACCGGAGAGGAAGACAGTCAAATACATAGTACTTTTTTTAGAGATAATATTTATCTCTTTTTACTGTATCGGTTTTGGATATTGGATTTTGTACTTTGTAAAACTTGAATGTATCCTTCATAGCGGGATCCTTTGCTTGTGCCTGGATGGGACTTTAAGGTAATGTAAAAATTCCCTTTTCGACCAAGTTCCCTTTGTCTTACTTTATATTCAGTACTTCATATATACAACTTTCCTCTATGATCTTCCTTTTGGTCGAGTGTAGCAGGTGCCCTAAAACCCCTGCTAAAAAGCAAAGTAACAAAAAAAAAAAAGACAACAGAGGTGAGATAATATAACATTATAAAATGACTACTTTATTTCTTCAAAAGTATGGAATAAGTGTAATTTTGTGGAAGACAATGCGGCCTAATTAAAAACGTATTGTCAACACCGTTCAAGACATGCCAAATAGCCGCCCATTGTAAAAGATTTCCCAGGAGCACAACTTTCATCTAGTGAGGACATCAGAGCCTGCAATGTGAATAGAAAAGGTATAATTTTAGAGAAAAAAAAAAGATACCTTATAATATAATAATAAAGTATTTGCTGGATTCTCGCACAAACTTGGGAGAAGTCAAAAAGTGTGCGAGAATCAAAGTATGCCTAAATCCGATGCTCATGGGAGATAACCAATACACAACCCATTATTCAAGTATTATTTCCTTCTTACTCTTTTTACCAGCAATATCGTTTGTTTGGGAGTATCGAATTGTTTTCATGCACTATGGATTCAGTATGATATATATTTATAATACAGGGAAGACCAAGAAATTGGGAAATTGGGGCCAGTTTTTAATTCTCCCTCCTACAAGGCAAGTCGAAAGGCCTCTTCTCTTATGATGAATTGCGACCACAAACTGCTGATACATACTGGCACTGAGCGCATATCTACTCTGTCCAGCTTAAACCCATCCCAATCAAACTCATTTTTGAATTGACATCTAAAAGTCTCTTGATGGAGTCACTTGCCCTTTAAGAAATGTTATTACCTTGTGTAAAATATAACCAATTGACGTTTTGATGACACTACATATTGACAAAGCATTCTGTAATATGTGCCTAGCGTGTAGTTATAACAACTTATTATATAGAAAAAATTTGGTCACCCAGCACCAGAGTGCCTTATAGCAGAGTGTGCTAGAATCTGGCAAGTACTGTATAAGACAACACCTCAAGTTTTAAGTACAAGCATAGATGCAGAACAAAACTCTGAAATAAAAACGTTGGGCCCAAATAATATAACCAGTTTGCCCAAAAGAAAATGGTAGGGTGGAATTAAACACAATAGAAGACGTGCACATACTTACAGATCTGTTGATTATACTAATAATCCACTGCAGGTATTTTGACTCTTATTGTTAAGCCATTTCAATCTTAAGTGGCGGGTGCTTGTTTTCGCAAACTAGCTCTGTGGGTCTGTCTGTCTTTCAAGCAAATTTATCCCTATGAACTTTCACTCATGCTCCAACCAGTTCAACATCTTCACCTACAACAGGATCAACATTTTGGCATTGCTACAATGTTTTTATTTAAGAATTTTACAATTGTCTTGTTTTATTTTCATTCCCTTTTCACGACTTGACTCTGTAGTTTGTTTCGTGTTTGTTGTGTTCACAACAGTTAGATAGAGAATTATACTGTAAAGAAAAAAAATAAGACACGGCTAAAATTTATATTATGGGGTTTTATGGCATAAAAAACCCAAAAAACTACCTTGGGTGATTTCTGGTCCCCTCCCATGAAGGCAAGGCAAAAGCTGTTTGTTGAATGAATCCATGCCAGTTCCACTAAAGCAGAAAAAATAGACAAACAAACAAAAGAACAAACCAATAATGAATGATCATCACTGATAATATTGATGTTATCTTTAAGGTTTGAAGAGATTTAAAGTGATTTATGACACAATAAGACATTCAATTTCTTTTTTTTTTGTGGAACTAAAACCTACAAGTGCCTATAAGAGTCAGTCAAAATGTAACTAAAATATAAAGGGTAAATATAGCTCCTTTTAGTGAGACAGTACTAAAATATGACGTTTCGGCCTTTGTCAGGCGCCAAACAAATCATGCAGGTAAAGATGAGAGTAAAAAATAATTTAAAGTTTTTTTTTTGTTTTTTTTTTTAAAGAACCCGCAACATTTGCGGAGAAATACAAGCTATTAGGAACAGACAGTCATCAATTATACTTATTATACATTGTATTGTATTTTTAGATTTGCTGGTAATTCTGTGCTCGATGATAAAAATATAACATTGGCTTTACGGAACAATGTTGATCTACCTATTTTTAAAAGAATAGGTTAGAAAGGTTATAATTACTTGATAGTATCAAGAGAGATTAAAAATTATATCAACAGTTTTTGTTGCATATGAGATTATTACCACTTGATAGTATCAAGAGAGATTTAACATTATGTCATCAATTTTTGTTATGGACATGCTAAAATTGTGTAGAATAAATTATACTCGCAAAGAAAGTCAAACGTGAGTATTACGACCTAACAGATTTTCTTCGTATTCATTTGAGTCAATGGATGATAGAACTAGCCTGAAATCAAAAGAGGGTTTGTTAGTTAATCATATACCAGTCTGTAAAAAATAATTTTATAACTTTTAGATTTGCCAGTAATTCAGTGCTCGATGATAAAAATTTTACATTGGCTGTTTGGAATAATGTTGATCCCCAACCCCATTTTCTTTTTTTATAATAGATGGAGCAAAACGGCTTCATTGAGTATAGGCAAATAAAGTAGAGATACAAAAATCTAAAAGATCCTATACAAGCCAGTAAAAATGTAACAAAAATATAATGAGTAAAATGGCTCATTAAGTAAGACAATACTTGTCTCTGGTAGAGCTTTGTGGTCGAGTGGTATAACACTCAGTTTGTCACATGAAGGTCCCAGGTTTGAGTCCTGTTGTAGGCGGTGCATAGTTGAATCATTGGAAAAGGCCCTTCACTCACATTTAAAACCAAATTGTGGTGTAAAATAAGTGTCAGTCTCTCAAAAGAAAAAATACCAACAAAATGTAATAGTACCTTAGAGGCATCATGTCTCGTCCTACAAATAAAGTGTTGATGTTGGCTTGGGACCCCTTATATAGCACTTATAGCAAATTAAGTGAATATTGTTACAATAAAAACGTAATTTAATGAACCGAATCTTGTTACAATAAAAACATAATTAAATTCAATGAAAAGTCTCATGACATCAAAGACTTTGCTTGAACTGGCAAAATAAATGAGTTGTCCATTTGAAACATAATTTTTAAAAACTGAAAACAAAATTGAGCAAAGAGCTCAATCCATTAACACATGCATATTCGCACTTGTAAATATAATATATACATTGCACAATACAGAATATTGACGTTAATCAGAGTGTTGTTTCCTTACCCTCATTGCCATCAGATGCTTCCATGAACTTCAAGGCCAAAACACCGCCATGTTTCTCTGGTTTGGCTGTTAGAAACTCTGATTCTGAAATAATCACAAAAACGTTTTCGTTTGTATCACAAAACAAACCATCACAAAATCAACTAGGCAACGGCATCTCACAATGCTGCGTGGAAGGGCATAATTGTTTTACCCCAATCTCCTTAACTTAGATGTGACTACCTGGATATAAGCAGTGATGTATACTTCAAGATTGTTAGCATTAAAAGGTGTACTTCATGACTGGAGAATGGTTTGCTTCAGAAAAAGTATGAAGTGCGTTGAGCAGGGTGAAACCTTGTAATTGTGTTATAGTAATCAGCATATATTTTTTAAAAACCCAAAACAAACAACTTAATTTATTAAAATAAAAAATAACAACAACAATAAAACAACTGTTATTTGAATCATACCAAGAAAATCCCTTTTAAAGACTTGAGGAAGGGACACTGTGAGATCTTCAGATGATCGTATCCCATCAGAACTCGTCTTGGCTAGAACTGTTTGCATTATGTGTTCACCACAACCTGTAGAAAGGAAAATAAGTTGTGAGTACATTTAATTCGTAACAAATGATCAACATTTTGGCACCAAAATTAAAAAAAAAAAAAATGTGGTCTACTTTCTCAAACAGGTATAATGATAAGATGATTAGAGAGATTGAAAATTGAATACATTTTTTTAAAAATAACACCTGGAGTGTTTTTTTGTTTTTTTTTTAAAAGGAGAATAAGTAAAAAATAAAATTAAAGTGTAAAAAATCGAAACTTCATATTTCTGATCTTTTAAACATAAAATTCACTTTTCCAACAACATACCTCTTTGAGACAGTAGGTTCACATCTCAGAGATGCAAACTATTTATTCACTTTGTCACATATTTTGATAACATTTCTTCAAATAATTGTCTGATAATAATAAAGAATATTTTCCATCATATTCAGAATAGGGGGGAAATGTGTCATTAAAAATTTTTATTTTAAATATTTAAAATCCAGCATGGACCCCACCTCAAAAGTAAAATTGAATACCTTTCAGGATGTCAGAGACTTGACAAAAATGCATAAAAATCAAAGGTTTTCGTATTATATTTTAATATTGGCACCATTTTAATGGACAAAATTCGTAATAGTTGGCATCTCTGCATATTGCATATCACTGAATATTAAAGGACTTTTCATTCCTCTCACAAACTAGAAATAAATAGAATATGTCACCAATTAATTCGAAAAAGTGTTACATCATTTTGAACCTGATGCTTAAAATTCAATTACAAACAAGTCCAAATAAATCTTAAAGTCTTTCCATTGACATTACAACAACCAATGATTCCTCACCTGAGGTAACAACTGCTACTCCAGGTTTATCATCCGATGCTCTATTCTGTGCCCAGCAGCCAGCACCATACATTGATATCTGGAGGAAATTAGTTCGTCCTCATTTAAATCATTTTACATTCATTTTTAAGCATGATTTTTTTTTTAAAGTCCAAAACAATTGACCATTTATATAGCACAATATTCACTAAACGTCAGAGCTGCCAACCCCATCTGATGAGAATGTGTACAATGGGACCTCAAAATGGGGTAGATTTCATAAAAATGGGTACAATCCTGAAATCGACGGAAACTAACCATTGTGAAAGTAAGAGGAAGGTACACTTACATAAAGTCACACCGCACAAGCTCAATTGCAGCAACAATGATGTTCCCAAGACTATAATCCAATCCATTCAGAATTCTACCTCCCAGCATGAAGATCATAATTGGTCAAAAAATATATGACTATCCACTTGGTCACCAAGGTTTCTCAATAGGCTAGTAATAATATGAATTACAACTAAAGAAAACTGAAGTGACTCTGTACACTGAAAATGGGTACAATCTTGGTAGAAATGCGTACAATCGCTGAAAATGTGTACAATTCCGCATTTTTTGCAATAGGTTGGCAGCTCTGCTAAACGTCTGCCAAGCACTTTTCAAGGGGTCTCTAGCCAATAACAACACTTAACATGTAAGACAAGACATTGTGCCTTTAAGGTGATATTACAATTTTTGTCTCAACAGAGGCAAATCTGCTAATGGTAAGCTCCTCGCTTTACACCTCAGTGTGGAAACTTTTCCAAGGACTCAATTTTGCACTGCTCAGAGCGGGATTCAAATCTGGGATCTTCCAATCTGAAATCGAGTGTCATACCACAAGACCACACAAGTCCATACCTCTGATGTTTACAAACATATGTCACCCACAGTCTCAAGACAGTATTATGTCAGGGTGATGAAGATGCCGAAAATTGAACCTATAGTCAAAAATATCACTCATAAAGTGGCTTTTTAAATCAAAAATGGAACTTGGTGAAAAGAAAACAAAAACTTTGATCACAGATATAAAAAATATAGCCCTTTCATTTTTTTAAAATGTTGACTGGAGTAGAGTGTTCAACCCAAAAGGTCTGTGTACGGGTATTTTGTTCTGTTTTGAAGCTGTTATAATATTCATATTTGTACATAACTTATTACAGGATATCGAAACGTCTTCTGATCCTGCCAGGGGGAAATTCATTTACATATCAGTTAATCATTATGTATGTTATAATGATGACTTATTTTCCACTGAGAACTGCCTATGTCAAAAATTACAAGCAAATTACGTTGCATTAAATACAATGCATTTGAATATACATATTTAAATTTTAAAAAATAAATTGAGCTTTTATATAGCGCATTATCCGCTAAACATGATCAAAGCGCTTTACAAGGGGTCCCTGGCCAACAGGTACACCTAACATGTAGGACGGGACATGACGCATGTTAGGCAATATTATAATTTTTTCAGAGACAACGCTGTTAATGACCAGGTACTCATTTTACACGAGAGTATGGTGAGAGAATGTGAGTAAAAAGCCTTTTCCAAAGACTCAACTATCTGCCGAGCGAGGCTCAACCCAGGACCTTTTAATCCAAAAGTGAGTGTCATACCACAAGACCACGTAGTCGCATTTAACAATTTAACCAGGGATGCCCTATGCTAAAAAAAAAAAGCCTGAAATTTTTTCTTGTAAAGTCCATATATGAAAAGATTTCGTGAAAAGCTTCTCTTCATCAAATGGTATCACCCTTAAATCATAGAGGGGATATATCTCCATCCACCTTCCGCTGTTGCTTTTCATTTTAAAAAATCAACTCACCGAACAAGGTCAGCCGAAAAAATTTAAAAAGTCAATTTTCTGGATTTAGTTAGAAAAGGGGCATCCTTTATTTATTGTTTTTTTTTTTTAACACAAAAGGGCATTCCTGTTCAAATTAGTGACATAAGCATTGCTTTACAGGAGCCCTGAGATATATATATATATATATATATATATATATATATATATATATATATATATATATATATATATATATATATATATATATATAGCTTACTGGACCAAGCCTTCCAGGATGTTTTAACCATATCCCACCACTCGAGGATGCTGCTGCCACATTGCCATCTTGATCCACACATATGGCTCCTACAGTATCTTGAATAAGCTCAGAGGGAGTGGATAAAGTCTGATGAGAAAACGACAGATTTAAAAAAATAAATTTAATCACCAATCATGTCTCTGTTGAAAGACGAGATGTTGAACTGCTGAGATAGCAACTCCAAAGTATGAACATATTTTTAAATACTAAGATTAAAAATTGAATTTTTATATTGAGCAACATCCACTAAATTTCCACAAAAGCTCAAAGCACTATACAAGGAGTCCCAAACCGACAACAAAATTGATTATTTAGGATGAGACATGACACCTCTAATGCTGTTACTGGTAAAGTATTCATTTGTAACTGAATGTATTGAGATGATGTGAGTAAAGAGCTTTTTCCAAGGACTCAACCTTGCATTGCCAAGAGTGGGACTTGAACCACTGACATACAGAACAGAAGCTGAGTGCCATACCATTTGACCACAAATCCACACTATAAATGAAAACAGCCAGGATCATATCATAGTTGATTTCACGTACTACTGTGAGCGACTTTGTGTCGCTTTAATGATATATAAAAATTTATATTGTGTTTTAAATTTGGTATGTAGACCTGTAAATGAGCTCTATAAAAATTGACTGAAACTGAAACTCACTCTGAAACTCTTTGTATCAGAAAAATCCAAAGAATCGAAATGAATAGTAAACAGCAAGCTCGCGTGAGCAAAACAATGGTAGAAAACTAATTTACGTGGGAATTAATTAGGCTACTTACCATTGTTTCTTATAATTAGGTACCCAATCAGTGAAGAAACGGTCAAGCAGCTTGTTTACAACGCGAGGCAATCGAGATGTGCTTGTAGCAATCATATAACTTTCGATTTGAAGGTGTCTTCATAACGCACTTCCGGCGTTCGCATTAAACTTTTTCATACTTTAAAGTTCCACCAAGTAACTGTGGTCAATTTTGGCTTAGACGAAACAGAGAAATTTATCACTCGGCAGCTCAGTTAAAATTGGCTACCATTGGGATCACGACAGGTTTGG
>NC_088360.1:130146862-130214362 GCF_034508935.2 Berghia stephanieae | reverse complement strand
GGGGGGGGGGGGGGGGGGGGGGGGTGATAAAAAAAAACAGGAGCGTATCCTGGTTTATGCATTACATGATGCATGGTGATTCGCAATCTATCAAAAATACACACAAATTGATTTCAGTACGAAGTATCAAGTTTAAGTAGTAACTTTTGAAATTATCTAATTTAAATTAGATTATTTCTGACCTGATAATACAGCATATAACTTGAAAAAACAGGCTGGTATTTGCCCACCCTGCCCATTATTACCAGCCGTCCCTGTGTTGAAGTGATAGTGAAGGTCATGTTGATTGTGGTAGTTTCTGGTGGTGGTGATGGTGATGTTGAAGTGATAGTGGTGGTCATGTTGATTGTGGTAGTATCTGGCGGTGGTGATGGTGATGTTGAAGTGATAGTGAAGGTCATGTTGATTGTGGTAGTTTCTGGTGGTGGTGATGGTGATGTTGAAGTGATAGTGGTGGTCATGTTGATTGTGGTAGTACCAAGTGGTGGTGCTAGTGGTGATGATGATCTGGAGCTGATAATGGTGGGTTGTATTTTGTATTCGTGTTTTGTGTTGGTTGTGTAAGTGATGTTGTTGCAAAGTTAGTGGTAATAATAATATGATTGTAGTATTTGTGACGATCCTCTCCTTAAAAAACATGGCACTAACCACACTATCTCACCAGAACCCGATAAAAGCCATCAGCAACCTGGAATAAAAAGCTCCCCCCCCCCCTCCCCTCAATACTCCTCCGAAAACAAAACAAACGTAAAATCGGGTAGGACTGTCAATAATGATGTGAAAACTTTTAAAAATTAGCTCACTCTTGATAATACCCTTAAAGACAGTCAAAGTTTTCAAAATTAAAAATATAAACAAAAAATAGAGAAAAGGTAATTGGGAACACCATTACAAATCCAGAATCAGGCATCACGAGCCAGTCACTCCTATAGCGCCCCAAGGGAAAATAAAAGAGGGGAAGGTTAAGTAATAGCTGGAGGTCCAACAGAAAGGCTGAATTGAAAGAAAAAGAGAAGGCAACTGAGAATCATGTCCAGTGGAGGAGCATCGTTGATGGTCTATGCTCCTAAGTAAGGAAAGAAGGAAACGGTAAGAAGACAATGTCATAAATTACCTTGGTCGAACTCTGCCAAAGGGTAAAGGACCTTCCATCTGTTCTTTCACCAACAAGTTTGCAACATTGACAGGATTCTTGACTCCTGGAATAGCAGGTAAGCATAGAATGTCATCACACTACTGGTAAAATAATGTCAAACTAAACAAATAAACATTAAATAATAATATGACTATTATTATAATGACTATTACTACTACTACTACTACTACTACTACTACTGATATAATAATAATAATAATAATAATAATAATAATAATAATAATAATAATAATAATAATAATAATAATAATAATAATAATAATAATAATAATAATAATCATAATAATCATCATCATCATCATCAGAAGAAGAAGAAGAAGTAGAAGAAGAAGAAGAAGAAGTAGAAGAAGAAGAAGAAGAAGAAGAAGAAGAAGAAGAAGAAGAAGAAGAAGAAGAAGAAGAAGAAGAAGAAGAAGAAGAAGAAGAAGAAGAAGAAGAAGAAGAAGAAGAAGAAAAAGAAGAATAAAAAGAAGAATAAGAAGAAGAAGAAGAAGAAGAAGAAGAAAAATACTTTTCAAAGACGAGAAACAAATTTTCATTAATTCTTTATTACAAAATTGTCCAATAAGTCGTGCTGCCATACCAGATAAAGCTCCCACGCCACCAAAGTACAAAGATTTCCCATCCATGACACAAGCCTCACACTCTGCATCACCTTGTACATTCAAATTGGATCCATAACCAGCATTTGTGCTCTCGTCATTCTGATAGACAATTGCAAGTATAACAAAATCATTAAAACTCAACAAATGATTTTCAACTTCAACTCTGACAACATACTCATCAAAGTTTCTACACAAGATAATTAAGTAAGAACCAAAGACTAAATAAAAAGTTCAGGATTTAAACAAAAAATTTAAAAAATTGATCTTTTATATATCGCAATATTCACTAAATGTGCTCAAAGTGCTTTTACAAGGGGTCCCTGACCAACAGCAACATGTAACATGTAGAATGAAACATGACGCCTGATAGGCGATATTACAATTTTTTTCTGACAGAGACAACGTTGTTAACGACCAGGTACTCATTTTACACCTGAGTATGGTGAGAAAATATGAGTGAAGAGCCTTTTCCAAGGACTCAACTATGCGCCGCGTGAGGATCAAACCAAGGACCTTCCGATCCGAAAGCTAGTGTCATACCACTAGACTACATAGCCGCATAGGATTATTATAGGAACTAGTGTAATGGGGGCAGAGATATCTCGAATTGTCAAAAAGTCAATGATGGTGGGCAAGCCAGTGGCCAGATGGGTCACAACGATCATTAAAAATAAACAGTCTTGACCGAGGTACTGTGTCCCTGGATAAGACACTTAAATCAATAATAATACATTTTTCTATGATGCTTCATCTCATTAAAATAAGTTCTAAGCGATTAGCACACATATCCAACATGGACTCAGGTAAAGAGGAGGACCTACCTAGGATGTCTAAATTGTCCTTCTGTATGACATGGAAATGATTCCATATGGTTGATGAGGTAATAAATGAAGCATTGCGAACATGAGTTCATGGGAATACACTATGTAAATGACTACATGTATTATAAATACATTTGTAAATTGAAACCATGATGAAAAAAATGAATGTCCACAAAATTACCTCTAGTGACATTACAGCAGTTGTAACAGCATCCATGGCTGATCTCTTTTTCTTTAGCAATGCCATGGCCTGATAACAAAAAAAAATAGAAATAAAGAGTTAGCAGAGTCATCAATAAAACCTTATTCAAAAACATGCCAAAATAAACAGATTATGTTTAAAAAGATATGGTGATTTGATACTTTTATAAAGTGGTTTCTAGGGCACTTGCTTCACTTGCAAAGGGACTGAGATCGATCCCAGGTGAAGTCAAGAATTTTTTACCCCGCCCCCTGCCCACCCAGCAATGATTGGAAAGCTGGTCTGTTAGATCTGATGGAAAGTATTTTGTGATAGATTAGCATCCTATCCAAATAGTAGCAAGCAATTGCTATTGTCCGTTTCACGCTATAGACACCGATATAAACTCTGACCCCATGGGGCCTAATCTCTCTGAAGGACTACTCTTTATAAAATGGAATGATAACTAATGCATGAAATACCAACTTGATAAGGTGTGCGCCAGAGTTATTAAAAAATTATCCCAAAAAATACGCCTTCCTCGACTGGTAAGTCAGTCACAGTGGAGACAGAATGATTGTGTGGGATTGTTATTTTTTTTCTCTCTAATTTTTCCTTTCTGCTTTGTCAGGCACTGCTTCATACACACCTTTTCAGATTTTTATCTCGCACCAAATTTATCACAAATCAAATTCTAAAAACTCTTCGTATTACAGACTGAAAAAGACTGTGCCCCTCAATCTAAACAAAACAAAACAAGGCAGAGTGGATAAAATCATTCGCACTCCAACCAGAAGGCCCTGTTTAGAGCCTCACTGTCAACATCTCACACTTAGCCTTTAATTCTTACTTTGTAGCACTGCACTGCTGCTGACACTTGGGTTATCTGCCTTTCCTCAAGATAGATCCTGAAGTAATATTTCTCCCACACCGAGTAAAGCGAATTTTATGACTCAATGTTTAATTTTCATTTAAACAGGTGAATCAAAATAAACAGTGTAATTGCTGAATTAAAAACAGGCCTCTTGAATGATGTTCTACTGGTTCATTTGATTAATAATTAAAGAAACGCTTGGTTTGTATAAAAGCTAAAAGAACCTACCTGCATGCATGCTTTCTTACAGATGTACTTGTGGTATTCATTAGCTTTAGAGTGATTACCTGCTCCTTCAATTAAAAGTAAAGTACATTCTATAAACATAAACAACTCCAGTATAACATAGATTTATTGCAATTGTGTCCTGTTTTTTCAATAGTAGTAATAGTATTAGCATCAAGCTAAGTCTACCACCCCTTCGACCCAAACAAAAGATACAAAAATCTTGGTGCTTTAAGACAAAGCGTTATTAAATTAATTTTTAAAAAATTATATTTACATATAGGGGGGAGACCTCCTGATCCGTAAATTAAAAACAATGGTAAAGACAAAGAGGAGAACATTTTACAGCCTTTAAACTAAGATAACTTCTCTTCTTCTTTTATTGGATTTTCAAAAATTTGGTGTCATTAGAATCGTTTTGACAAGCGCTTTATAAAATTATATAAAAGATATTATTGAGATGAATCCAATTTTAATTTTTTTTAACGAGACGTGGTAATTTGTGAACAAAGTCAATTGCCAAGGACTGTGTCAGTTCGTCAACTACATATGTACTATTAACTACCATGGAATAATGTTAGTGTCATGAAGTGATGTTATTAATATTAAGGCTGTCATTATTCTCTGCCAGGCAGAAAATAGTCAAATTTGATTATTTTCCACCGGTATATATTTTTAAAATCTCCATAGCTATTGAACTTGGCTTCTTGGATGAAATCCATACTGCTCATCACCACATGATTCAATTGACAAAAAAAATGAATAAAATGCGCAGGGGGATCATGTCAATTCGCAGTAGATAACGTGACCTCTCGATACTGGTGAGACCACGGCAGAAGAAAACCATGCAGAAAATATTAAAAAGTATTATCTTTCACTGTCCAGTGGAGAATAATCTAATTTCGTTATCTTCCGCCCGGCGGAAAATATTCACTCCCTAATATTAATACTCTCATTCACCCTCACTCTCTGTCATTTTCTCTCTCCCTCTCTCTGTCATTTTCTCTTTTCTCTCTCTGTCATTCTCTCTCTCCCTCTCTCTGTCATTTTCTCTTTTCTCTCTCTGTCATTCTCTCTCTCTCTCTCTCTCTCTCTCTCCCGACTCTCCCTCACACACACAAAAACTATTTACTAATAACTGTCTAGTTTCAGGCTGATTCCTATAAATACTAAGTCATTTTTGGGGTGTTTTTATTTTTAGATTTTGGCATTTAAATTTAGGGTATACAAAATCGTAGTGTTTTTATGCACCTCCGTTGACGGTGTATCTTAACGGATCATTTTTATACACCTCCGTCAAGCATGCGCATTCCACCCAATGTCATTAGCGATATTGGGTTTCTGTATTTGGACATGGCGAAAACCTCTTGGACGTATGCAGCAATATTTTCATCACCGCCAACGGAGGCGCATAAAAGCGGTGCGTTTTTGTACACCTCCAACGGAGGTGTATAAATATAAAGCGCCACCATACAAAATTGAATAACTCTGCTTCTTACTCTTACGAGTCTAGAGATAAAATTCAAACTGTATTATCAATGGAGTGATATTCTGCATCATAGTAAACCAGATTTTATACTCCCATTTGAAAAATGAATTTTCATTAATGTAAGTTTTAAGTGCCTACGTCTACGTTGTCGTTGATTTGATGACTTCAATAGACACTTCCATATTCCTTACCTGAATGAACAGCCACGAACACCTTGCCTGTTGAAACAGAGCATCCGTTATTTATTGTGTGTTTTTGTTCCTGGGAAGCATCTGAGCTCATCTTTGTCGATAAACTCCCAATATATAAATTATACAGATTAAATGAAGTTTTAGCTATCTGTACACTGTTCTGTAGTAGGCTGACAGTTCAGAAATTCAGAATAGTGTTGGGTTATTTGATCGCTTTTACTCGATCGACGACCGAGCGCCAAGCCACGAGTCAGTGCTCGATCTCAATGCCGGAAGAGCGAGTTAGTAAAACGATCACTCGATCGTAAAACGATCAAGCGGTTGTGAGCTTGAGACGATCTTGACACGTGAGACGAGCTTGAGACGATCAGGATTCGAGCGAGCGGAGGGGTAACGAGTGTTTCGAATCATTTCAAATTCAAACGATCACAGTTTGCCATCCGATACCAATCGCCAATGTTTGCACACGGTAGTCTGTGGTTCTTCCACAGCCCTCACTCCTTGTCAGATGTTAGTGTGTCTGGGTGGCAGTGGCAGGGAAATTCGTATAGGTGTATCACGCGTGTGTGACAAGACTTCATTAAACCTACTAAAGTTTGACTATCACACACACACACACACACACACATACACACACACACACACACACACACACACTAAGGCTATTTCTATGACACACACGCATCCCTCTATCAATGAACACTCCTACAGTAGTGCGGCTATGTGGTCTAGTCATGACGTAACTATAGGTAGTACTCTAGTCGACCATGGCTCTCGTGCATTATAATGGTCTAGTGGTATGACACCCGCTTTGGGATCGGAAAGTCCTGGTTCGAGCCTCGCGCTCGGTGCATAGTTGAGTCTTTGGACAAGGCTCTTTACTCACATTCTCTCACCGTACTCAGGTGTAAAATGAGTACCTGGCCGTTAACAGCGTTGTCTTTGTCTGAAAAATTGTAATATCGCCTAACAGGCGGCATGTCCCGTCCTACATATTAAATGTTGCTGTTGACCGGGGACCCCTTTACAAAGCGCTTTGATCACATTTAGTGGATATTGTAAAGCTCAATTTTTTAAAGTAAAACATTAGCTTTGAATATGGAATGTTTCAATTTTAGATGCCTGTGTATTCTTTGTTAGTTCCCATCATCATCATCATCATCATCATCATCATCATCATCATCATCATCATCATCATCATCATCATCATCATCAGGGGCAGCGGTACGGTCTTTGGTTGGCACCCGAAAGGTACCGAGTTCGATCACCCGCCGCTGAGTGGTCTTGAGCAAGTCACCTTGCCCTAACTAAATTTGCGGCGCTGCACTGCGGCTATCGCTTGGGTTATTCCAGTCTTCCCTTAGAATAGACCCGAAAGACGAATCTCCCCTATGGGATGAATAAAGGGAATTATGTTTAATTTATTTATCATCACCATCATATCAGCGGGATCATCATCATCACCACCACCACCACCACCCTAATAATAATGGATAAAATAAATATCAACACATTTCAATGTAATAATCAATCTAAAATCAATCAGTGCTCCTAAAAGACCCTTTGATTTCTTTGTCTAATTCGTTCCATACTTTTGGAGTCCCGACAAAGAAAGATTTTCAGCTAACTATAGTTTATATATGGGAATATTAATCAGTCGTTTATATTGGAATCGGAGTTGTCTAGCAGGTGTATTAGTTCAAAGCGCATTTCCAAGGATTTACCATGCTCAATGAACTTCACAATATTTTATTTAATTTATTCCTCCGGCACGCCATATCGACCATACATCCATTTCGTACAGTAGGTACCGATCGCTGTTTGGAGTCTTTTTGTATTAAAGCTCTTTACAATACCCGTCATTGCTTATAAGATAAGAATACATTCACACCTGAGTCAAGTGCCTGACACACGGACTTAACGTCTGGATCACAATTTTCAACAATCACTGTCACTCATCCGGCCATTGACAAGGCTTGATTTTGTGACAAGAGACACCGTACCACTGAGCGACCGAACAAATAATCACCATCTGCGCCATCGTCATCATCATCATCATCATCATTATCATCATCCTCATCACAGCCGTAACAGCCAGCAAAACCACAATCATCATCTTCGGGTCCGGTCTATCCGTGTGGGGGTGGGGTGGAACCTGCTAAAGTATTTCATTTTTTAAACAGAAACACGATAATCATCATCATCATCATCATCATCGTCATCCATTGTCGTCGGCATCGTTATCATCGTGTCCGGGCAATCCGTGTGTGTCTGGGTGTGGAACCTGCTAAATATTATTATTATCTACCTACCTAATAAAAACACACCATTCTTGTTCATTTATTTTTCAAATAATGAAATGAAAGGCACGACCTTTCCCGCACACACACAGAGGCGATGACGACCAGTGACAAATTATGGGAGGTGGGGGCGGCCGACAACTTTTGGCGCGACATAAATATGAAATGTTAAGGTGACAGCGGGATGATGGTGGTGGGAGGGGGGGGGGGTCTCAACCCTTCACTATCAACAACTGTTTGATGGCGTGTGTGTGTGTGTGTGTGATGCGACGAACGATCATAATCAAGGCTGCCAGACAGCCAGATTTCTTCTTGCCCAAGTAGTCAAATAGACCCCAAATAGCCAAACACCACAAGCATTCTGACTCCCTTGAAAAACTCATTTGTTTTGATTAACAAAACAATCGACTACAGTTGGATAAACTTATCTTTTCATTTTTTTTAAATAAAAGATTTTTTTTTTTAATGAATAATAATAGAAAAGCGTTTCTTAGTAACCAATTTTGAACTTGGCCATCTGGCAGCCCCCATCATAACCAGCTGCAGTCAAGCCAGCCACAGACATAAGAGAGGGAGGGGTATGTGAAGTTTCCTGTGGCAAACGAGTTGCTCGTGTTTTTTTTTTTTCAAACGAATCACTGCTCGATGACGTCACTGACTCGAAACCCGCTCGAAACCGACTCGATTTTAGAGGACTCGATCGAAAACCCGCTCGATTTGATCGTTTCAAACTCGACCCAGCACTAATTCAGAATCATGGAAACGAAAGTTGGACACCAAATCAATTTTCTTATAAGAAGATTTTGAACCGGACTTTTCTTCCCTTCAGCAAAAATTAAGAGTGCCGCTTACTATATTACAAACTTAATATTTCGGAATATTTTATAAATTCTCTCATTATAGAACAAAACAATGACAAATTATTTGAAAATTTATTTAAATTCATTTATCAGATTTATATGAATTAATTGTGTTGCCAAATTATTAAAAAACGAAATAATGTTAATATTCTAAGCGGGTAATGGCAGCGCCCTGTCAACTGTCAACAATGTCAACAACCTCCTTGAAAAGTTTATAATAGTGTGTAAATTGTCTCTTTACTTATAGTGGTATTTTATATTGACATGTGCTTCTCTGTTATGTATTTTAGATTTGTTTATTGCACGTTTATTACGATGTCACACCCCAATAACTGTCGTTTACGATCGTCTCTTCTTTGACAATGACCGTTTGTATTTTGTAGGTCAGACTCAGACTCAGACCCGCGGCCTCAGGCACGGTTCAGCAGAAGTAGACGTTTTTCAATAAAACACAATCGGAACTAAATCAATCTATTAAAAAATCACCAGACTTTTCTTTTTTTAAATTACAACCGGATTTGGGTTATTTTTTAAATCGTCTTTCAGTTCAAATAAAATAATTTGACTCTCTTTCTTACTCTTACTGATACTCTTACTCTTCTTACTTAAGTCTTGAACTTGAGTCTAAACTCCTCCTACTCTTTGGTACCGATAATTAAAACAAAAGAAAAGTTTAGTAGAAACTTAATAAAGGCCATGGAGATCATGATGCCAGTTCACAGACAATGTGTTTTCAATGACCTTCAAAATACAGTTCAAGAATTGGGTTCGGGATCAAATTGGGATTGCTTAATTAACTTTTAATTAAAAGTTGTTTTTTTGTTTGTTGTTGTTATTTTTGGAGTTTTTTTTTTCTTCTAATCTGTATTTTATTTATTTCATTTATTATTTTATTATCCATATATATCTAATACTGTTTTTAATCTGTTTTTTTTATTTGGCTTTTGTAATCCTATGCCTACAGAAGTAATAAGACCAGCATTGCCTGAACATTTCACAACTTAATCTTATAAATGTTACAATACAAAATCCAAATTTTGGTTCTGGTCTTCATACTCTTTTTATTTTATTTTTTCCTTGACAGGTAAAGATTCCAAACAATGATTGTAGCAGTCCAGACTTACTTTTCAATTAATTGTTTGTATGATGGCCCGTCATAGCAAAATTCAAGTTCAAATACTTGGTTTATACAAACAGTTCCTTCGTGTCACACAAGAACAGCCAAGCTTTCAAGACTATATCAGAGCAGAATTTAAGAAAAACGCTTCAATTCCAAGGACTGACACTATCAAAATAGAATATTTACTTCGAAGAGGCTGGCGTCAGCTGGATATGTTGAGGACAAGTTCAGTGTCTGGTGCTGGCGTCTTCGAGAAAGAGCCATCCAAGTAAATTCAAGGAAATAGAAAAAATTATAAAATTTGTTTTTCTGACTTCAGATGTAGAACCTGCACAATGGTCTTGCAACGAAATATTTGCAAATTCTGTTTTTCATTAAGAGGGTTCAGTTCCTTCCAAGCAATACACAAATTGCCTTCAAATAGAGCTGCAATTCTGCGACATGCAAATTTTGTAAAGAAAGGTTCTACCTTTTACAACTGTCATTTTGTCGCTTTTCTAAGTCAAAAGATAGAGTTGCACCATGGTACAGAAAAATTTCACACTTCATCTGTCATTAAAAACCAAGCTGATGTCAAAAGACCACCTTGTGAAGTACAAGTGCATACACAAACGGTTGGTAAATGTGATGTAGATGACACAAGAAATCTATATAAAAATATACTTGAGGCCTTTCCTGATGGAATCCAAATGGCTTTTGCCTATGGATCAGGTGCTATTGAACAAGAAACAATAAAGGACAAGGCTCAAAACATGTTGGATTTTATTTTTGTGGTAGACAACCCCAAACTGTGGCATGAATCTAATTTGAAAAAACATTCTCATCACTATTCCTTTCTCAAAAAGCTTGGCCCAGAAGGATTGGCTAAAATCCAAGACAAGTAAGAAATATGTTTTATTTATCTTGGGGTTTTTGGAAGGCATCAACTTAGTTTACTCTTTTTCTTTATACCTTTGTTTTTACAATGTTAACAATTTTAATTTATTAAAGATATTCATGTTTTATTTGTAAGACCCATAACCTTTGGGCTACAGTAACAAAGATATAACAAGTATAAACAAATACTTTTAGGCCTTTTGGCAAAAAGTTATTCTAAATTTCTTGAATAGAAGGTATTTAAAAATAAATAGTTTTAAGGAAAGGATAATAATTTTTTTTAATTACATAAAGTTATATCTCTACTATAAAGAATAGATGTAAACTAGAAGTACTAATTTACACAAAACTACATTTTATGTTATAATTTAGTTTGACCGATGGACCATAACATTCTCCTCCTTTATGACAAATTACCATTGCCATCTCTGTAAATAGGATTTTTTTTTCCCTTTCATTTCATCTGTCCCTCCATAAACATACCATTTTCTTTCCAAATTATGCCACAAAAATACCCCCCAAAAATGCTGCAAGCCATTTATGTACATATTTTTATCATAAGGCTGGAACAGAAGAATATTGTTAAATATTACAACAAACAAGGAAAAACAAATAAAAACCTCTCTCACAAATTCAGAAGCAAGTGGAATAAACAAATTTTTTAAATAAGATTTTTCTTTTGTGAGTCCCAAACTGAGCTTCCATAGTTTAGAATCAGTCTGACATTTAGCTTCTTTTCTTTGATTGCTGCTGGACAGCTCCTCATGTTTCGTTTATGGAATCCCAGTATGGTCCAGTGTTTACTTTTCTGCAGATGGCTTCTTTTTCTCTTTCCATTGAAGCTTGCAGTCATATATATTATTTCCAAGTACTTTGCATGGTTGGTTTCCTGCCGCTACTTTTTGTTTATCTAATTTGTAATCGTAATAGACTGATTTTATCGGATACCTTTTGTATTTTTTTCTCAGTATTTTACATTTGCCCTATCTTTGTACAGGTATGGAGCTGGTGTTTACTTCAACACTCTAGTACCCATGCAAGGCAGATTGATAAAATACGGCGTGATCAGCACTGCTAGGCTTATCACAGATCTCTTGGACTGGGAATCACTGTACATCAGTGGCCGTCTACACAAACCTGTCAGTCTCATCATTTTACCAAAGAATGAAAATCTGCTTGAAGCTTTAGTGGTAATGAATGGCATTAAATCATTACTTTTGATGCTCAAATATCTTTATCGATTTGAGTTATCCTCCTCCCCCTCTCCCTCCTCCTCCTCCTAGTTCTCCCCCGTTTTCTTCCTCCTCTCCGTTTTCTATTCTTCCTCCTCCTCCTTTTCCTCCTTCACTTTCTAAGCAATCCAAGACATCTTTTTATACATAAAGGACAAAAGACATACATGCCTGTAAAATTCAATATACATAGACCATAATTTGTAAAATTCTATATACATTGACCAAGATTTGAGTATAATAGGCTACATACTCATGTATCACCATTTATCTGGGGGTTTTTTCAACCGTCTTCATATTTTTCCCCACTGCCTTTGATTTTCCCTTAAGCTCCTCAAGACTTTTTAATAATGAGTTGCATTTTGCAGACACTATTTTTTTCCCTTGGGCAAGATTATTAACCCCTAATTTGCTCGCTTCGGACATCAAGGGTAATTCCTGCTAACATAAGACGATTGTTTGATGGATTATCTAAATTCTTTCGTGGAATCCCTAGGTGAAGACATGTTACAATTCCATGCAGAATTTATTTTTTTTAATTACTGGATAAAGCATTTCTCAATTCTGATTCCTAGAGATCAAGAGAGCATTTTTAATGACTGTGTTTTTTGTTACAAGTCAATTGTTGATGACTATTTGACTGAAGTATGATGTTCTTTTTAATCTGTTGTATTCTTTTCAGGTAAATCTCCAGAATGCTGTACACACAGCCTTGTTGCTTCTTCCCGATACATTTACAGAGGAACAGTTTTATCTTACTATAGCTGGTATTTCCTATTCTGGTGACATCCGGATGAAGCTAGCAGAGGATAGTAACAAAGTGAGCTTCAAAAGATGTTTCCGTTTCTACATAGAAAAAAGCTTTGCATCACTACATTCATGGACTTGTCATTCAAGCTTATACACAAAATGCATAGAGTTTTGTCTGATTAAAACGAGAAAAGTTTTAGGAGTCAATTAGTATCAATATTAGTCAACATTTATGTATTTTTGATAACATAAAAATGAAATATTTTGTAATGGATGTAAAATGCTCTAGACATTTGGTAAAATGAAATGAGAACCGGCTCGTTTGCTGATTTTGCTGTTGGATTATTTCCATCCTAGTTATTTAGAGAGCATTTTGCTGAACTGTTTAAAATTTATTGATTTTTTTTCTTTTCATGAGACTTGTCAATTCAATAATGTTTCAAATGATTTTGTGATTTTTTTCTTTTTCAATAATATTGATAAATTATCTTTGCATCAACTAAATTAAATTTTTGTTTAGCAAGTAAAAAAATATATAGTAAAGTCATTGATAGATAAGTTAATTTATTGAAATGCTTTTTTCGCTATATTTGATGATGTCAATTTACTAATACTAATCATCTCTTGAAATGTTTAAGGCCATCAGTATTGTTGTTGACAAGGATATATATTTAGGACAAAATGTACCATAAAATGTGATTAATTTTTTAACCAAGATTTCATGAAATGTTTTTTTATCATAGATCTATATATCAATAGATTTTCCAAAGGCATCTTTTTGCGTCCATAATTTAAGATCATAAATGCAAGGTGCATTGCCAAAGTTGTATCAGTGTCATGAATTGATTCTTTCCCTCATAACGTGCCCATTATATTATTACGCCAAGAATCAACGTTCTACTAAAATAATATATGGTGTCCATCTTCTACTTAAAATCTGTTTATGTTATTAATAGCATCCTTTTAAACACTGATGTCTCATTTGTCCTTTGCTCAGGTTCAAAACATTGTCAAACCAAATCTATGGGCTTTCCGTCGTATGTATCTCCCCATCATTATGAGACAAGAGAATGTGGTGTATTGGCAGGAAGGAGGTCAGATAGAACAGGCCTTGACCTTTGAGTCCAGACACCATCACCTTACACAGCTGCCTTGTAAAGTTATTCAAGGTCTGGTTTTAGAGAAATATGAGGTGAGATGAGCATTTTATTCCCCCCCTTTCCAGCCATTGACAAAAAAAAATTCTGAGTAGTTAAATGTGATCTGTTTAATGTTTTGAAATAATAAATCCCTAAAGCTTTTGTAAGATACTATTGTGTAAAATAATTAGGATTGATTCACTGTCTCCAAAGTGCAACCAAGCACCACAAGATGCAAACCACCTCGTACTAGATTGCCCAGAGACAAAACTTGAAGGGGGATTTGAAACCATCAACAAATATGATGATGACTTCCGAACCTGGATTGATACCTTGAACATAGAAGTGTAGCCGAACGATACTACTACTACTACTGTCTCCACTTGATTGTCTTCATATTTTTTTCTTTATATCTGGTCATGCTTTTGCATTGCCCTCTTGCTCTATATCGACAATAATTCTCAGTTTGATTGAGAAGGTATGCCTGCCAGAGGCCCTACGTCAGGCCAATAATTTAGCTTTTTTAAAAAAATAATGTTTTTTGTTTCCATTTCCAGGTTGGTTTGTTTCCAGACATGGAAGAGATAATCGTCCAACGTGCCTTTGACAAGGACTGTGGCTGTCACATTACTCGGAGTATCCATAACATTGTGAAGAGTTCGAGTTCAGCCCAGACCTTGAAGGGAGTCTTTACAGCTGGTGTCATTAAATCCATTCGATACGGATTGAGTAAAGTGTGGAAGAGGATCAAAAGTTTGTGATGCAGTTGGAATGATGTATGCTATGAAAAATGTCTCAATGTTGAACCAAGTAATGTACAAAAATAAATATGACAGCTTCAAAAATGAATAAAATACTAAACATTTTGGGCTCAAAACCCTTGTTCAGCCAATAACAAAAACAGTAATAATGTTCATACATCACTCTAAATCCAGATTATTGGCAGAAAAGATCTCAGCATGTCTAAAAATATGATGGCAAAATATCGGGATGTAGTGTATTGCCGTTTTGACTGTTTTTGTTTTTGACTGTACAAGGGTTAAGAGCCTGAAACATTCTATGTTTAGCATTTTTTATTATTTTTTTTTAAGCGGAATAATTCCTTTTTGTCCATTGCTTTTCAGTCCATAGCTTCTGGCAGCTTAGTGTTCTCAATGTTGAACCAAGTACTGTACTCATTAATCAGTTACTGAAACTGAGACTTGTGTCAATATTAAGTTACTTTGTTACTGACACTTGATATTGATGACATAGTCATCAAGGTGCCATAAGGGTGGATATGAATATGAAATGTCCACGTAGTGATGACATAAGACTCAATTAAATATTCTTTTTTTTTTATTTGCTTATAAATTAAAGGTAGTTGATTAATTTTATTTGGTTTTATTTTGGATGTGTATGCAATTATTATTAAATTTAGGGTGTGCATAAGAATAAGAAGTTCAGTGCAGCTAGGAAATCTCAAACAAATCAGGACTGAGCCTATTTGTGCGAGATTTCCATGTTGAGTATTTTACAAAGAATATGAAGGATGTAAAAGGGTAATATGGGTGATTTTGGTGAGATCTCATTATAATGAGGTTTAGCATTTAGTATGTCTGGATCTTGTTCAATAAAAGGTGGAGTAAGGTTCCTGTTTGCTTGTGCTATAATGAGAAGCAGCGCGTCGCTTTGTTGATTACGCACTCAGTTCGTCGTTATTTACAAATCGGATACCTAATCAATCACTTTCACTCTTAAACTATCTACCTCACGCCTTTCCTCTCACCCTATGTTCTTCTAAACCCCTAATTCTTTGTTTGATTTCACTAACAGTAACAGCATCAGGCTTGTTAGTCTCCCACTGGTATTGTTACACATTAGAAGTTGGTAGAGTGAGGCATTGCATGCATAAGACTCTGGTCAAACATGCTTTATGTACCCCTACTACTCACATACGTGCGCACATGTACACACACATATGCATGATTAACACATTATCTAACACTTAATGCACATGGAGAGAGATATGGCTTCCTTTTTTTGTTAAATAAGGCACACATTCTTATCAACGGATGCGAGTGAAGGCCCTGTTTATTTGTTGACATTTCTGCGTTGGCCTCCAAAAGTGTTTTAGATTTTGTGCGCTGCCATTACTATGAATATGAAAATAAAGGGGTCAAAGAGGGGAATTGAGAAGTGATTGAGATTTCTGTGCTGCACTGTATTTGCAACTGTTTTGATTTCATTTTTTTTTTTAATTTTGAGTTGACAAAATATTGACCTCTTTCTTATTTTTCTTACAAGGATTCAGATCCTAGAACTGGTTCCACCATGGATAAGATATGTAGTCCACAGTGATAATTACATTCTGCGATCTGCTTGTTATAAACTCTCAGGGATCAGTGATCCTATCTCGGGTTTACGCAATCCATATCGTAAATGGAATCGCCATTGTCTCTATTCTTGCCATTTAGTTAGTTTCTATTTTTTTTTCATGGTGATATTTAAATCAATAATTATGGATTATCATCAGATGCTAAATAATAACAAAGGTTTAAATATTCACAAAATTTTATAATCTTTTCATTTTAGTTGTTATTGAGTTTTTGATTTAACTAATTACCTGGTTTTAAGAGATCAAGACATGTCACCCATTGGCATTACCATTGTCTGTGATAATAGTGCTTAATGCGGATGAAGTAAGGATAATAATTTGTCAGTATTCTTGCTGTTATCACTATCATCACTTCTATCCTCATTGACTAAGCTAAAGAGTGTTTAGTGACAGCATGGTCATATAAACATAAATAGGATACATCACATCACAACAATGTGATCAATTTGCATGTAATAGAACTTTGGTTGTCTTCATAATCTGATCGCCTCTCTGTTGCGCTACAATAAAACCCTGTACATGGAAAACAGATTAAAAACATTTCTCATCTCTGAGCACAATGAGACAAATACGATGATTTTAAGTAGTTTTTTTTTTTTAATTATTAATACATCAGGATCAAGCTTATAGTTAGAGGTTTTTATTTTACTGCTATTCTTTTCATGCCAGCCACTAAATCTTTTTTGGTGACTTGTTATTATTCAAAGTTATGGAAGTGATGAGAGCCAGATCATCTTGCATATATGACTTATTATCTCAAAACAGTTCTATGTCGGAATGAACAAGGTGTCAAATTAAAAAAGTGACAATGTGAGGTTTAAGTTGTCATTAAAATGTATATGTAATATACGTGTGTACAGTGGAATCCTGATAAAGCCAACACTGCCGGACCAGAAAGATTGGTTGGCTTAAAGCAAGGGTGACTGAGTCCATTATTAATGGAACATATGAAACATAAAACATAAATATCAGAAAGTTTGGGACATCAAGAGGTGTTGACAAAGCAGAAGTTGACTTTAAGCAGATTATACTGTATATTGTTTAGCATAACATAAGAATTTTCCAAATTTCATATTTTTAACGTGCTTTATAAACAATGATTTTTTAAAGGAACTAAACAATCCGGACAAAGTCTGTACCGTTTTGATTTTGAGGTGGTAAGTGGTAGGTCAAATATTATTCAAGTCCATACATCACCAATTTGTATCTTAAATTAATAAGGTATATTTCACACCTCCATTTTTATTTGAATACTACAATGGCAATATTGGTAAATGACTCTCCTTTTTGTGAGTGTGAGTGCCTACAGTGTTTAATTTATATAGAAATGAATGATTGAGTTGCAAGCAATGACGGAGTTTCAGGAGTGTTGATATTTGGTTTCTAGTGACAAATGTTTTTCCACCTGTTTACGTACTTGTTTGTTTTTTCAAACTTCATTTAAGAATTTTGAATGATTTAAATTTTATACCCGATTAAAATTTCAAGAATAAGATGTATTTGTTTTTGTTTTTATAAAGTTTAAAGTATAACGTGATATAAGACTTGACAAAAAAGACCACATTAAGCAGTAGGCTACTTTACAGACATTCAAAGAGGTGGTAGTCCTCATACCCATAAGGCTCATGGGGCCAGAATTTGTTGCAGTTTCTATAGCGTGAAATCGACAATTGCAAATTTCTTGCTGCTACCTTTTGGATGAGTCTGCCAGACCTAACAGATCCAGGTACACAATTACTGCTCGATAGATAGGGGGTGGTGGAAGTCAGAAAAAAATGACCCGGTTGGTCTCTTTGCGTGTGAAACGAGTGCTTTACCAAGTGAGCTACCGGGACCTCAAATTCTAAGAGTGAGGTTGCAGTCATAAAATTGTAAATAATATGCCTCAACAGTCTCAACCAAAATTTGCTGCACGATTCTGTCATCTTTCTCTCCACCTCAACCCCCTCTCTATTTTTGTCACCTTATAGTATCCACTCTATTGTGACTTTTAAGTAGGCTAGTTTCAGACTAGTCACAAATCGTGATACTCATGATGAGTGAGTTTATTTGAAGGAGAAGAACAAAAAAATGTACTTGTAATCTTTCACTTTCAGCACGGTAGGGACAAAAAGTCTCATTACAATTCAAATTCAAGTGCAGAAAGCTGGTAGGGGTCTTTTGAGCTCCAAATGTGGACAAAGGTCAGTTTTGCTGTGTCTACTATCCTTACTTATCTTGTTCGCTTTTTCCTGGTCCTGGTAAGGATCATTAGCTACTGGGAGAGGGGTAGTTAAATGAATAGTTCCTTTATATTTGAGAGATGATAATATTAGTTTCCCTGTAAACCATCTCTCTGTTATCTACTTTTAGTTATTAGTTTTGAATATGTTTCAGTAAACATTTGAGTCTATCCTTCATAGCGGGATCCTTTGCTTGTGCCTGGATGGTACTTTTAGGTAATATCTCAATAGGCAGTTCAGTGGATTGCTTGTGGAACCTTCTGTTCCCTATTTGAACCAGTCCTGTTTGGTGCTTTCTACAGCTTTTCCTCAATATCATCTTTCGATTTACCAATGTTGAAATAACCTAACAGTGTTTTGTTTGTTTTTAAGAGTTTTATGGCACTTGCAACACATTAAGGTCATATCAGCGCCAGTAAAAGGGAAGAAAATTGGATAGTAATAGTAAAAACATTCTAGATGTACAATTAAAAGGACTTGAGGAAATAGTAAGACATTGGGGAAAGGGTTTAAATAGAGAACAGGTGTAGATTCCAAGAGCACATAATCAGTATACTTAGTTTGAGATTACCGGAAAGTCTCACCCAGACACCAGCACAAGATCCCACTAAGAGGAAGACACTCAAATCTTTACAAATCATATATGTATTATTAAAATAAACATAACAAAGAGATGATTTACAAGGAAAAAAATTATCCCAAAACTATAAATATACATTTGACTGTTTCCCTGCCAGCCAAGGACTCCGGCAGGGTCAGAACAAAACTAAGTAATCTCATTCCAAGACAAAGACGGAAAGCAATTAGAAAACAGAAACAGCTGGATAAAAGACAGAACAATTACCTCCCTGCCTACTATAGGAGGTCGAAACCCCACCCAGAACCTAACGGCACATGTGCTGAAAACCCATTTTTTTTAAAAACAAAAAACAGTTGGGCAAAACCCAAGTAGTCTCATTTCAATTCATGCACAGATAGCAATCTGGGAATTCTAATACAAGAGACAGCACTGGCTGTAAAAGAGGTTGTCTTTTTCTTTGATGATATTGACCAAGGCAAGATTATCCAGATAAAAGGTTGAACAGTAGTAGAGTAGATGATAAAAAGAAGGTTAATCTCTGTACCTCAGCTGAGACAGATCCAATTTTCACCTATCTGTTAGTATTTTTCAATCCCAGGCTCTATCAGACCTGCTAACCCTTCACATAACAAAAAGTGGAATCAGAACGCCTGAAAATAGGAATTTGAGACAAAAAATAGGAATTTCACCTCTTTCTTTTTTTGCTCTTTTTTCTTCTTACCATTATTATCATTTTTGAAAATCGGAATTTTAGAGATGATGGCGGAATAGTACAAAAGGGAAGAGTGAAAATAGGAATGATCCCGCCAAAAGCGGAAGGGTTGCCAGTTATGCTATATTCTGAAGTAGGTCTAACAAAGGTTTTGTAGCATTTTAATTTTATTTTTCCTCTCAATCTTTGTTCTGGTTTGAATATATCTGTCCTGATGGGATCCTTTGTGCCAGGATGGGAATTTTCAGTGGAATCTTCTGTTCCCTACTTGAACCAATCCCCTTTTTTTTTCTTTGGTGCTTTTGACTTGAGATCTGAAACTTTTCTTTATAATCTTCATTTTTCCTGGTGCTGAAATTACTTATATTATGAATATAGCAAGCGCAGTAAAACCCCTCAAAAACAAAACAATTAAAAGCTGTTTTATAAGTTTCTTCTGATGAAGCATAAAGTAGAGATAAAGGCACAGAATCCCGGCCAAGAGTGACACACTCTAACCATAAGAAAACAACAATGAGCAATTTAATATTGGATTACAAATCTGGAGAAAAATTTAAAAATTAAACATTAAATGCTTCAAAATAGTTATGTTATCTTTTATTTCAATTGTGCACAAATTAACATTAAAAAATATATCTAAAACCCATATACAAAAATTCAACTTAAATGTGTCATACAAAGTCAGTAAATATTTTCTAAAAATGATCTGAGGCGTGTTAAATAGATGAGGCAAAGCTCGTAAAAAAATTTTAAAACGGGGAAAAAAATAGCTTAACAGGTGCTTCACATTGCACAAGCATTCACCAGCTAGTTGAACGGTTGAATACTAGTGCAATGCAAAGTACCAGCTTATTTAGCTTTTTGTTTCACCTGCGGTTCACGCCTCAGCACCAACACCCTAAAAGAAAAATAGAGAGCAAACAAATCACAAAATTGAATTTAAGTTCATTTGGGATATTCAACAACAATAATAATGACAAATGACACTTGTATAGCGCATTTGCAAAATACTGTTATGCTCAACGCGCTTTACACTTATTAATGTTAATAAAAAATTGCATTTCTTGTCTCATAACCCCCACACACACACACACACACACACACAAGCACGCATAATGTAAACTCACACAGCCCCACAAATAACATAAGTTGCAGGTTATCATTGCAAGAAAATCAAACTCAAGTCTGATCCACTTCTATTTTCAACCATAAAGACCATAACCTGATCATTATAATCGTTTTGTCTACTTGCAATGACAAAATTGCCACATTTCATTATGTAAAAATTTGTCTCCTTTTCATAAATGGCCTAGAGATTCCTGACGGCTCAGTAGAGCACTTGCTTACACAAAAGGACTGAGATCAATCCCAGGTGAAGTCGGGATGTTTTTCTGACCACCCCCCCCCCCCCCAGTCCTCCCAGCAGTGATCGGGTTGCTGGGTCTGTTAGATCTGGTGGAAAGTACTTTGTGATTGACTATCGTCATATCCAAAGGGTAGCAAAACCTTTTGCTATTGTCCAGTTCTCGATAAAGACACTGGTATAAACTCCAGCTCCATGGGCTAAATGGATCTGAAGGACTTCTTTTTTTTTTTTTTAAATCACATGAATGACCAATCTGGCTATCATTTTTACGCCTCTTTTAAAATAAAGGGGTTCCAATATCTCAGTTGGAAGAACACTCTTTTCACACACAAAGGAACTGGAATCGAAATCAGCTGAAGCTGAGATTCTTTCTGACTCCCTGTCCACCCAGCAGTGATTGGGTAGCTGGGTCTTTTACATCCAGTGGAAAGTTCATTGCGATAGACTAGCGTCCTATCAAAAGGGTAGCAAACAATTGCTTTGTCTTGATTCACACTACAGAAACCAGGGTAAACTCTGGCTCCATAGGTCTAATGGCTCAGAAGGAATACTTTTTGATTTTTTTTTTTTTAATTTAAAACAAAGGGACAATGTGACACAAATAAAAACAATTAGCTTGGTTTCTCTGGTCGAAACCTTTGACAACTATTAAAGGCTATTGAGAAATGACGAATGAAACTGGGAATTGCAGGAAAAATGCTTTTATACTTTCGTTCTAAGGTCTAGCTCAATTTATATATCATCATCAAAAATATTAAAATTAATGAAAAACAAAAATTGGTGTCAACAGCCTTTTGATTTAGAATGCTGTTGGGTCTTAAAAACAAAAATAAGAAGAAAAAAAGAGCCACAAAACCCTATTTTTTCCGATCTTGGCTCCATTAATAATGCCCATTTTCTTCTCTTTATATTTTCAAAAATTACGAATATCAATATATGTTTTTCTTATGTTGGCATTTAGTGATCCAAGCCAAATATAATACAATAATCTTTGTAAAGAAATATTTACGTAAATCAAATTTACATTCAAATAACTTCTATTTCCATATTCATTCTCATGTCTGTATAAAAAAAAAAGAAGAGTGAGAATCTCCTCAGACTATAGAAATGGTACAATGCAGCTATTCATCTTCATCCCAATAAAAGACAAATGGATTATTTTCTTCTTCTTCCTCTATATCCTCATTCTGTTTATCTTCATCATGCACAACAATAGATGGGGAGAACAGTGACTTGGACGACATTCTACTCAAATCGATCCTGCTAGTGTTTCTCTGAAATAAAAGAATAAAAGAAACAGAGGTTTCAAACTAACCCTTCTGGTATTTCTCTCTAAATAAATAAATACAGTGCAACACGCATTCGACGAACTAGACGGGGACAGCTGTAAGACAAGAGACACAAACTGTGATGTAGCCTACTGTACACGTAAACAATCTCAATGTTTGCACATCCGGTCTTGCAGATTCATGCCCTTTTTTGTTGGCAAAAAGACAAACAAAACACACCACCACATCATACAACACAGCACGCAGGATAACATGGTAGGATGTGGGGGAAGCAGTAAGAATTGGGGGGGGGGGGAATAGTCAGATTCAGGCTATAAGTTCACGAAGGCTACAGCACAATGCAACTTGCTCTGTGCTCTCTCTCTCTCACTTAGTGTGTTGGCCCTTAGTCTCAGTTTAGTTTGTCGAAACCATTTGTGGATACCTTGAAAAATTTACTAAGACAAGGAATGACATAATTTGGGAATTCCGTCCTTGTTCGTTGGACCAGTGAATTTGTCAAATGCATGTTCGACGACCGCATGTTGCACTGTAAAGGTTTTGAATGTAAATATGAGATTTTTAAAAAAAATACTTCGAATTTCAAAAGGAAAAGTAACAAAACCATCTAAGCAGCAAATTCAAAAGTCAAGAGTTGAAAATATATTGAGCAGAAATTTTGTCATCAGTACAAAACAATAAAAATATTTTCAAAATCACAAGACAGCTCGATTCATAGAAAATATAACACATTTCAGTCAGAAACAATACCAACAGGTAGCTTTACATACTAGAGGAAAAATTAAAACAAAATTATCATCTGAAAGTGCACGAAACAAAGCCAGGCAAAGCAGAAAGAAAAATTTTAAAAACAAAACACCATGTTATCATTACACCAAAAAGGTTACCTGATTTAATGACTATATTCTTCACAAGGGTACATGTTTCTCATGAACCCTCGTCTATAGCACAATACACAAACATTGAACACAAGAAGATGAGAATATAGACATTAGATTAGCTCCATTTCTTTCTTTTTTTTTCTTTTTTTTAAATTTGAGATGGTTTTTTTTCCCTGTATTTTTCTTTCTTCTTTGTCTGGCACACTTTTTCAGATCTTTATCTTACTCCAGTGTCTGCTCCCTAATTGATCTATATCTATAAAATTACCAGTAAATCATAGTTTGAAACAGAAACATAATATGGATTTAAAATAGGTTCTATCAATGCTTAAGTCAATCAAAAATGCATCTGTAAGGGGATTAAATCAATCTTAAGTAAAGCCAATATAATAACAGTTACCATTTGTGTTGTTGAGTTGCTATTAGTCTTGGTGTCAGTGGAGTCTCTTTTGGCTTGATTCATCATGGTGTGAATATATTTGTCTGCTGCTTGCCTGATGAAAACGACAAATAAGTAATTTTTTTTTTTTAATTGGTCAGAATACACTATGGAAATATGAAAAAAAAAAAATTCAAGAGAAATCAATGAGTGTTTTGATCGAAAGGTTCAATACAAATGAAACAACAGCAACAGTGGTATCTTGATCTCTCTTGAAGCTGTTATATTCATTCTTGTTTCTGACATTTTACATCATGAACACAATGATTATCAATCTATAGAAACTTGTTAGATGTGATAGCAATAGACCACAGAGAATAAATTGTTCAGATTTTAAGAAATAATGTAACATATAACAATAAAACACGACTACGGAAGATGACAAAAATCAAATCAATATTCCAGCAGATGATTCAAGTTTTCCACAGACAGGAATACCCAAAATTACACTCTCTTTCACCTCCCATCTTACTCACAAGTAGATAAACATTCAATGTATTAATTCTTTCATCATCATTTCAAACAGTGACAATTAATATCAATTTAATATAGTCACTCTTATTTATGACAAATAAAAGGTATTAAAAATGAAATTGGTACACAAAAACTCGTCTGTCAAGCAATGGGAACAATATTGATATGACAATCTAGCTGCAGCTTTTGGATAGCTGGATGGATAATATCAACAATGAAGATCTGTGGGAAGCTGCCAGCCAACAACCTATAAACATATAAATCAGAAAGAGGAAGTGGGAATGGATAGAAAAGCTGCCTGTGAAATTACAAGACAGGCTCTTGCATGAAATACCTGAGGAAGAAGACCAGAGAGGCCAAGAAACAGTTGGCGACGGAGCACGATGAAAGAAGCAAAGAAAGGCAGATAGACATAGAAGCAAGAGAAGACAGTCCAAGGAAGAATCAAGCTTAGGCCTAAAGTCAAGTCAAGTCAATACCTGATAACAGCGACTGGTGTGTCATTTACAGTTTGATTGGTGGGTTGGTAAGTGGGCGTCTTTCTGGTGGAGGCCAGTTGTGCCCTTAGTTGGGTTCCCGGAGTTCCAAATTTGGAATTCTTTGCCATTGGTGTGATGAAGTTGTGATTGCTGCCAAATATCTCCGAGTCATCCTTGTCAAAGTTTATGTTGGTAATCACCTGAATGGACAATTGGTTTAAAATTTATGAAAACGTAATGACTCAATGGGGATTTTTATTTGCATTATAAAAAAAAAAGTTTGGCTGTTCTATAATCCGTCCCTTTTGCAACTTTGTGACTAATATCAATGGTCAAATACCTTTCCCAAAAGACAACTGAAAAGGAAGGAAGGGGGTAAAAAAAGGAGCAGAACTTCCAGAGGTACATATTCACTGTCACCCGTTCAGTGCAGGTTTACAGTAATGGTTTAAGCCAAAGCTAATTTTATTCCAACAAGAAAAAGACAAAAAAAGTTTATATCACCTCTGTCTAAACGGGAAAGTTATCACTGGAACCTTCCATGATCAAACATTCATTTAGCAAAAACAAAAATTAAAGATAAAAGCAGCCCTACTTACATTTGTTAGAAAAAAAGTTCATTTGTAAATGGCATACTTGCCTACTTGTAAATTTCAAAATCAGTAACCAACATAAAATTCATGAATCATAATTGCTAAAATTCAGCAATATACCAAACAAAAATGCTAAAATAACCTTTTATATGTAAAATAAAATTTGTTGTTGGCAGTCACCATTACGAGTTAGCAATCGTCTTAGCTATCATGGGTGTGGAATTGAACTGTAGCCTTATAATTTTAATGGAAATTTTTTCCCCCTCTCTAACACTCTGAGAAATTGCTTTGAAATCAAAATCTGTATATTCCTTCTATTTCCGTAAACCTGTTTGTGTCACTGTATCTCTATAACAATTACAAACAATCCGTAAAGTAAAAATTTTTAAAACAATTTCAACTTCCTCATTCTCATTGGTTTAGTTTTAAATTCAAACTCAATTTTCTTTAAAAGGTGTATCCTGACATATTACCAGATAGATGAGGTGGGTCAAAACATTCTTTTTTCTTTTTAACCACCAAAAAACACAGACAATAAAAAAAAATATTTATAAATAAAAAGCAGCAAAACAAGATGTTAATAAAAATCCAACTTACAGGTATTGGTAATTTTCTAGAAATATATGGAGTGCCCTCAAATGGGTTGTCCTCATAATCTTCATCCTGCTCATTCAGGAACTCCCGTATACCTTCTTTCCTCTTTAAAGTCCCTTTGCCCCCACGAACAGGTTCACCTTTCTGCCTGCCTGTATAACATAGGAAAACTTTATTAATGAGTTTAGATTTTTTTAAATCTGTAAATGAGATTGTTCACAGTTAGTATTTTTTGCATTCATTTTAGAGTTTAGAGTGACGACAATCTTTTACAGACGAGGAACATGATTTAAACTTTTCATGAGCACACCCGATATCCAGGCAAATCTGGTTCATTGTTTTGATGGAATGAATTTCTTTCCCACTTTGGCACTATTTCATACATACCTTTTCTCACTGAATCATTATCATTATTATAATCTTGATCCTATCAACAACCCTAACTGTAAATAATACAAAATAGTGCAACGGGGTCAATATGGGCAATCAAAAGTAATACAATTTTTAAAAAAAAACAGTTTGTGTCAAATCTGACTTGATACCAAAGCATCATCAACGATAACATGGGTCAATCGAAGAGGAGAATGTGTTATTTAAATATCTTTTATTTAAAAAAAAAAAGATTAATTAAACTGATGGGGGAGGGGGGGTTCAGCTTATTAGTGTTAGTAGATAAAGATTTTAAAATAATCAAAATAATAGCAATTATAACAAAAAGTAAATAGTTTCGGAGATCAAAATTTTATCAACCCGAGTGACAGAACTCAAATTTACTAAGAATTACAGAACAAAGCTATTTTTTTCTCTCTTAAAATTGTGAAAATTAGCTGTAATTTTTTATCTGCCATTCAAAGAGAAATGAAATATCTATTGGTAACTAGTACTATATAACTAAACTTTGGGGAGAAAAAATCTGGACAGCACCTGAAATTGTTCTGGCTACTTTCTTCATTTCTGGTAACTTTTTGGTCTTCTGTTCCAGGTAGGTTGTATGGTAATACCTGCATTCTATCTCTGTTTTCGACGACACAATCGTAGACACTCGAGACCAATAGTTTGAAGAATTTGCATCCACGGATCTTAAAGCCCTGAGGAGATAATATTAGGAGTGGAGTGTAGAGCAAATGAAATAACGCTGCAAGACTAAATAGTAGTATGACAAAAGTGGAATGACTAAACATAAAATGAAACACTTCACAGTGGGCGACGATTCACCAGGCAAAGCAACACTGAGGTCAGCACGATAACACTGTGTGTATATGTGTAGGCACCTATGAATGATGTGGTTACAGGACATTATTAAGGACAAGTGGGGTATACCATAATTTTTTTTTTTAACTTGTATGCTCAAAATTTCTTACTCATAAAGTAATTTGTCCATGCAAAGTTTCATTAAATTAAATACACCTTTCATCTTTTAAAAAATGTATGATCTTTATGTAAAAGGTTTGATTCAGTAAATAAATAAATAATAATAGGTCCAAGCAACATTGCTAAAAACCCTTAATAATCCAATCCAATCCAATGCAATAATGTAAGATAAATCACTTGTCCTTTAAACTGGTAAACAAAAGAGATATATAATATAATAATAATATTGATGAACAAAGTTAAGAAAAAAAAAGAATATATGATATATCTGAGAGTAAACACCCACCTTTCAAATAAGTCTTTTTCTTCAGCTGTCCATGTGCTTCCAAGTTCATTCTCCGTTACTGCTGATAAGGAAAGCTTTCTCCTTTTCCTGGCTGGCTCCTTCTCATAACTCTTGGGTGTGGCGTCTTGATGACGTTTCAAACAAGACTGTTCTTCGGTGGAATACCCAGTGTCATCACTGAACGGCGATTCGCAGTACCCTCGCTTCTTACTGCTTTGGACACATTTCCTCTTCTTCCAGCTACATGACGTCTCATCCTGGTTTTCTTGGGCAGCAGAATTTGAGCTGGAAGGAGTCTCAGAAGACATCAATATGCTTCTTTTATTTTGCTTATTTATGACTGGAGAGGGAGAAACGGAAAGTTCACAATACCCTCGCTTCTTACTGCTTTGGACACATTTCTTCTTCTTCCTGCTACATGACGTCTCATCCTGGTTTTCTTGGGCAGAATTTGAGCTGGAAGGAGTCTCAGAAGACATCAATATGCTTCTTTTATTTTGCTTATTTATGACTGGAGAGGGAGAAACTGAAAGTTCACAATACCCTCGCTTCCTACTGCTTTGGGTACATGTTCTCTTCTTCCTGCCACGTGATGTCTCATCCTGGTTTTCTTGGGCAGAATTTGAGCTGGAAGGAGTCTCAGAAGACATCGATATGCTTCTTTTATTTCCCTTATTTATGACTGGAGTGGGAGAAACTGAAAGTTTACAGTACCCTCGCTTCTTACTGCTTTGGGCACATTTTCTCTTCTTCCTGCCACAAGATGTCTCATCCTGGGTTTCTTTGGCAGAATTTGAGCTGGAAGGAGTCTCAGAAGACACTGATACGCTTCTTTTATTTCCCTTATTTATGACTGGAGTGGGATAAAATGAAAGTCGTTTGTCTGGCTTGTCTCCATTCATTACCTGCTTTAATATTCCAATATTTTTCTCCACAATTTCCCAATCCGCATGCTTTCGGGAGCGACCATCATTTACAGAGGAGGAGCATGATTTTAACTTTTCACGACCATTCCATTTTTTATGAGGCATATTTGTTTGATTGTTCTTTTCTTTCCTTCTTTTTAAAGAAGAAGGCTCATCTCTTTTATCATTATGTGCTTTCCTTCTTTGCAAAGAAGAGGCAGTATCTTTCTTATTGTTCCGTTCTTTCCATCTTTCAAAAGAGTCATCCATATCAGATCTTGTAATAGCTCTATTTCTTAGGACCATACTGCAATCTAGGACACCATCCGACATGCTTGTATTTAACTCATTATTCGAGCCTGGAACTGTGCGAGGGGACGATTTCCTTTTTGATATATCTGTATCATCCTTTGAGACTGTACATTCGTTCAATGTATCTGATTCTCTCTTTTTTCTTGCTAACCGAGTTTCCATTTTATCAATAAAGCAATCCGTCAAAAACACTCTAGGTGAATTCTTAAGCTTAAAGTCTTTACAATAATCTCCCTTTGATCCATTATTTGTAATTCTTGACTTGACAAACTTTTTACTACCACTCAACATGCTTTTTCCCTTGGAGACTTTTCCTGTGCCATTGAACTTGCAACTGGAGACTGTATCTCGTTGCAGGTTGTTCCTGGTACCAGTGACATGGGTATTATCAGGACTCTTTGTTTCTGTTGATACTTTTTGTTTTCCTCCAGTACTACTTATTGATGTATTCAAAGTGCAATCCAAAATACTGTTGGATAAACTTTTGTGAAACAATGGCTTTTGAAGTCTCTGGATAGAAACAAGAAAAAATAATTATCACATAGATGCTAAAAGGAAAATTTTGGTCCTGCTTGTCAACATAAATGACTTGTGAACATCAAGCCATCAACAGATCCAAAATAAATTTTTGTCAATTATATTTTCTCTTGATTAAATAACAAAAAATCTTAACTTCTTAATTCTATTTCAACATTTAAATTTACAATGCAGCATGTGAAACAAACTATTACCTGGTAAGAGAGAGAAATCTAACAAAGATAGACTAAAAGAACTGTCTATCAATATTTCAGTTCAGGAGAATATGAGGAGACTAAATTGAAACAGTTAAAATACTCTCCATGGTATTTAGGACAGAAAGTAACATCTGGAATGCTCCATAGATGCCAAAATGAATTGAGAGTCTACTCGTTCTAATTGTTCAAGAACAGATGCAGATTAGATGTTCGTAAAAAATAATGATGATAATAATAATAATAATATTATGCCTTTTGTGCCACGATATCATAAGATATCGTCGCCTAGGCATTCCACGAAGGAATATAGATAACTCATCAAACAAAATGTCTGATGTCAAAAGGAATCACCCATGTTGTCCAAGTGAGCAAATTGGGGGTTAATAATCTTGCTCAAGGAGAAAAAAAGAAAGTGCCTGAAGCTGGCTCGAACCCAGGTCATAGTGCAATGCCTTAACCACTCGGCCACTTCGCCCCCCGATAATAATAATAATAATAATAATAATAATAATAATAATAATAATAATAATAATAATAATAATAATAGAACTTTACTATTTAGTTACATGTGCTATAACATTTCATGATAACAATAAAATATACGAAGAGGAAATATGAGAAATCATACTAGTTTGCAAATCTGTGCTTTACACATGATTAAGAAGCCATTCTTAAAAAGAAAGAGAGATCCACAAATCAAAAGGATTCATTTAGTGAATCTGTGAGTAAACCAAATATGTGAGATTACCCTATCCAGTTTCATGAATGAACTAGTGTCCTCCAGCAATGCATTCTCCGCCGGTGTGGTATGAAATCGCACACTGAGCGTGTTAGACTTGGTAGAAATGATGTATCGTTGACCCTGCCATTGTGCCAGGGGAGGTAATGACAAACGACCACTTCGAGTAGTTGTGAAATTTTCAGCAGAGTTGCACCGCTTCACCAGTCCAACAGCAGTTAGAACTGAAAACAAAAAATGGTTATCACCCAGCAGAATTGATATGGATAATCATATTACATAAAAATATATTTCAAATAATTATGATCAATGTTTTGATTGGTAAAATTAATAAATAAATAAACAACAATCCAGGGTTGCCAATTCAGGAAGCAAAAATTTACTGAACTTTTAAGCAAACACATTGACGGACCCTTTCTGAGTGCCAAACTCCAGTGAAGACATTATGTAATTATTTTTTTTCCCAGTTAGCAGATGATTTGAAAATATGGAACATCATCGAGACCAGGAAAAAGTGACATTATGGAGGGTTGTTATTATAGTATAGCAACCAAAAATAGCAGACGGTGGGGGTAAAGTATTTGACGATTGCTGAATAAATGTTATCATTATCATCATAATTATTATCTATGATATTGTTACTATTCCTCTTATTATTATTTTTATTATCACGTTATCATTATCACTGTTATTATTATTATTCAATTGCAAAACATATTTTTTATTTTTACAGGATGTCCAGCAAATATTTCCCCTCAAATTTACTACCTGGAAAAAAAAATTTACTAACTAGGAATTTGAAAAAATAATGTCTGCGAACCAACTACCAATTACTGGGCTTTAACCAATATATATATATATAAAGTCACATCCAAAAATCAATAAAAGTAGGCTAATAAGTAATCAATATTAAATCATCCAACAATTCAAACTTATGATTATCTTACCTCAATGTACATATATATCCTGTTTTAAACATCATGTTTCCTGCTTCACAATCACAATAGGGAAAGTGTTTAGGAGTAGTAATAGTGTAATAATTGTTTTAAAATCCAAAATGATAAACTAGTCTATATATACAATATGTACAATGTTTTTTAATCCAATCTTGCTCCTACAGAAAGTCTAGCTCATGCTGCAGGGTCTTCAATGAGGCCTCCATTGTAGCTAGATCTTGTTTTTTGGCCTTGGCATCTTTTCTTAAAGCATTGCTTTGTACTAAGAGCTCATGGCATTGCTTGGTCCCTCCCTTCTGCTCAGCCTCATCAGCTAGGTTATCTGCCTTCCTTGTAAGCATGTCTATGTCTATCACTAATGATCCTGTCTGTTTATTCATCTGATTTTACTACCTTTGGCCAAATTTTTACCACCTTGGGTGCAAATTTACGGCCATTTACGACCATGATGCTAAATTTACGACTTTTTAACGACTTTACGACCTTGCTGGACACCCTGTTTTAGGTGCTCAAGAGTATTAACAGTAGGTCAAACCAGGGACAGAATGCTATGCATGATTTAAAAAAAAAAATACTTACTAGAATCTAAATTGTTGAGATTCTCTTCCTTCTGCTCACTGTCTTTAACTGCTGACCTTTTTTTACGCATCCCTCCCAGCTTCTTTAAACTATATCCCCGAACATCAGAACACTCTTCATCGATGCTGATGCTAGAGTGAATGAAAAAGCAAAATTTAAAATTTAACTGAAGAGTATCATATTTTCAACATCAAAATCATAACATAATAATGCACATGACATCCCAGAGCAAATATCTTTTCAATTAATTTTTTTTTTTAATGGGATGGAGCAAAGAATCTCAAAAAGTCTGGAGACTGATTTATTCTAGACAAATTTTCTGAAAAATCCTGTACCCCATACAGTTTTTGTTGGGTGCTTTTATTATTTTTTTTTTTGGTAAAGACACAATATTAGCTACATATAAGTACAATAAATTTACTGACCTTAACTGTAGCTACATCATAGACCAATTTTGACTAAACCAATCAAAGCAAAGGTAGAAGAGTGTGGAATAAGGGTAAAAGAAATTTGGCACTTATAAAAATATATTTGGCAGATTTATAGAGTTTGAAAAGAGATATCGAATGTGATATGAAGGACATTATTTTTTCTGTTTTCATTAATTTATCATTATTTTTTTAAAATAAATATTTTAATAACTGAATACTATTTGGATCATATAGGAAAACATTATTATTTTTGCAAGAATGGACAATTTCTCCTAAAATCAGCATTCCGGTCACAGTAGGCAAGCTTCCATGCATGCTTCAAGCTTTGCAAGAAAACAATATGGTAAGAAAGATTTACGGAAGAAAAAAAAGAAAGAAAGAAAACGAATGTAAGAGAAAGGTAGAGAGAAAAGAAGAAAGCAAACTAAAGAATTTTTAAGAAATGAAATCCATTTCTTTAACCCTCTCCTTACCCAACAAGAAGAAAATCATCACATTCATTACGATATAATCAGCATCATATTTATTGACATCTCAAATACAGTCTTTGTGTTGTAATGGTTCTTTTTCTAAACAAAATTTTACTTTTCTTGGAATTGAGTAAAGAAATCTTTTATTTTTGTATTATTTGGATAGGAATTTTCTGGAAAGTTCACGAAAGTGGCTAGTAAGGAGAGAGAGTTAAGACAGTTTCAAGGTAGAAATTAGGGCAGATTGACAAAAACCCCTGTCAAACTTACCTATGTGCCAAATGAGAATAAAAGTTTTCAAGAACTTCCTTCCAATCCGACGGAAATCCATGTGCAAAGGCATCGACTACATTCTTGGAGAAACCTGTCGAAGTTTTTGTTTTCTTCAATTGTTGAAATCAATACATATGCAACAGAATTATATTACACTGACTAGCACCACACCTCTTCCTTACATTTTCCACAAAACAAACAAAAAATTAAAAAGGAACCAAAACGTTTTCTCTTGCCTTAAAGTTAAAGAGAAACAGTTGTATTCAAAGAAGTAATTGAGCATCAGAAATGTAACTAACCCTGATGAGGATACTGAAACCCGATGTAATATTTTAAAAATCGACAAAAACTAAATGATGGATGAAAAGACCAAACCCCCATCCCCTTATTTTTCTTCTTTTTTTTTTTTGTGTACAAATTTCAATCCAGTTTGAAATAAGAATATACAGGAGTTCAATACAATCTGATGGATCACTACTTTAAAAAAAAAAAAAGTCACTACGACAAATGAGTTCAAATACAATGTATTTTTTAATACAGACATAATCAAAGACCACCAAATACCCCAAGAAAAGAGTGGTGCTATCAGCTTTCCCACTCTTGAGTGAATGCACACATTCAGTCCTTTTCTCTAAGTACAACTAGTCATGGAATTCCCTTCCCAACTATTGGAGAAATTCTGACAGATATGAAAAATTTGCTTGTCCATTAGAAAATATTTCCGTCACAGAAGGACACTCATTTTTCTTCTTGCATTCCCTTCAGTAGGACATTACTATGATACAGAGCCATAAACTAACACCAACACCATCCCACACCACACAAGTGTTGCATCTATCATCACCATTAAGCTGCAGCAGTATGGATAGGATTGGATTTTCTTTCATTTTCCTTTACCTTAGATTGTTATTAAACTATTGATTTATCAAAATTTTTATTTTTATGATAAAAATAAATGAGACTTATTGAGCGTTTCCCATGACTAAACTAGGTTCATAGAGATTTACAGATAATGAATATATATACAAACGCAAGTTAAGCTAAACATTGATCAAAGAACGTATGCTAAAATAATCATATTCAAAAATTTTAATTAGCATGGTGCAAAATGAATTGTGAAAAAGCTGGTTTTCAACATAGATTTAAAATTTAAGATATTCTTGATTTTTCTAAATGGCTAAGAAGGATCAAAAATTTTCTGACAAGGCCTTCTGACATCAAAACTAAATATTTACAAATGTGACGATGGAAATTCAACAGGTATTTTCCACACAAGCAGCCATCTGTTTACATTTGTGGACAGTGAATTATTTCCCCTTACGAGTATAAATAGTTCACACCGATTTGCCAAAAAAAGCATAATCCACCCGTGACACACACACTTGCACGACTGTCCGACACATCTGGACAATGGAAATTGAATCGGTGTTAACATCTGGATAGACACAAATCCGACACACCCACACACTAGCTACATGAAAAAGAAACATGTGAAGCGAGGAGAGGTTCGCTGGGACCATATATAAACACATAAATTGAACAGAATCGCTCTTCAGACATTAATTTTCCAAGTAAAAGGACTCTGTCTTTTTTTCTATTAAGCGGTGTATTATTCTAATAGGGATTTCAATCCCTTCCAAGGCTGGAATATGAAGAGGAATTCCAGCCTGACATCCTTTCACAAGTCCTACACAACGCATCATGTACCAGAGAGACGGCCAGAAACCAGCTAAGAAACTTGGACTCTACAAGATAAGCTCTTTGCAAAAATAAACAAATCATGTGGCTCAATGATGTGATAAAACAAAATTCTGTAAATATGTACATTCATCCTTACAAATCAGACTAACTTTTATTGTCAAATAGAAGTGGGACTGGAACTGGAACTTCTTTTTCTTATTTATTATTCATTTTATTGTGATAGTCATACTCTTAGACAGCTTAACAAGCCATCAATTATTGCTGTTTATTATTATTATCATTTATCATGTAACTGGGAAATCACAGGTCTTGCAGACCTCTTATAATATATAAAATTAATTAATAGGGCGATTCTTTGGATGTAGAAGCTGACTCTATATAAAACGCCTGGGTGGTCGGGAGCATTATCAGAAATTTTATTTTATTAAATAAAATCTAATCTCCCCCTTAAACCACACATTACAACAAACACTGTTTGTAGTCATTTTAGCCTTCTATCTTAGACTTTTTTTTCTCATAACGAATGTTAAAAATTAGAGAATCAAGGAGCAAAACACCTTAAAAGTGAAGAAAAATACCTGTTTCTAATGTACACAATTTGTTCAATTTTCCCTTTAGTCTGTAGACTGCTCCAGAGGCTGTTTTCACAAACTTTCGTCTTTTTACTTCTGTAATGGCAGAACTGTGCCAAAAGTCAGTCATGCCTCTGATAGAATTTGTGTAAGTGTAAAAAAATTAATAAATAGGGAGAAGAGCGACACCATGTCAATAAAAAATATGTCTTAGTGAATACTAAGCTGCTAAAATCTGTGAACTGTAAAAAGTAATGTAAAACCTGAATGTAACAGCCGCCAAAAAAATAATTTAAAACATATATATATATTAGATATATATAGAATATGCGGACACACCAACATACCGTGTTTGGTATTTTGTTTTTTCAAAAGCTGTTAGATTATCTTTATGCATTACCTTTTGCAAACAAAAAAATATGAACATTTTCTAAAAGATTAATGTACTTGACTTGAATTCAAAACTTTATGTGAAAATATTTTCAGCACTAGTATTATCAAAATAAGAAAGATACATTCTACTGCCAGCTTTGTCTGATCCCAACCAAAAGTCGTATAATAATAATAATAATAATAATAATAATAATAAATAATAATAATAATAATAATAATAATAATAATAATAATAATAATAATAACACTTATGACAGAGTCATAATGGGGAGGAAACTCTTTAAAAAACAAACTCGCCTTTATAAGTAATAATAAGTTCCACACTTCTGGTAACTAAAAAATGCTTGATAACATCAAAATGTCTATCTCAAACCACTCATTATTCTAACTAAAAACAAAACTTACTTCTTCTGTCCTTCCACACAGACACCTTTGACATCTGGTAGAGGTCTAATGATCCAGTCATACAATTCCACTGTGGGCTGAGATGATTTTTCACGATGTGATAACTGTGGAGTTGAATACTAATAATTTATCATATTCCATTAAAATACATATTAAATAACCTTTGTGCCTCTCTCTTTGAAATAATAAAAAGTAGTCTTTTAAGAATCCGTCAAGAGGCCCATGGACCTGGAAATTATTTCAATTTCTGTAACATTAATTTGACAAGAACAATAATTGTTTGCTACCCTTTGGTCCAATATAGGTGTTTTGCAAAGTATTTTCTAAACGCTGACTGACTGCAGTTTAAGGGAAGATGAGAGATGATCTACAGTGGCAAGATTGAAGACAAAGGTTTATAAACAGCTCGCACAGCATAGAAAGCAATCAACGCTTTGTGATTACTGTTCTAACAAACAATAATGCCACATTTTGTTGTCGATAAAACATGAAAAAGAAAAGATTTTTAAAAAAAAGAAAATTTCTTAAACGAACAACTTAAATTAGGTACTTTGGTAAAAGTCCATATTTGGCAATCCCGCGGTGAGCTGATACTGTCCTAGTGGCTGTGACCCGATTTTTTTTACTGTTGAGTGATGGGACTCATAAAAAGTTCCATAGATTTTTTGTTTATGGTTGGATTTTAATGATTTATGTCTTATTTTCTCCAGGACGAACTACCTTGTTGTTTGGTGCTGTTTATATGTAAATCAACGCCAATTTAGTATGTCTTTTGATCGTGGATAAAATAGGGTATAATTTAGCTTTGGATAACTAAAAAAATAGAAAATTGTAAATCAAAATCTAAAAGTGATTCAACATCTCAACTCTTTAATAAAATTAAATTAGGGTAAAATTGTATATATTGCATTCCTAGAATTCGTTATGGAAATGAAACAGTTTCAGGTCACAAAGTCGGTCAATAAATAACAAAGGCAAATAGAATGATATTTTTCAAACCTTTAAACTAAAATAACTTTATCCTGCTCATCTGATTTTCAAAATTGTGACATCATTAGAATCGTGTTGAAAAGCACTTTATAATGATATAGGTTTCATTGAACTCAACCCACTTTGAATTTTTTACCAAAGTACCTTACCCAAATAAATAAAAAACATTCTAATGAAGTCATGTCTAGAAAGTAACGGTCCCAAGCCCGTAGAAAACTCATGAATGGCACATGAAAGCTGGTGCTTAGATGCTATTTTTAGCTTCTCCGCTTAATCACACACTCTGCTTAAACGACACACTAACCTGAACTCCTAATGGGTGTGCGATTAAGCAGAGTCGACTGTAGTAGTACCAGGTTATATTTTTTTCTTAGGGCTGTTTCCCTTAGCACGAGGAACCTAGACTTAGACTTGACTGACTTAGTATTTGACTGACTTAGAAAAGGGATTATTGGCAGACACCTGTCTGGCAATAACGAAAAGGCCAGTCTTTTGGTTATTGCCAGACACGTTTGATCACATTGACAGAAAGAGTTTATGCACAATGCCAAACTAAGTATGAAAAATACCAAATAATCTGAAAAAATGCCAGTGACAGTAGGGTTCAACATTTGTGATGTCACTTCTCTCGTAATGACGCATAGTAACTTAGTAACTGGTTCTAAACTATTGGAACAATGGCGGACGCCATTGAAATACTTCTCTGACGAGAATAAAAGTGTAGCCCGAAGGAGAAAAACATTATAAATCTGATCATGTTTTGACTTTTATGAATTCTGATCACATGACACGTGTGAAAAAGTTCTCGCCCGCATGAAGAATAAAAAGTACCAATTTTCTTTGTTTATAACCAAGCTGCTCCTTGCTGGGCGGACATGACATCAGACTATTGAATTTAATTATTGAATCCTATTTGTGTCCGGAATCAGTTAATATCAAGTGATATTTAACACAAGATAAAAGTAAATAGTGCACAAATGCTAAATACAGCTTTTTTTAAAAAAAGCAAATAGAACAATGAAATGTAAGTTTGAACTGAAAACGTCAAACTGGCAATTGCACCTTTTTTTTTTCAAATAACGAGAATCATTTTATAGTCCACCAACCATTAAAAATTTAATTACCCTACCTAACTGTTAACTTTATTGATCATCTTTAGTTCCTATAATTTGTTCATTATGACCACAATTTTAGGGATATTGATGACAATGGGGGATTTGTTTATTTCGCAGATGGGTTTCACTTAAGAGGTAATGGGACGACAAAAAATTTGGAGGCTCATTGGTTGAAAAAAATAGTTCTAACAATCACCTAAAAAAGTCGTGACAATAAATATTAAAAGCCGGGATTGGAGGGGGGGGGGGGGGGAATTTTTCAACAGTCTACAGAAGAAGAAAGTAGTTATATTTACTTATTTAGGTGTAAATTGAGTCACCAGGGGGTTCTCGTAGCATAGTGATCTGACTATCAATAAGAATGATGTATCATTGCACACTTGAAAAAAATACAACTAGTCACTCGCTTAATATGTATTCACATACCTACCTGTTTAAGAGAAAGAGATTTTAAAATTTGAGCAAAAAAACCCCTAAAAACAACAAAAAACCCTTTCCTTCTGTTTTTATTTTTTTTTTGGTTTTTGAGCGAGTCTATTTGTTTTCTCCTTGTTTGTTTGGCATTGTTCCGTTTCTGAGCATGAATTTCTTAAAATTGTTTGGGGTTTTTTTTCTAGCTGACCATTTGACCACCCTCTGAATTTTTTTGTTTGCTTGCTTATTTAATTTATTCTTTTATTTATACATTTTGAGATTGGAGTGGGGACGTACATGACAATTTGCAATATTCTATAGAAAGGTAGGTACCAAAAGGGAGAGAGAGAAAAAGATTTAAAAGAAAGACTCTGTAGACTGTAGAAAAAAACAAACAAAACGGGCGGAACCAGAATTCAAACACAAAGCATCGATTCCAACAAGCCTCATACGACTTTCGACCATGATACCCACATGAATGCCGACGCATATTGTGTATATATAATATATAAGTATAAGTATTTAGTGACCTACTACTACTACTGTCTATCTTCTTATCCATCACAACTTGATATTTCTTTATAAATTTCTAAATGTAGAGCATTACTAAACTTTTCATATTCTGGAATGTGTCTGGCAATAACCGTTCATCGTTGATATTGCCAGATAGTAAAGTCACAGTAGTCAGTAGTACAACAAGTCAACAAGTACAAGCACAGTCAACAGTGAAGTGAGTGTCCGGCAATAATTCCAATTTAATAATAATCGAATCACAGCGGAAACTGAAACTATGGAAGTGGAAGTCCTGCCCTAAAAACAATTGGCTATACTATAAAATTAAAATGACTCTATATATTTAAAACTCACTTTACGATTGCCATTTCGTCTGACATCACGATATTTTAATTCTACGTCTGAGATGCTTGATACTGATGAGGAAGAGAGACGCCTTCTTCGGCGTGAAGTGGAAGTTGAGCCGCTGTACTCGTCCACTTCTCTGCCGTAGAAACTGGAGGACCTTGTATTCACTTTCGGTCGATGCTCCAAATTATTGATCATCTTTAATGTGAAAACAAAGTGTTACGCATTATAACTTTTTAAAGTTTAATCTATCATCATCGGTTAAATAAAATAATGTTTAACTTTAGATCTTTATTAGAGGTTTCCAGCCAGTCGGAAGCAAAACAAGTTTGAATTCGGTATATTGAAGTGTTGGGTTATTTGATCGCTTTTACTCGATCGACGACCGAGCGCCAAGCCACGAGTCAGTGCTCGATCTCAATGCCGGAAGAGCGAGTTAGTAAAACGATCACTCGATCGTAAAACGATCAAGCGGGTTGTGAGCTTGAGACGATCTTGACACGTGAGACGAGCTTGAGACGATCAGGATTCGAGCGAGCGGAGGGGTAACGAGTGTTTCGAATCATTTCAAATTCAAACGATCACAGTTTGCCATCCGATACCAATCGCCAATGTTTGCACACGGTAGTCTGTGGTTCTTCCACAGCCCTCACTCCTTGTCAGATGTTAGTGTGTCTGGGTGGCAGTGGCAGGGAAATTCGTATAGGTGTATCACGCGTGTGTGACAAGACTTCATTAAACCTACTAAAGTTTGACTATCACACACACACACACACACACATACACACACACACACACACACACACACACTAAGGCTATTTCTATGACACACACGCATCCCTCTATCAATGAACACTCCTACAGTAGTGCGGCTATGTGGTCTAGTCATGACGTAACTATAGGTAGTACTCTAGTCGACCATGGCTCTCGTGCATTATAATGGTCTAGTGGTATGACACCCGCTTTGGGATCGGAAAGTCCTGGGTTCGAGCCTCGCGCTCGGTGCATAGTTGAGTCTTTGGACAAGGCTCTTTACTCACATTCTCTCACCGTACTCAGGTGTAAAATGAGTACCTGGCCGTTAACAGCGTTGTCTTTGTCTGAAAAATTGTAATATCGCCTAACAGGCGGCATGTCCCGTCCTACATATTAAATGTTGCTGTTGACCGGGGACCCCTTTACAAAGCGCTTTGATCACATTTAGTGGATATTGTAAAGCTCAATTTTTTAAAGTAAAACATTAGCTTTGAATATGGAATGTTTCAATTTTAGATGCCTGTGTATTCTTTGTTAGTTCCCATCATCATCATCATCATCATCATCATCATCATCATCATCATCATCATCATCATCATCATCAGGGGCAGCGGTACGGTCTTTGGTTGGCACCCGAAAGGTACCGAGTTCGATCACCCGCCGCTGAGTGGTCTTGAGCAAGTCACCTTGCCCTAACTAAATTTGCGGCGCTGCACTGCGGCTATCGCTTGGGTTATTCCAGTCTTCCCTTAGAATAGACCCGAAAGACGAATCTCCCCTATGGGATGAATAAAGGGAATTATGTTTAATTTATTTATCATCACCATCATATCAGCGGGATCATCATCATCACCACCACCACCACCACCCTAATAATAATGGATAAAATAAATATCAACACATTTCAATGTAATAATCAATCTAAAATCAATCAGTGCTCCTAAAAGACCCTTTGATTTCTTTGTCTAATTCGTTCCATACTTTTGGAGTCCCGACAAAGAAAGATTTTCAGCTAACTATAGTTTATATATGGGAATATTAATCAGTCGTTTATATTGGAATCGGAGTTGTCTAGCAGGTGTATTAGTTCAAAGCGCATTTCCAAGGATTTACCATGCTCAATGAACTTCACAATATTTTATTTAATTTATTCCTCCGGCACGCCATATCGACCATACATCCATTTCGTACAGTAGGTACCGATCGCTGTTTGGAGTCTTTTTGTATTAAAGCTCTTTACAATACCCGTCATTGCTTATAAGATAAGAATACATTCACACCTGAGTCAAGTGCCTGACACACGGACTTAACGTCTGGATCACAATTTTCAACAATCACTGTCACTCATCCGGCCATTGACAAGGCTTGATTTTGTGACAAGAGACACCGTACCACTGAGCGACCGAACAAATAATCACCATCTGCGCCATCGTCATCATCATCATCATCATCATTATCATCATCCTCATCACAGCCGTAACAGCCAGCAAAACCACAATCATCATCTTCGGGTCCGGTCTATCCGTGTGGGGGGTGGGGGTGGAACCTGCTAAAGTATTTCATTTTTTAAACAGAAACACGATAATCATCATCATCATCATCATCATCGTCATCCATTGTCGTCGGCATCGTTATCATCGTGTCCGGGCAATCCGGTGTGTCTGGGTGTGGAACCTGCTAAATATTATTATTATCTACCTACCTAATAAAAACACACCATTCTTGTTCATTTATTTTTCAAATAATGAAATGAAAGGCACGACCTTTCCCGCACACACAAGAGGCGATGACGACCAGTGACAAATTATGGGAGGTGGGGGCGGCCGACAACTTTTGGCGCGACATAAATAAATGTTAAGGTGACAGCGGGATGATGGTGGTGGAGGGGGGGGGGGGGTGTTCACCTTCACATACAACTGTTTGATGGCGTGTGTGTGTGTGTGTGTGATGCGACGAACGATCATAATCAAGGCTGCCAGACAGCCAGATTTCTTCTTGCCCAAGTAGTCAAATAGACCCCAAATAGCCCAACACCACAAGCATTCTGACTCCCTTGAAAAACTCATTTGTTTTGATTAACAAAACAATCGACTACAGTTGGATAAACTTATCTTTTCATTTTTTTTAAATAAAAGATTTTTTTTTTTTAATGAATAATAATAGAAAAGCGTTTCTTAGTAACCAATTTTGAACTTGGCCATCTGGCAGCCCCCATCATAACCAGCTGCAGTCAAGCCAGCCACAGACATAAGAGAGGGAGGGGTATGTGAAGTTTCCTGTGGCAAACGAGTTGCTCGTGTTTTTTTTTTTTTCAAACGAATCACTGCTCGATGACGTCACTGACTCGAAACCCGCTCGAAACCGACTCGATTTTAGAGGACTCGATCGAAAACCCGCTCGATTTGATCGTTTCAAACTCGACCCAGCACTAGTATATTGACTGACAACTTCCGTTGTAGTGACTCTGTGTACAACAAGATATGAAGTGAATAGAAAAGTGCCAGAAGACAATAGAGAATGAAAATTTTTCGCGGTGGTGGTGGGGTTTGAACCTGCGACCTTATTGGTACGACAACTCCGCCTGGCAGGTGAGAGCGTGGCTCTACCGTGTGAGCTATCCACGAACACAAAAATACTCGTTTCAAACTCAAAGTCATTACTAGATCCCTCTCTCACCCACTTCTTGAGACCGCCGATTCGTTCGTACACCACCATCGCGAATAATTTTGACCAGCAGTTAAGCTTAATAGCCAATATTCTCATCACAAACATATAACATAGAAACGATTGAGACATTGAGTATGCTCCGGTGTATGGGGTGAATTTTTTATTCAGAAAAGTGAGTGGAGCAGGCACTTATGTTGGTAACAACAAGATATGAAGTGAATAGAAAAGTGCCAGAAGACAATAGAGAATGAAAATTTTTCGCGGTGGTGGTGGGGTTTGAACCTGCGACCTTATTGGTACGACAACTCCGCCTGGCAGGTGAGAGCGTGGCTCTACCGTGTGAGCTATCAACGAACACAAAAATATTCGTTTCAAACTCAAAGTCATTACTAGATCCCTCTCTCACCCACTTCTTGAGACCGCCGATTCGTTCGTACACCACCATCGCGAATAATTTTGACCAGCAGTTAAGCTTAATAGCCAATATTCTCATCACAAACATATAACATAGAAACGATTGAGACATTGAGTATGCTCCGGTGTATGGGGTGAATTTTTTATTCAGAAAAGTGAGTGGAGCAGGCACTTATGTTGGTAACAACAAGATATGAAGTGAATAGAAAAGTGCCAGAAGACAATAGAGAATGAAAATTTTTCGCGGTGGTGGTGGGGTTTGAACCTGCGACCTTATTGGTACGACAACTCCGCCTGGCAGGTGAGAGCGTGGCTCTACCGTGTGAGCTATCAACGAACACAAAAATATTCGTTTCAAACTCAAAGTCATTACTAGATCCCTCTCTCACCCACTTCTTGAGACCGCCGATTCGTTCGTACACCACCATCGCGAATAATTTTGACCAGCAGTTAAGCTTAATAGCCAATATTCTCATCACAAACATATAACATAGAAACGATTGAGACATTGAGTATGCTCCGGTGTATGGGGTGAATTTTTTATTCAGAAAAGTGAGTGGAGCAGGCACTTATGTTGGTAACAACAAGATATGAAGTGAATAGAAAAGTGCCAGAAGACAATAGAGAATGAAAATTTTTCGCGGTGGTGGTGGGGTTTGAACCTGCGACCTTATTGGTACGACAACTTCTGGCACTTTTCTATTCACTTCATATCTTGTTGTTACCAACATAAGTGCCTGCTCCACTCACTTTTCTGAATAAAAAATTCACCCCATACACCGGAGCATACTCAATGTCTCAATCGTTTCTATGTTATATGTTTGTGATGAGAATATTGGCTATTAAGCTTAACTGCTGGTCAAAATTATTCGCGATGGTGGTGTACGAACGAATCGGCGGTCTCAAGAAGTGGGTGAGAGAGGGATCTAGTAATGACTTTGAGTTTGAAACGAATATTTTTGTGTTCGTTGATAGCTCACACGGTAGAGCCACGCTCTCACCTGCCAGGCGGAGTTGTCGTACCAATAAGGTCGCAGGTTCAAACCCCACCACCACCGCGAAAAAATTTTCATTCTCTATTGTCTTCTGGCACTTTTCTATTCACTTCATATCTTGTTGTTACCAACATAAGTGCCTGCTCCACTCACTTTTCTGAATAAAAAATTCACCCCATACACCGGAGCATACTCAATGTCTCAATCGTTTCTATGTTATATGTTTGTGATGAGAATATTGGCTATTAAGCTTAACTGCTGGTCAAAATTATTCGCGATGGTGGTGTACGAACGAATCGGCGGTCTCAAGAAGTGGGTGAGAGAGGGATCTAGTAATGACTTTGAGTTTGAAACGAATATTTTTGTGTTCGTTGATAGCTCACACGGTAGAGCCACGCTCTCACCTGCCAGGCGGAGTTGTCGTACCAATAAGGTCGCAGGTTCAAACCCCACCACCACCGCGAAAAATTTTCATTCTCTATTGTCTTCTGGCACTTTTCTATTCACTTCATATCTTGTTGTTACCAACATAAGTGCCTGCTCCACTCACTTTTCTGAATAAAAAAGTGACTCTGTGTATGGTATTGGTAACGAGGATGGGGAGGATTGAGCATTTTTTTTCTTTTAGCTTTTATATAGGGCAATATCAACAAAACGTGCTCAAAGCGCTTTAAAGGGGTCCTGTCCAACACCAACATTTAACATTTAGGACAGAGATAACGCTGTTAACGGCCAGATACTCATTTTACACTTATTATTATTATTATTATTATTATTATTATTATTATTATTATTATTATTATTATTATTATTATTATTATTTCATTATGATTATTATTATTATTGTAATTATTATTATTATTATTATTATTATTATTATTATTATTATTATTATTATTATTATAATTATTAATATTATTATTATTATTATTATTATTATTATTATTATTATTATTATTATTATTATTATTATTATTATTATTATTATTATTATTATCATTATTTATTACACTTGAGTTCGGTGAGAGAATGTGAGTAAAGAGCCCTTTCCAAGGATTCAACTATGCGCCGAGCGAAGCTCGAACCCAGGACCTTCCGATTCGAAAGCGAGTGTCATACCACAAGACCACATAGCCGGAAAAAAACAAAAACAACAACATTTGTGACCAGACCTTGTTTGTGACCCATCGACTCAACATGTTGATCTAAACTAGGTGCTAAAAATTGAAGTCTAATTCTACTTTTTACCCGCTAGACTGGACACTGACTTTAATAGCGACTTCAAAATTGTTGCCGTTTGAATCTAATCGATAGGGTTAGTTATCGTAAAATAATTTAAAAGAACAATGACCAAGATGTGAATTAAATTTTTACAATGATCTGGAGGAGAAGGATGAGGTGAAGGAGGAGGAGGAAATAATGATAACGATTGATTGAAGCGATAAGCAGAGACAAATTCCATTATCATGTTAATATGATCATTACTGAATTTATCTGATGTACAAAAACGAATGTAACATCTCAAGAGGAGGATATTTCTTTCTTTCACCCCCCCCCCCCTTTTCTCTCTCTCTCTCTCTCTCTCTCTCTCTCTCTATATATATATATATATATATATATATATATATATATAGAGAGAGAGAGAGAGAGAGAGAGAGGAGAGAGAGAGAGAGAGAGAGAGAGAGAGAGAGAGAGAGAGAGAGAGAGAGAGAGAGAGAGAGACGTGAATGGATGGCTGGCTTTGTTTCATCAGACGACGAGAAATTTTTTTTATAGAATAGCGTCCTATCGTATATCTAAAGGGTCGCAAACAATAGTCACTGTCCTTTTAGGAATAAATTATGGCATTGAGGTAAAAGAACCGTAAAAGCATATCGTATTCATACCCCATCCTATATCATTATTACTGTTAGAATAAAATAAAACCTGTGATAATGATGTAGTTGGGAGAAATTACAATAGGTAGAGAAAACGCTATGGGGCTCATGACATACGAATGTATCGATGACAGATGAACATCAGACTACAATGACAGAAATAACAAACAACAACAAACAAAAAACAAACAAACAAAACAACAACAACAAGAAAAGAAAAGAAAGAAATCAGAGGCTTTGCTGTCCAATTAATCTTATGTAGGATCCCAAAACGGAATTTTAAGATAAACTGACGGTTTTAAAATGTGAATAAATAGATAAATAATTTTTTAAAAAAGACACCAAAGGATGCCACACGGAAGTAAATGACGTGAGCCGACGTGAGTATTATGCAAGTCTGACATCCGAACGCAAATATGGCCCTAGCTTAACATTGCAGTAATGGACAATATTTTGCATTATATTTTTTAATCTAAAAAATAGAGAAAGATAAAGGGAGTAAATGTGACTCATATACAAGGGAACAACACAAAAAAAAACGACGTGTTTACTTGAAAAAGGCCAAAGGCCGAAACGTCGTTTGTTTGCATTGTTCCCTTGTATATGAGTCACATAATTTTCTCTCTTTATCTTTCTCTTCATTTTATTTATTTATTAATTTTTTAAAAATCTCCATTACAACAATGACCCCATAATGAATTGGGCAGACCTGCGCGTGTGAGTGGGTCCTCCGATGAAAAATATTATTGCAAAAATTAAACAAAACCACAATGTAAAGTCTTTAAAGAGCAGGACTTTAAACCGGGCTTGTTTTAGGTTTTTGAATTATTTGTTAAAATTATATTTTTATCTGCATTTGGGAGGGGGTATTTCTTTATTAATTGTGTTTGTTGTCGCGTAAAGGACTGGTATGGCTCAAACTGACGTGTGTTCACACCAATTGAGTTCGACTTGAGTCCATCGCAAAGTACTTTCCGCCATGTTTCGCCATGATGATGATGATGATGATGATGATAACGTTCTAAATTTCACAGTTATCTATCTTCGTATCTTCCACTTTTTAGTGACCTCCCTTCCCATTTGTCAATGGGCGTCGCCAACTTGTGTTGTGGGTTGTTTTGTTTTTCAGTCGTGAAGTTCACAGGGTATGAGCGACGTTGATAAAAAAGGGCAATCTGAGGTTTTGATTTTTAAAAACTCTAAATAATGGAGGATTGGAGAGATACATTAAGAGTGTTTTGTGGAAATATCAGGGACGATATAAATGAAAGAATTGGTCAAACCAGCGATGGTAGGTAACTCGAACACCGCTCATTTAATTTGGGACAATTAATTATGTTTAAATTATGCATGGGATTCTATCTCCAATCTGATAGATAGTATAGGGATATCATTTCAAAGCAACATCCTTTTTTATATTTGCGATACATTTGAATTAGCATTTGCCACATTTCATGTTTAATGTAATATATCTATATATAATATCTTTTTGTAAACATGTCTTTTGTTAGATAGTTAAAATTAACTTCTAATCTAATATCAATAGACGTCTATCACTATAGTCTATCTTATGATCGGATGTAGAAGCATAATACATAGCAACAAAGTTAGAATACACAATCTGTTTTAGACTTTTAAGAACATTTTAAGACTTAAGTAGGATCATATGATTTGATTGTGAGTTTTACGTTAATAAGTAAGATGTGGAGGGTTCATCCAGATACATTTATCTAATATTCAATACTGAAGTTTTACTTGTGCACATGTTACCGTTAGTCTGAGACTGCACGTTTCTTCTTTTTTTTTAAAGAAAAAAAACCTGAATGTTGATGTTGTTTATCCAAAAGAAATAGAAAAAAATGTGGTACCTACTTTCCTGATATCTGTAGTGCCTCTAAATATCGATCAAAAGCTTGAAGGGTAGTTCCATTAATGAACATTGGATTCCCTGACTGACTAGCTCTAGACTCTAGATAGCATAAGCTGTGTTCCTTTCCTACTGGTCTGTGGTGCATCTTTAAAGGTTTCTTTTTGCTCAGAAGTTTCCTGAGACCACCAGGTAGGTTGACCTAATCCGTACTTTAATATGAGGTAGCCAGCCTTGCCTTATTGTTTCATAGGTTCAGGTGTTATACCTCTGATGAATGAGTCGGTCTTTTATTTAAGTGACAAAGCAGGAAGCAGGCAACAATAACAATGTAAGATATTAATCATTTATTTCTTTGTTTTATATTACCAGACAGTGAAAGCCTTGTTCTTCTGCATGCCTACAAGGAAAAGACTTCAACAATAATCAATGAGATTTGTGAAAAAGAGGAAAAAACATGGAACGATCATGGGACCAAATTGTTGAAAGAGATTTCACAGGTGAAATATCAATTTGTTTTTAATTTAAAAAAATTAATTTTAATTCGTCTTCTCAGAAATAGAAATTATCCACATTGCAGTGAATGCATTTTTTTGACTGTCTATCCATGGTTATGAGGTGTAAATTTGAACCTTTAATCAAATCGAATAGTTACCTGGCTTTACTTCACACCAAATCGTTTTCACAATGAAAGCAATGACATCTATGATACTGGAGACCTTATTAAAACTCCAGTCCCATCATTGCCACTTTATTCATGGCTACATATGTAATATATCAAGTAATTAATAGCAAGCATTAGTGGGAAAACATTGAATAGGGCTTGAATTATTTTAAACCCTTACTTATTTATGGTAGAAAACAGCAGTTGAAGATTTATCAGATTGTCCTTTAAGGTCACAGGGTCAGTTAATCCTTATTTCTTTGTTTCTTTTGTGTGAAATAGACATTAAAAGGTATGACCCAAAACTAGATGTGCCTAAATAAGCCAATGCAATGGAGAGAAAGATAAAGTGTGTAAATGTGACATATGTCATATAATACATGGCAACTCAAAACAGACAATATTTCAGCCCTTGGCCTTTGTCAGGAGACAGACAACAAGTCCCAAAAATATATGGTTACAAAACATCACATTTTGTCAAATGTGGAAACAATGTATGGAGAGGGTGTTGGATGTTGATGCAAGGAGTGGTGCGAGAGAATGGAGAGAGAGAGAGAAGAGAAGAGAGAGAGTATGAGAGAGGGATAAAAAATACTATGCGACAGAGAGGTAATTGGGGCTGTGAGATGTATAGGTATGACCCACTAGCTCAATCCAGTATAATGTTGGGTTGAACCAAATGATGAAAAGTGAATTTAAAGTTAAAGTGATCAAAGATAAAACATTCTACTTTTCAGCCCTTTTAGAATTTCTATTCTTTCCTCTTGATAAAAAAAAAAATATTGGCACAAGTCGTGTCTATTTTGCTGTATAAATCTCAACTTCACCTAAGATTTATCTTGGTCCATTAATGTGTAAAGCTATCGATAACCCCCAAAACGACTCCTCACCTTGTCAAATATACTCAAGCCTCGGATTTCAATGAAATCTTCAAAGCAATCCCAGGTGTGAGAGATAAGGGTAATTTAAATCAATAGATTTTTGAAGGACGAGTTATCTGGCCAGAATTTCAAAAATGTGTAATTAATCACGTTGATTTGAAAATATTTTAATTTCTATTAGCTAATAATGGATGTGACGTATGTTAAAGAAGTACAGCTTGTGGATGATGATTTTCAAGCGGAGTCTACAGAGTTGGACATTAAGTATATCATAGGTAGGTATGTATGTATGTGTATATCTTCTATTATATATATATATATATATATATATATATATATATATATATATATATATATATATATATATATATATATATATATATATATATATATATATATATATATATATATATATATATATATATAAATATATATATTTGAATTACTATTGACTCCTACAGATCTGTAGGAGTCAATGGTAATTCAAATATTTTATTTATATATATATTTACCGCTCCTTTAATACTAAAGTCGAGCTCTTTTATTTCATGATTTTTATTGTTTTAATGTATTATAAAGTGCATTGAACATGGCACAAACTTTAAATATGCTATATAAAATTGCATATCTTCATAAGTAGAAAGAAGCCCCACTCCCCCCATTGGTAATGGAGTTGGCTCATTCAGTGTCTGCATCAGGATGAAGGGATAAAAGTAGATTTGCTGTCACGAATTTTATTTTATTTATAAAAGTAACTTAATTTCAAAACTATTTAGCGCTGTGAAAGTAAATCATAATCAAACGTTTTTTGACAGTAAAGTTTTGAAAGTAATTCAAAGTTTAGATTTCGGTCCACAAGTGAAGTAATTTACTCCAATGAAACTCCATTTTTTTATTTAGACAGTTTGACAAGCCTAGAGAAGTTATCAAAGTCCCTTCGACCTGAAGAAGAGGTGAGGATAATTTATCTTTACAAGTTATGTTGACTACTGTTCAATTGAACATTAAACAGTAGAAGAATTTGATTCATGGTAATAAAAATGAACAGACCATATTTATGACCATAATGAGTTGGAAGATGTAAGGAGAGAGGTGAATGAATAATGATAAATCTTAGATGAAAGGGTCCAGATAGCTGAGTTGGTAGAGCACTAACTTCACATGCAAAGGGACTGAAATTGATCAAAGATGAAATTGAGATTATTTTTTTCTGATCCCCTTGTGCACCAATCAGTGTATAGGTAGCTGGGTATCTTAGATCTGGTGGAAAGTACTTTGTGATATACCTAGTCCTATCTGAAGGGTAGCAAGCAATTGCTATCGTCCAGTTCACGCTATTGAATCCGGGATAAACTTCAGCACCATGGCCTAAAGCTTCTGAATGGGACTTTAATCATGACTATGTAATTTAGAATTCTAAATCATCCTCTCCATCCAATCCTATACAAACTGTTAAAACTGCAATACTGAAGATAGACACGACATGCTGTGGAATGGTGTTAGGTTATGGTTCTGTATCACAATAGTTATGTTCTCCTCTGACAGAAATACTTTTACTATAATACACGTGGTTTGTTTGTTTGTATTCTTTTTAAAAGCCCAAACAACTCAGATATTTATATTCTCAATTTGTTTACACTTTACTCTTGTATTGCTTTTATCAGCTTGTGTTATGCCTTGGTTCAGAGATTGTGGAATGTCTAAGATGGCGGAAAGGAGCTTTACTGTACATGTTTTGTCACACAGTGTATCATCGAAATCCCACTGAAGGTCTTCCCATCCATCTATTGCATGTAAGATTGTCAATATTGATGTTTCCCTATGTATGAAGTTAAAATTAAAAGAAAAGATAAAAATACCATTATTAATTCTTAGAGGGAATTTTTCTTAAGGGAGAAGACCAAGATAACCCAGGCATCAGCCATGGTGTTATTATGCTGCTAAATTAGCAATAGAGCAATAGGAGCTAAATGTTTTGCTTGATTGATGAAAAATATGAGACGAAATCATCATCATCACCATCATCGTCATCATCATCACTCTCATTGTCATCACCATCACAACCACCGCCATTGTGATGAAAATTGTCATTGTCATAAATCAATTGTTGTTTACCCAGTACCTAGAGGATGGAGTTGATTACCTTGTGTCCATGTTAAAGACACGGTGTGAGGCCAGCTGGATCGATTCCCCAGATGATCAGGTCATCAAGGACGATGGTGATACTTTACAACTTATTCAGCAAGGTGACCACATTGTGAAAATTTAGAGAGCTTGCACATTAGACAAATCAGAAAGAAAAAAAATATTAGAAGAAATCATCGCAAAGAATCAGCCTGCCTCTACCGTTTGTTTTTAATAGTCTTACGCGCTTGCAATACATTTAGTTCATATCGGCGCCAGTATAAAGGAAGAAATTTGGATAGTGAAAGCATTCTAGATGTACAATTAAAAGGACTTTAGGAATAAGTAAGACAAAGGGGAATGGTTCAAATAAGGAACAGATGTAGATTCCAAGAACACACTCTCAGTATACTTAATTTAAGATCACCTAAAAGTCTCACCCAGACACCAGCACAAAATTCCAATAAGAGGAATACACTCAACTGTTTACAAATCAAATGTTAAATAAAAAAAATAAAAAACAGTACATAACAGAGAGATGACTTACAATGAAAACAAATTTCATCTCCCAAAACTATAATTATACATTCGACTGTTTCTCTCCCAGCCAAGGACTCCGGCCAGGGTCAGGACAAAAATAAGTAATCTAATTCCAAAACAAAGACAGAAAGCAATTGAAAAACAGGTATAGGGGTATAGAAGACACAGCAAGTACCTCCCTGCCCACTATGGGAGGTCGGGAACCCCACCCAGTAGGCTGATTTTTTTGGGGATGATTTCTTTTCCTCGTACTTTATCTTTCAACTTTGTCTGGCACTGCTTCGTACACACACACCTTTTCAGATTTTTATCTTGCCACATTGTGCATTTTACTTTTGCTGCAAAGAGTAGCAGCCTACTAGTCTTTTAACATTACATTCTCCTTATAATCTCTTGTTGATTTATCTGGGTCTCAATCGGATTCCTAGTTTACTAATTTGCATTTCTGGGTGGGGATCCTGACCTCCCAGCAGGCAGGGAGGTACATACTGTGTCTTCTATCCCCTTATATCTGTTATCCAACATGCTTTCTGTCTTTGTCTTGGAATGAGATTACTTGTTTTTTTCCGGGCCCTCGTCAGAGTTCTGGCTGGGAGGGAAACAGTCAAATGCATAGTTATTGTTTTGGGAGATGATATTTTTTTCCTTGTAAATCATCTCTCTGTTATGTATTATTATATCTGTTATTTTTAATGTATAATGTAAGCATTTGAGTGTATTCCTCTTTGTTGGATTTTGTACTTGTGTCCGGATGAGACTTATAGGTGATCTCAAACTAAATACATTGGTGGTGTGCTCTTGGAATCTACATCTAATCCCTATTTGTTCCCAGTTCCCCTTTGTCTTACTTTCTCTTGGGTGCTTTAAATATTGTTCTAGAACTTTTTACTATCCCATTTTCTTCCTTTTTACTGGTGCTGATATAACCTAAATGTGTTGCAAGCGCCGTAAAACCCTTAAAAACAAAAAACAAAAAATTTGCATTTCTTTTACGTTTGAAGAATTCTATAAAGATTCACTCTTCACTGTTCCTTAGAATTTCAAACAGTTCAATTTGTAAAGTGCCTGAGTGTCCAAATTGACTTCTGACCACTGATCAGTGATTGGTGTAGCTGGATCTATTATGTCTGGCTGGAGCTATTTTGAAATAAAGTCTTCCAAAGGGAGACAAGCGGATTTTACAGTTTAATATAATGTGACTGAAACTGGGATTGGGATAAACTTAAGCTTCTTGGGCCACATGGGTTTAAAGTTTTTATATTTATAGTTTCTTTCAAAGAAGCAATGGTTGTTGGTTGATCCAATGCAATCCTTAATAAAAATGAAAGATGTCTTGTTTGATTTTAAATAGGATTTAAAAAAAAATGCTTTTGTTTAATGCAGCTAACATTCTCAACAATATTATTTCTTTCAGTGTGAATCTTCTTTATGACTTTACGCTTATAGTTTTCCTTCCCTGTAATCTGCCACAGGTATTTTCAGTGACACCCACCTACTGGCCCTGATGTATTGTGGGGAGATGTGTTACTGGCACACGACGTCCTGGGGCATGGCTTCCAATCATCCAATGTCAATACCAGGAAAGGCAGAATCTAAAGGAGAATCAAAAAATAAAGCTGACTCAAATTCACCAAATCCGACTAAAAATAAAAACAAGACTTTGGAGCCAAGTAATATTGATAAAGGTGGATGTGAAAAGGTTTCTCAGAGGACAAAAGATTCTCAAGATGAGAAAGTCGATGATGATCAAAGAGACTCAAAATCTGACTTTTCAAAAACAGATAGTGAAAGCAATAGTAGATTGTCTGAGAAACACGGTTCAGACAAAATTCTGGAAGAATCTTCTAGAATATTGAAGCTGGTGGGAATTGGGAATGCCTGTCTGAAGCGCTACATTTCAGTGGCCCATGGGCCTTTGGCGTCGGCAGGGTGGAGCACTGACAGGGCCGAGGATATTGTTTTTCAATTCCAAAAATTGAATATGTCATGAGAGATGATTTTCTCTGATAAATCTTGGATGCCATAACTTTTAAGGCCATAAAAATGTTGTCTTGCAGGCTTATTTAAAAAGCTGGGGTAGTCTCAAACCAGAAGAATGTTGTCGAAAGCCAATGCTGTTGCCATATAAAAAAAAGGATGCATTTATACCACATATCTGTCATTGTAAGGAAAAGGACGATATGTGACCAGTTGTCTCAAAACGGTAAAATGTTGAAATGACTCAGATTCTTACAATTCAATGAAGTGCGTAATTTATAATGAATTGAAATAGATGTCCTTATTGAGAAGAGTGAGTTTTGTTTCTTAAGCTCCAAAACAGTTTTGTCCAATAGTTTATATTATTTTGACTTTAAAGTCAATTTAAAAAAAAAATTATTTGATCCAGCATAATACAGCATCGATACATTAAGTCATATATGTTTACTTGTAATATGTCAGCAATAACAGTCTTTTTCCTTAAAACAGCAGAGATTTTTGTTTTGGTGTCATAATACCAGATGAAATTATGTGAGGGCGACATGTACTTATTTTCAGGTCTGATAACCCAATTTGTTAGAGTCTCATTGTTGTAATGGAAATACTCTCAAACCAATGCAAAATATTTTTCATTACACCAATGTTAAAACATCTATAATTGCGTCCTGTTATCAGGCCTGCAAAAATGTATATGTTGTGTGAAAGTATTTGTCTTTAATCATCTGCAGCACTTTTTTCCAAATTTTTTATTGAGCCACTGTAGAATAGATTTGAGGCATTGTTGTAACATTCTTGTCCAATTGTGATTAAGTGTTTGCGTATTGTTTGCTGCATGTGAGGAAAATTATTAAACACTCACTTATAAATTCACATTCACACACCACATTTAGAAACAGCCATAGAATAGCTGTGGATAGAATTGTTCAGCATCACTCACTCAATAGCTTTACAGTGTTAGGTGTTGTAAAAGGTAGAAAGGTAGACATTTGCATTAAAAATATTTTTTATGCACATCAATAACCATACAGTTCTGCGAACCACATGTGAAAAATATGTATTCTTACTTTTATTTATCAATGTCCACTTGTAAGACATTTTGAAAGATTGTGCGTCTTTTCTGGGTTGATCCGCAAGCATTAGGTTTTCAATTTTCAGCCACAGCCAAGTGCACCAAGTTGTATAAGTTAACTAAAATGCTCTGTCATTTAAAAAAAAGTACATAGATATGTTTGGAGGGTATTTTATGTGTAAATAAATGTGTTTTCAAGTGTTTAATACTGAATACTGATTTGATGGATTTACCAAATGTTGCTATCAACAAAAAATGCTTGAAGTGTCAAATTTGATTTATGATATTCTACGACTAAATTGGGTTTGCCACCATCTTCAATATTTTGATATAAAATTATTTTTATATTATAGAACGTACACATTTGTTTGTTGATAAAATTCTTAATAAAGGTAAGAATTTATTTAGAGTACAAAGGACTTTACAAGGGCTTCCAATCTAACACCTAACATTTGGGATGAGCTGTGACGCTCGAAGGCGCTATTACTATTATTTTTTCAATTTAGACACATATCTTACAAATCAGATAGTCATTTTTTCCCTGAATACGGTGAGATCATGTTAAAGTTTAACTATGACTATGACATAGAATAATGAGAGTCAATGATGAGGTTTTAGATTCCCCTAAGGCAATATTACACAAGTAATAAAATTCTTTAGTTATTGATTTTATAGAAAGTTAATTGTAGCTTAGATTTATTGCTTAGATTCCCCTAAGGCAATATTACACAAGTAATAAAATTCTATAGTTATTGATGCTATAGAAAGTTTGTTGTAGCTTAGATTTATTGTATGAAATGTCCAATGAACAACACTTTCGTGTGCACCATTGAATGTCATAAATCTTTAAGTATGCACAAATCATATATTTTGACCCGTCACCTCAAATCTATATCGGGTTGAATCAGATGCCTCCCATGGTGGGCAGGAGGTCATTTGCTGTACTTCTCTACCAGCCTCCTAACCCCTGTCTTTGTCTTGTAATGAAATTTCTTGGTTTGTCCTGGTATTGGCTGAGAGGGAAACAGTCAAATGTATTAGGTTTTGGAGATGATATTTTTTTCTTGTAAATTATCTCTGTTATTTACTGTATTTTTTTGTTTTTTTGTTTTGAATGTCATGTTTTGTAAGCATTTGAGTGTATTCCTCTTAGTAGGGTCATGTGCTTGTGTCCGGGTGAGACTTTCATTTAGTTTCAAATTAAGTACTTTGATAGTGAGCTCTTAGATTCTACATCTGTTCCCTATTAGGACCGTTTCCCTTTGTCTTACTTATTCTCGCGTGCTTTTAATAAATTCAGACTTTTTTGACTATCCTACTTTCTTTCTTTTTTCTGGTGCTGAATTACCTAAATGAGTCGCAAGCGCTGTAAAACCCCCAGAAACAAACAAAAAAAAACAACCAAAAAACAAGCAAGATGCCTAAAAAGTGATTTTAACTTACTCAACCCTAGCACCAACCTTCTCGGTATTTGGCAGAGGCTATTTTTAGCCCACTGTGATTTACATTTTTATGAGACCATTTATATTACGTATTATTAATGCTGCTATTTTAAATCTTTGCTTGGTAGCAGTGGTTTAATAAAACTATGCACATACAGGGGCAGCGTGGCTCAGCGGTACGGTCTTTGCTTCCTACCCGAAAGGTACCTGCTGCTGCACTGTGTGGCCTTGAGCAAGTCATTTCGCCCTAGCTCAATTTGTGGCGCTGCACTGCGGCTGATAGACCCTAGAGACAAATTTCTCCTATCGGATGAATAAAGGGAATTTTTTGGTACTGAAGGAAAGTACCAAAAATCTCAAGGTAGAGGGGACAGTATGGAGATATAGGGTTAGGGTTGAGTGTTAATGTAAAAATAACAAGATATGTCAGATTTTAGTATTTTGTCTTTATAAACTAGAGTATTTATTAGCAATTTCCACGAAGTGGACTCAGAGCTCTTTACAAGAGGTTCCTAGCCAACATAAACACTTAAAGATGTAGTTTGAGTTTGTTTTTTTTTAAAAAATAAAAATTTAATGATATATATATTACATGCCATGTTTATTGTGTGCCTAGAACTATAATGTATGGGACAGGCGCTATATAAATAAAATAATATAAATATTATTATTATTATTATTTTTAATTATTATTATTATTATTATTATTATTATTATTATTATTATTATTATTATTATTATTATTATTGTAATGCCTGTTAGGTAATTTTGATAAAGACAACACTTTTATTGACAAGGTAGTTATTTTACACCCGAGTTCGTTGGGAGAATGTGAGTAAAGAGCATTTTCCAAATGCATACTCAACTCTGTCCCCCTCATAGTGGGTCTCGATTCCGATCTGTAGATGAGTGTCATATAACTAGACCATATAACTATAACCACAACTATATCTATAGTCTGCCTGGTCTTCAATGAAACATAAAAACATGTATGTATTGAGGGTCTTTCTTCTCTGTCACAAGAAATAGAATATTACAACCAGAAATTGTTCATCGAAAGTGTTTTCACATACAAAACTTAAATTCTTTTCGAAGTCTTGACGATAGTTGTGGTGCTAAAATTGCTTCTTTCCCAATAAGGCAGCGCTCAATAAACTTTAAAAACATGCTAGATTCGCTTCCTGTATTTTATCAACTGCATATCTTTTTCACTGTTACACCAGTCCTTTCCATTTGGGCATTCTGTGTAACCCACCGCATCAATCTGCTGTTTTGTCGGAATGAGACAGATGAAGAAAATTAAGTTTAATCCCAAAATGCTGGTTGGGGTTTTTTTTTGGTTTTTTTTTAACCTCCCATGAGGTCCCTAGGCAACAGCAACATTTGAAGACTATGCTGTTCACAGCCACGTAGTCATTTTACATCTGAGTACGGTGAGATAATGTAAGTAAAGAATCTTCTCTAAGAACTCAACTATACGCCACTCAGAGCGAAGGTGAGCATCGTACCACAAGACCACATAGCCGCTCTGAACTTGATGTTCCTGTGAATGTTTCAAAGATCGCATTGGCACAGCTTTCAATAGGAAGTCCACGCTGATATACAATCAATTTGAAACGGTGGGTTACATTTGTATTTTGCATAATGATGTCACTACAGTAGATAGGTCATGTTTAAGGATTGGCTGTTTTTCTTGTTCCAGCATTCCTTTCATTCACTCTTTCATTTCAATTTTAAAATGAATAAAAGAATAAATAACACCAAACACAGTTAAGCAGTATTTTGTATTGATTTGTATTTTAAACAAATTTCTTTATGTATATTAGTCAATTTTTTTTTGTTTGTTTTTTTTTTTTTTTTGTCTTGGTTGACATCATGAGCTGTCCTGATGAAATTTCTACACACATAGCTGCAAGCAGCTTAAGACCAAAGGCGTGTTTTGTAGGTAAGGCAAAACGGGACAAAAGGCTAGCTTAGCTGGTACTTAAAATTTGCACACGCGTTCTTTAACTGGTTTGACTGGCTAGTGAACGCTTGTGCATTGTGATGCACCAGCTGAACTAGCTTTTTGACTCAACTTTGCCTCACCTTCAGAACATGTCTCAAAGGCACGCATCTGAATCATTTAAAAACAATCATTTCTTTCTTTATCATGAAACAATATTAAAATATTAAGCGTACCCGGGAGAAAAAGATAATGGGTGATCGTCGCCCTGTATTATGACGTAATTTGTTGTCAATGTCAGGGTATGAGATTAGTTCACGAAGACCACGGGCCAGCCCTCTTTACAAAATATTGGGAAGGGGGCGCTCTTGTGATTTCTAATTTAAATGAAATTAATGCTCGGCAATGTGAAATTCGTTAAAGAAATACACATGGACTAGGACTAGTGGTGTAAAGCTTAAAAAATAGATTTCATTTTTTGGGAAATCTTTTAGATGGTACTAATAATTATAATAATAGAAATATTTAATGCAAATATGGTTTGTAATCAATCTCTCTCTCTCTCTCTCTCTCTCTCTCTCTCTCTCTCTCTCTCTCTCTCTCTCTCTCTCTCTCTCTCTCTCTCTTTCCATGTCTCTCTGTCTATTTATCTATCTATTTCTCTCTCTCTCTCTCTCTCTCTCTCTCTCTCTCTCTCTCTCTCTCTGTATCCATCTTGCTCTCTATCTTTCTATTTCCATTTGTCTCTCTCTGTCTATCTATCTATCTATCTATCTATCTATCTATCTATCTATCTATCTATCTATCTATCTATCTATTATTTTAATATTTACCACAATGTTGGAATCAGTCTACATCGATGTTTCAGGCCTTTTCAGCCATCGCATCCCACATGGTTCAATATCTATCTATCTATCTATCTATCTATCTATCTATCTATCTATCTATCTATCTATCTATCTATCTATCTTCTACTCCCCCCCCCCCACTCTCTCTCTCTCTCTCTCTCTCCTCTCTCTCTATATATATATATATATATATATATATATATATATATAATATATATCTCCATTTTCTCAGAATACTTACTAATATGTACAAATTTAACAATGGGAAATATAACGGTAAACATCACATTTGATGTCCCATTATAATATCACAATGACGATGAAGGTGGAAACGACCCTCTATCACAAACACTTCACGCATCTTCGAGGTGTCAATCAGGAGACAGGTAAGAAGAAACGTTTTAAAGATTTTACTATCAGTAACCCATCACTTCAATACGGTTTTATGATAATAGACATAGAGCACAAGATGCACAATGAGCATTATTTTTTGTCCTCATTGAGCGCTGCTTATTGGCGTAATAATACATCGCGTACGTAAGAGCGCGGCCAAAATAAGAAAGGAAAGAAGCATCGATGACACAACTTTGGCACCAAAAACAATCTTGACTCAAAGATGAATTTATTATCTTCAATTGCGCATGCAAAAAAAAAAAAAAAAAGTCTCGTTGAGCATCTCATAGGCCTAGATAAAGTAAATCTGTTTTCCGGATTATCTAGCTGCCAAATAAATGCAACAAAAATACTCCGAAATCTGATGTTGCGTGAAAGGACGTATTTAATATAAAAATACTAAACATATTAGCTGTCCTTCTCGGTAAAATTACCGAATATATATATATATATATATATATAAGCCTAACATTGGTAATACATATAAAGTCAACCTAAGTTTGAAATTTTCGACCACAAATTATGTATTTCCCAGCATTTAAACCACTCTGACATAAACAAACCGTTTTGAAGCGATGCATCACATTTGATGTATGTTGAAGACATGAAATACAATACAGTAACCTGTGGTAATTATGGCCATAATTTTAACCTCCGAATTTTGCTTTTAAGCAATCGATGTTAAATGTGTCTCTGTCTAAAACTGTTAAAAAGACTTTGCAAAAATGAGGTCTACATATCAACTTGAAGTGAAAGCTTTTTGGAAAAAATTCCAGAAGTGGCCACAAGTACCCCGAGCAGCTGTATGGTTCCCCCATGTTACAGTAATGAGAAAGTGACTGTCGTAAGTTACATTACTGTTATGGCCCCGTGTATAATCCTGAAAAGCTACATTATCTTGAAAAAAAAGGGAGTCATTTGAACAAATATATCACTCATAATTCATATTTTCTTCACTGAATTATACTAGTTTGAATGTTTGAATATATATATAGTTACACATTTTCTGAACACCCTTTCTATTCCAAACCTTGTTTTCGGTAAAATGTGTTTTAATTTAGCAATATAATTATAATGTTGATAATCAGGTTCATGTATGGGGCCAACGACATTTAAAAATATATACAAATAATGCGTTGATATCACAGACTAAGCTAGGTGTTCGGTTTTGTTGATAACATGATGAAGTGTTCACATTAAATAGTTTGTTTCTTTTAAAGAAATATGATCTGAAAATAGATCAACGATTCAAAGTAAAAACAAGATAATAATAACAAGAATAATATTACATTTGCAAGTCATTGAAACTAATGGAAATGGCAACAGTCATGTCTTGCATTGGCGAATTGAAAAAAAAAAACAAAAAAAAAACAAACAAATAAACAAAACAACAAAAGAAAAAAACAGAGCAAAACAAAAAAAATAAATAAATAAATAAACCAATCATCTCCCCCCCCCCCCCACCAATAAAAAAAAAAAACCCCACAAGAAAATGGAATGGTAACAATCGATGTGTACATTTGAAGGTCTGATAATCTAAATTGTTATGGGCTCATTAATGTAATAGAAATGCTCTCAAAATACACGAAATATTCTCATTTACTACAATGTTAAATCTAGCCCATAAATGTGCTCGGCATTAAGACCTGCTAAAATGTACACCTGGGTAAGAATGAAATCAGAATTATAAAAATTATATTATAATATAATTGTTACACGCTTAAATGGTTATAATGAAATCTTCAAACAAAAGTAGAAGAAAGAAAATATTTATGTCCAATTATTATTTTTCTCAGTAAATAACTTCCGTTATTTGATTGTCTAAAAATAAATAAATAAATAAATTATCCTTTCCTTAGAATTTCTCTATAACCGTTTTCGTGTGTACAATTTATCAACATCTATAATCATCAGTTGAAAATATACAATAGAATCCTCCCAAAAGTGGATAGGATTAATTATGGCAGACAGATTTATACTTCATAATTTTTATAATGTGTTAAGCATATTATATTTCATTTATAAAAAACGAAAAAAAAGTAGTCCTAAGGGGCCAATATATGCCCGTGGAGCCGGAATTTATCCCGTTTTCTATAACGTTAAACGGACAATAGCAATTACTTGCTATTCTTTCGATAGGACGCTAGTCTAACTCAAGGGACTTTCCGCTAGATCTCCCAGCTATTAAATCACCGTGGGTGGACAAAGGGGGCCGGGGGGGGGGGGGGGCATAAAAAAAATCTCGTCTGCACCCAGTATCGATCTCGGACCCTTAGCGTGAGAAGTGGGTGCTCTATTGACCGATTTGTCAGATCCCCCATAAAATAAAATGTGGTAGATTAATTGTATTTATAATTGTAAAGTCAAATGTGTAGTCATTCTAACAATGCCCATTTAATAACAATGCTCCAAAAACAAACAAAATGCTGACGCTTTGATTATTAGTTGATATTGAGACTAATATTATCTGAATTCCTTCACAACAAGAACAGTCGAAATTGGAAGGGATTTCAGTTAGGTCATATCAAAAATGAATGGAATGCAACGGAATTATGATAATAACTAGGGAAGAAAAGTTGTGACGTCACACCGTTTATTTTTCTGGTTCCAAAATCATTAGAAGTGTGTATGTAACCACTCCTTCGGAGGATTAATAATGAATAGGTTACATATTGAATCATAAGGTACTATTTTAGTAGCAGGATGTATATATGCAGATTCCTAGGCATGGGGGACGTAAAAGAGCGAGGAAGGATAACCTTCATTGACGACCAGCTTATATTATCTAGAATAGAAAATAAGATGCCCTCACTGTGAAAGCAGAAGGTCATTTCACAAGGTTCCTCCGGAAAAGTGGTTTTACACTTCCATCAGATTGGAACCAGTATTTTGACACTACACTTTTTTTCACCTATTATGATTATATAATTTTTAAAAAAATATCGTTATGGACGGATTGTAGTGAAAACAACTTGGCTGTGAATTGGATATAAATGTAGAAAGAAACATTGTTTTTGTTGGGTTTTTTTTTTACGTGTGTCACATAGAATTTGCAGCGAATGCTGATTTTGTCACTCAAAATCCCACCTCCGTCTCATGTTCAATCAGTTTACTGCAGTACTCTAAAAAAATTCGTCTTTAAAAATTTGGCCAGAAAACTCGTCCTTCAAATACCGATCGATTTTAATGGCCCTCATCTTGGCAAAAACTCTCAAACCTGGGACCTCGCGAAGTCCCAGGTTTGAGAGTTTTTGCCAAGATGAGGGCAATTTAAATCGATCGATATTTGAAGGACGAGTTTTCTGGCCAAATTTTTAAATACGAGTTTTTGCAGAGTACGGCAGTTAACTGGTTAAATATAGTCAGTCCTCTTTAGCTAATCAAAGCAACTGAACATAGCCCAACGTACGTGGCTAAAATTAAAGAGAAAATGACATTGCTTGCTTTCATTCTCATAGGTAGAATAATAATAGTATAGGCAAGCTACGCGGCCACGATAGTGTCAACACGGGCGGGAAGGGAAGAAAGGGGGGGGGGGGGGGGGAATAAATACTTTATTCTGAGAAAGCAGGGATTGAACAAGGTTTTTGTGTGCGTGTGTGTGTGTATTATGATGGTCTATCGAGTCCCTTGTCTTTTCGAATATTGTCTACAACTTTTTGTAAATAATTTGATTTTTTTTTAAATTTACAGATCTTGAAGTAAACTGGATAGGGCATAGCTTTTAATTCAATATGTGACGTATCGTTTAAAAACGGTATTAAGTCGGAATGAACCAGGAATCAAAGGTTACTTTAGAGTGTGCAATTGACAACAACAAAATGTGAGCATTTATAAAGCGCAAAATTCACCAAACACGCTTTACAAGGGGTACCATTAAACAGCAACAGTTAACATGTAGGACGACACATGACTCCTGTTAGGCGATATAACAATCTTTTTCGATAGAGACAAGGCTGTTAATGACCAGGTACTTATTTCACAACGGCGAGAGAATGTAAGTTAGGAGCCTCTTCCAAGGACTCGACTATGCGCCACTAAGAGCTGGACTCGAACCCTGGATCTTCCGGCCGGTAGGGGAACAGGTCACATGGTCGCACAAGAAATGTAAGGTTTTAGTTTTTGTCGCTAGAGGAAACTATGTCTATTGTCTGCAATGGGAAATTAATATTTGACCCAAGTTTCATATTTCGAACTTTCAAACCAATTTTTGGCGCCTAAATCACCCATAATAATACCAGTTGTGTTGAAACGATTTACAGCTTTGTAAAGGAATAAATTTGTGAGTACATGTATGTGTGTGTGTGTATGTGTGTGTGTGTGTGTGTGTGTAAAGGGAGGGGGCGTGTGTTTTAAAGAAACATTACTTTCAACAACAGCTCTTAGGAATGTTTTTGTTATTCAGAGGTTTGGCGGCACTTGCAACACACATGCGTCAGGGAAACTAAGACGATGGATTTAGACAAAAGGGAGAACGAGATTAGACGAAAGAAACCGTTTTATAAAATGCAATAACGTTGTAAAACATAGTAGTATTATGAATCAATATGAAATATAAAAATATGAATTTTGACTAAATTAATAAGATTCCTAGTGAGAACATGGTGGTAACATAATTATCTACAAAACCACACAAATCAAGAGTCCCTGTCTGGTTTTGGTTTTTTCTTAACCTTTTTCGTCCTCTCCCATCGAATCGTCTCCGCCTCCAGAGATGCCAAGTCCATCAAGCGCTGCTGGAAAGAGGCCGGGGCTCCAGACAAGGGGTCTGAGTATTTGGGCTCCACTGAGAAAAAAAAGTTAAATGGATTTCTTAAATGTGATGTATGTGATGCAAAACAAAATCAGTGCTGATGATGACAAAAAGTTGTTTTTTTTTAAAGGAGGGACATTTTGAATGATTGCGTTTAAGCCAAAATTTTACTGCATTAATCCTCAATTTTAGAGAAATCAAGATAATTAACGAATATTGATACTCTCGCTAACTTCTGGAGAGTTGGAAACTATTACACCGCACATGAAGTCTCTCACTTCAGGACATTGATTGAGAGAAATGTAAATTTTTAAAAAGGAGTACATATCTCCGCCACTTTTCTCATTTCAAAATCGTGGATTTCCGCGGATTCGAGGAAAACCATAAGCATTGGTAAAATGAATATAGCATTATCAATAACGCTTTTACAATTAGCCCCACACGGTGACTCGTTGGCCCAGCGGTACGGAGTGTCTCGTCTTGTCACAAAAGCCAGACAATGCTATGCGTCGTAAGAGGCCGGATGGGTGATGGTAGTAGTGAATAATTATGTCCCCAATGTTGTGCCCTTGGGTAAAGCACTTTACACACATTAACCGGATCGGAAGGTCCTGTAGTTGAGTTCCGCTCTGAGTTGCGCATAGTTGAGTCCTTGGAAACAGCTTTTAACTCACATTATCAACTGTAACCAGACGTGCAATGAGTTAACAGCGTTGTCTCTGTCGGAAACAAATTGAAATATCATCGTCTAACAGGCATCATGCCTCGTCCTACATGTTAAGTTGTAGATGTTAGCTAGAGGCCCCTTGTAAAGTGTTTTGAGCACGTTTAGTGGATATTGTTCCATATAAATGCTCAAAAGTGGCACTTACCCTCTTTATCCTTGTTAACCCCGTGCGTCCTCCCTGTCGTGTTGGCGGTACCGTAGTGGTTAACACGGCCAGGGTTGGATATGGACACGGATGCCGGTTTTCTCTGAGGGAAGCCATTGCTGCCGATGATGGTGTTACTGTTGATGGGGATGGATTTGTTGCTGGCAGTGGTGTTGCTGGAGCTGCGGGTAGGGGCTGTGCTACTGTTACCACTGGTGTTTGATGAGTTGTTATTGTTGTTGTTATTGTTATTATTGTTGTTGTTTGCAGGACTCCATATTGTACCCATTGCTATCAAGTCATCGGGTTCTCGATCTGAAATGAATAAATAAATAAATAAATAAATAAATAAATAAATAAATAAATAAATAAATAAATAGATAAATAGCATTTTCGACCCACAGCTACAAAATGGTTTAGTATCGGTATTAATTACTTTAAGGCTACATTTCATTTTTAAAGTTAAGAAAAAGGCAAATTCATGTTTTACTGAAATAAAATATAGATATAGCTTTTCAAAGTCACAAAAATCTCATTTTCCTGGACACGTTGACATTAAAATCACCTTAGAGCACCTTGTTCTTCCGGACCGTTTTGAGAAAATTGGTCACATTTACCATTATGCAGTTTTTAGAGAGAAGAATAATGACCTCTTTCTAACAAAGCGCTTGAACACATTTAGTGAGTATTGTGCTATATCAATGATCCAAGTTTTTTTTTCTTCTTTAAATCAACCTCCACATGATAAGATCTCTATTTATTTAAGTTATATAACCGTAAAAATAAAATTTTGGTGCTGGTTGATTATAAGCGTTAAATCGACATAAGCGTAGTCGATATATCTGTGCTCAGTTGTAGCTAGTTGCTGACTGCATTCCGATCTGCCGCTATGTTCTAATTATTATTTTTTTCAAATCAAACAATGACGGATTTGTAAGAGTGTTGGTACAAATAGGACGCTTAACAGGCGACTAGTACTGTATGACATAAAAATATGGTCCCGTAAGTCCTGCTGGAGAATAAATGTAACATTGTCAAGGACATTGTGCTTTGATAGTCATTCATATAAATACGTTAAAAAACCTCACAGTTAATATCAATGTAATCTCAGTGAATAGATATAAGATATAAGATAGATAAAGAGTATTGTTTATATATATTTTTTTTTCATTGAACAATATTGTGCACGTAAGATCGCGCCCGTTATAAGAGAGAGAGAGAGAGAGAGAGAGAGAGAGAGAGAGAGAGAGAGAGAGAGAGAGAGAGAGAGAGAGAGAGAGAGAGAGAGAGAGAGAGAGAGAGAGAGAGAGAGAGAGAGAGAGAGAGAGAGAGAGAGAGAGAATAAGAAATTTATAGCACAAGCACAATTTTAGGACAACTACTATCTTGACTTAAAGAGGAATACAGTATGTAAGTTTTGCACACAAAAAGACGCTTGTATAAATCTATATCCCAGCGTCTGTGTGACCTTAGAAATTGTTCCTTCACACTCGAATTACCAAAGAAAAGATCGATCTTCACACAAAGAACTCTCTTCAATCACCTACAATACATCATTTGCACGGACACAGAAGGGCTAATAAATGATGTGTTCTCTACGATCAGTCACTGCGGCATGATACTGGTCTAAGACAATGGGTCATATATGATAGACCATGAAATGACACACTTGTATCACAACAAAAACTGTATGTGACTGAAACCTTATCAATCATACAAATAAAAACAGATATACATTTAATAACCTCACAGCTGTCATCGATGTAAACCACAGTGTCTGTGTTTCCATAGAATTATTTCTACACAGACGAATTACCAAAGAAAAGACTAATCTTCACACAAAGAGAACTCTTAGACCTCCTAGAAAAGATCGTTTTGCACGAACACAGAAGGGCTAATTGAAATGAATGTATGCTATGGCTTGGGTAAAGCGATCCAGATTGGACAATGTAAATATGTGCCTATCGACTCAAAACGGTAATATGTCTGGATGAACAAATCTGGTGCCAAAAGGTTAGTTCAAAGTACATGTGATAAGAAAAGTGATATTTTAGTTTCCAAGAAACGTGTCTATTGTCTTAAAC
>NC_088360.1:130139362-130144362 GCF_034508935.2 Berghia stephanieae | reverse complement strand
GGGGGGGCAGGAAATTCGCCAGTGGGTGGAACATAAAACAAAACAAAAAACCCTAGGAAACAAATATATCTATGTATGGGGGGCGAAGTGGCCGATTGGTTAAGGCATTGCACAGTGACCCGGAATGCCCCGGGGTTGAGCCCTGCTTTGGACACTTTCATTTTTTTTCCTTGGGCAAGATTATTAACCCCAGATTTGCTCACTTTGGACAACATGGGTGGTTCCTGTTGACATCAGACATCTTGGTTGATGGGTTATCTATATACTAGCTAAAAATGAATCTTAATTATATTTACTGTTGCATGTAGATATCTAGTAATTTCAATTGTAAAGAATAAGTTGAAAATATAAGTGAATAACGACGACTAATACCAATACAGTGGCTTTTCCTTAAAATGTGTAGTCAAAGAGATGAAACAGGAAATTTGTTTTTATTTTTGTTTTGTTTTTATCAGTTTCACGGCCCTTGTGACACTTCTAGATTATGCAAGCGCTAAAACATGGCATCAAATACAATGATAAGTATAAGAAAAAGATTCGTCCTACGATGTACTCACTGTTTAAATATAATTTGTATCTGTGAATGCAGAATAACTCCCCCCCCCCCCTACACATACGCGCATGCATTTTCCAATTTTCGAGAAAAGGTTTTGTATCGACAAACAATCTTCATAATTTGAAATTTTTATTCTTCTACCTTTGCTTTCATCTTTAAACAGAAAGAAAATAGGAGTTGCCGATTTCTAAGTCATAAATACTTTTGACGAATTGTGAACAAATCGCAAAACTGGGACCTAAATACATACTTTTTAAATATCAGACTCGGCATGCTGATATTTTCAGGTCTGATAACCGAGCGCAATTATTGGCTTGATTGAACATTATTGCAATGGACAATAATATTATTTTGCGTGGTTTAGAGAGTATATAAATTACAGCAATTAGACCATGACAATTTAGGTTCTCAGACCTGCAAATAAAGTACACGCCAATTATTGAATCATAATCTAAAAACAGTCATCCATACATGCAGCTATCAATTAAAGTGCGAACCATGAAAAGGACGAGAAGAGTATAATACAGTTGGTTGTGTCAATGTATCTAAATGATAATATCAATGAATTTGTGTAATAATTAATGGTGTCTCTACTTACAATCTCTTAAATCTCAACATGTTAAAATCCACACAGTCATAATGTGTCATGTGTTCACCAATCAATGGTAAAGAGCCGTACACGGGTATTAGTATTACGATAATGACAGACAGGTCAGGTACAGGCACATGTAATGTTATTATGGGACCCCACTTCATATATAATCCCCGTGTGTATGTGTGTCGGTGTGACAATCGGTCGTGTGTTTGTGAGTGTATATGTGAGAGAGAGAAAGGAAAGAGAGATAGAAAGATAGATAGATAGATAGATAGATAGAGAGAGAGAGAGAGAGAGAGAGAGAGAGAGAGAGAGAGAGAGAGAGAGAGAGAGAGAGAGAGAGAGAATTGTCTCGTGTGTGTATGTGTGTGACAGTTTAGTGCATGTGTTTTTGTGTGGGAGAGAGAATGGTGTGTAAGAACACTTGTGTGTGTGTGTATGTATGTATGTATGTATGTAATTATGTATGTATGTATGTATGTATGTATGTATGTATGTATGTATGTATGTATGTATGTATGTATGTGTGTGTGTGTGTTTGAATGGATTTAACAAAACACCACAAAAATGTCTGCCGGTGAAAATCTGGCTTTCAGTTTGTAATTAGTGGTTGCAAGTTTGTGTGAACATGTTTGTTTGTTTTAGTGTGTGTGTGTGTGTGTGTGTGTGTGTGTGTATTTAGATTAATGTGTGCGTGCATGTGTCTGCGTGATCATTGTGAGTTAAAAAGTATAATATGTGTGTGTGTGTGTGTGTGTGTGTGTGTTTAAGAGAGAGAGAGAGAGAGAGAGAGAGAGAGAGAGAGAAAGAAAGAAAGAGAGAGAGAGAGAGAGAGAGAGAGAGAGAGAGAGAGAGAGAGAGAGAGAGAGAGAGAGAGAGAGAGATTCGAAGACAAACCGATATAAAACCATTTAACGATTTATTAATCCACATTATACAAAATCTCCTAGAGGAAACTCGAACCACTTCAAGAAGACACGCACACAGACTGCTCTAATCAACGGTGTTTGATATTCGATAGCTAAAGTGGTTGGTGTCAATACATGGGACTATGAATTATAAAGTTTTAAAAAAGGCATATGTCTGCGACAATTTAAAAATGTTAAGTTCATTTACTCCCCTCCATTAAGTCAATCGATACAAAACTATGATACTATCTTAAAGGGAAGGAAGTAAAACATTGATTCTTTGGTTTATATGTAATTTCATTTACTCCCCCCACCTCTCCCCGCCCCATTCAATGTGGGAAACCTATTATTTAGCCAATTGTGAATAGATAGAAAGCAATGATAAAATCTTTAAAAGAGAGTGGATTAAAACATCGCTTCTTTCGTTTATATAATTACATTTGAAATACGATTTGCGAAGAGAAAGAAACGATGACCTTTATCGATCAATCAACTATTTTATAAAATTATCAGACAATCAGTCAATCAATAACTTGACAAATCAATCAGTCAATCCGTCATTTTGTCAACCAGTCAATAAGTTAAACAATCAATAAACCAATCATTTGATCAACCGGCGCATTTATCAATCATTCGAGTAAATAATAATCAATCAATCATTTGATCAACCAGCCAATCAATTAATCAATAAACTAATCGTCCAATCAATCAATTGATCAACGAGCCCATCTATCAATCAATCGAATAATTAATCAATCATCAATCGTTTGATGAACCAGCCAATTTATTAATCAATCAACTAAACAATCAATCAATCAAACATTTGATAACAGCCGATCAATCAGTCAATCAGTTAATCAAACAATCAATTATTTGATCAAACAATCAATCAATCATTTCATCAACCAATCAATCATTCAATCAATGAACCAATCAATCAATAAATTAATTGATTAAACAATCAATCAAATAATCATTTGATCGAGCAATCTATCAATCATTTTATCAATCAGTCAGCCAATCAATCAGCCAATCAATCCTGGGCCCAATTCAAACAGACCAATTCTTAATGACTGAACGAACTTTAATCAACCGCGTCACACAATTGATATTATCGATCGATCTCCATCCAATCAACAGATCAACATCGACATTGATAGCCTTTTTATACATCTAAATAATTGATAAAGGAACAAAACGGTCGGATATATTTTATTAGCAATTGATAGTGTAATTTTTCGATAAAACTAATGACGATAGATTGGAGTTATACAAGCTGATAACTAACTTGAGCATTTATATAGCGCAATATTCACTAACCGTACTCAAACCGCTTAATAAGGGATCCCAAGCCAACAGCAACACTTCACATGTAAGACGGACATGATGATACATAATTTTCTTCCGACAAAGACAACGTTGTCAACGGCCACTTAAGTACGGCAAGAGAATTTGAGTAAAGAGTCTTTTCCACGGACACAACTATTTACCGCCCAGATCTGGGCTTCGAAACCAGGACCTTCTGATCCAAAGGCGAGTGTTATTCCACAAGACCACATAGCCGCACAAGAGAGGGCCAATGACTGAGAGGAGTAGCATATGAAAGCAGCATCACGCAAGTCCCCACGACGACCATCAGTATCAGATCTGATCATGGGATCGGGAATGACAAAGACAAAGAAAGGCGACTACGAGAAGAGACCAGAGTAGAGTGACAATATTTTGCAGCACCTATTATTCCAAAGAGTCTCAGATAATCTGAAGTAGGCCTACAGACTTAGAAGAGACAGGAATATTCCAGCAAACAAAGCCATGAAAGCAAATTTTACAGAATCAAGTCAAGACAAAAATTGAGGCAGACCAGCTAAAAGCAAAATAGAGATCGGAAGCGGCTACGGAGATATCAAGTGTTAAGATCGTGTATATATATATATATATATATATATATATATATATATATATATATATATATATATATATATATATATATATATTGCAAACCTACAACCTTTCGCATTTATTTAGATTAGAAAACAAAATGTCATCACTCCGAAACCAGAAGATGAACAGTGTATGCATCCAGTTCTCCAGAGGCGTGATTTCACACTTTCAAGGAGATAGGAACCAGTATTTTGACATCACACTATTTATTGTTCCCTATTGACCAGACAAGACTGTAGGTAGTACGTGTATTGATCCCAGTTTTCTTGTCGATCGAAATAAGTAAGGGAGGTAATAATGATTGTCTTTGACAGGGTGCTTGTGTAGCAACGAGAGCCAGTGATCATAACAACAAAGGGACGATTGAGGTGATCGCTGCAAAGGGGGCCGACGAGGTCACCAAACCATTAGTTATAGGTACTAGCGTGCTCTGGGAAAACACTTATTCAAAATTTTGGCCAGAAAACTCGTCCTTCAAATATCGATCGATTAAAATGACTCTCATCGTGATAAAAACTATCAACCTGGGACTTTGCAAAGTCTCAGATTTTATGTTTTTTTTTTTGTTTTTTTTGTCAAGAGGAGAGTCGTTTTAATCGATCTATATAATATGAAGGACGAGATTTCTGGTCAAAATTTTTAATACCTGTTTTTTTTTTCTTTACAGTACGGCAGTATACGTACATAGTACAATATTATTATCAATCGATTCTGCCTTAATGGGATTGGGTCTGCGATCTAGTCCTTGGCCACAGGAATATAGTCTTTACTCACACAACTCTGTATATTGTGTTTGTTATGTGTGTATGTACAAATATGTATGTGGGTTGTACCTATAATATATGGTTGTGTCAACATATATGTAGGTTTGTATTATACGGTTATGTGCCTATGTATGTATCTCTCTCTCTCTCTCTCTCTCTCTCTCTCTCTCTTCTCTCTCTCTCTCCCTTCCCCACCTCTCTCTCTCTCTCTCTCTCTCTCTCTCTCTCTCTCTCTG
>NC_088360.1:130101862-130136862 GCF_034508935.2 Berghia stephanieae | reverse complement strand
TAAAGTAATTTATAAATAAATATGTATGAGACAAAAGCAATAGTGCATTGCTAATTACGACAAAATATAACCAAGAAATGGTCAAATAAATCAGTAAACACTAAAACAACATCGTGTATTTTGTAATATTTCCAATCCCAGCACCGAAATAAAACAAAACATTATCTAAACCACAATGACTTTTAAATTTTGATTGTAAATTATAACAATTCTTACTTGACGGAGGGAATTGCATCACTATCAACAAACACAGGAATCATCTCCAGTGTGCCATCAGCACGACGAGCACACACAATCACAACACATCAACAATCTACCATGGCACAGCCCGAGACGAAGCACACCACACCAGCATCGAATAGCAGTCATTGGCAGGTGCCAATGCCATACAGATCGATAAATGAAGGGCCTCCTGCTAGCACTCGCCCCACTCAATAATTACTCTCCACTCTTCTGCTGATTGATTGATTTCTTTTATTGATTGATTTGTTTGTTGATTGATTGATTTGATTATTGGTTGATTGATTATTTTCTTGATTAATTGAGTTTTGATCGATTGATTCGATTATTGATGGATTGATTTGTTCATTGATTGATTGATTGATTTGATTATTGATTGATTGATTGTTTTCTTGATTAATTGAGTTTGAATCGATTGATTCGATTATTGATGGATTGATTTGTTCATTGATTGGTTGATTGATTTTATTATTGATTGATTGGTTTGTTGATTGATTGGTTTGTTAATCGACTGATTTAACTATTGATTTATTGATTTGATTATTGACTGGTTGATTTGTTGATTGTTTCATTTGATTATTGACTGATCGATTTTTAATTAATTGATAAATTGACCGATAGAATGACTTTTGATTTGTGGGATGGTTGGTTAGTTGCATGATTGGTTTGTTGTTAGTGTATTGATTTTCTAACTTATTTGACGATCAGTCTTAATGAATGATTGATTAATTTGTTAATCAATTTGCGGATTGATTGATTGACTTGATTATATAATATTAAATTAATTGATTAATTAACTGATAGAATGAATGGTTGATATACTAATTGAATGGTTGGATGACTGGTTTGCTGTTAGCGTACAGGTTTGCTAATTTAATAAACGATGAATTAATGTATTAACTAATTGAATGTTTTCATCGTTCAATCGGTGATTGATTGATTATTTGATTAATTGAATGATTTCTAAATTAACTGAGTGATTGATTGGCTTATTGATTGATTGATTGATTGATTTGACGACTGATTGATTGGTTTTTCATCGATTCAGAGATCGATTAATTGATTGGTTTTTATGCTTGATTAGTTGATTGATTGGTTTGTTGATTTTTCTCTTTACTGACTTATTCAATGATTAATACGAGTACATTGATCAATTGATTGGTTTATCATTGTGATCCAATGATTGATTGAAGGATCGACTGACTTATTCCACATCATTTTATAACTAGCTGTAAGATAAGGAATGTTAGGCGTTGGATACCGTGCAAAATAAATTGAACCAAAAAGAGGAGAGAATTTTTACCGACAATCCAACTTGAACCACTTAACTGCTGTACTCTGGAAAGACACGTATTTAAAAATTTGGCCAGAAAACTCGTCCTTAAAAATCAAACGATTTAAATGACACTCATCTTGGAGAAAAAAAAGTGTCAAACCTGAGACTTCGCAAGGTCCCAGGTTTGAGAGTTTTTGCCAAGATAAGTATCATTTAAATTGATTCATATTTGAAGGACGAGTTTTTTGGCCACATTTTTTAATACGTGTCTTTTCAGATTCCGGCAGTTAACTGGTTAAGAACGCATTGATCAAAATAAAGGCGGTAGAAAAGACGGATGAAGCCTTCGTCGAGTTTGCACTGCATTTGGAGTCAACGTAATCTCAAAATAAAAAGAGAGCTGTCAAATTGTGTTTAAAAATGTATTCAACCATTAAAAGAGAGAAAGAAACACGACTAGCATTTGGAAAATATGACACCACACAAGAGTGAGCTCAAGCATTCAGAGAGACATATTCGTGTTGGATCTTCCACATCAATAATTGAAACACAGACACAAATACGTATGCAAACACATTCACACACGCACTTACGGACACACCTACTCACATACTTGGAGAGAGGAAGAAAAAAGAAGTTGGGGGGGGGGGGGGGGGGGGGGCAAGAAAGGAAGAGCGAGAGCGAGAGCGAGAGAGAGAGAGAGAGAGAGAGAGAGAGAGAGAGAGAGAGAGAGTGAGAGAGAGAGAGAGAGAGAGAGAGAGAGAGAGAGAGAGAGAGAGAAACGGGGGTTGGGGGGGGGGGGGGGGGGGGGTGTCATTGAGATATCTAAATAAAGTAGCAGTCCTTCAGAGCCATTAGGTCCATAGAGCCGGTTTCTGGCGCATAGTTGAGTCCTTGGAATAGGCTCTTTACTCACATTCTCTCACCGTACTCAGGTGTAAAATGAGTGCCTGACCGTTAACAGAGTTGTCTTTGTCCGAAAAATTGTAATATCGCCTAACAGGAGTCATCTCCCGTCCTACATGTTAAATGTTGCTGTTGACCAGGGACCCTTTGTAATGCGCTTTGAGCACATCTAGTGGATATTGCACTATATAAAGCTCACTTATTTTTTAAATTCTTGTATTTTCCTTTCTTGCTTTGTCTGTCATTGTTTCACACACGCACACTTTTTCAGATCTTTATCTCAAGCCATGTCTGCCTCCTAATTTGTCACTTTGATCTTTTCAAAAATAACCTTTGATCGATAGATAGATCAATAGATATATTGATTGAAGATAGATAGGTAGATAGATAAATAGACATATAGATAGACAGATAGATAAATCGTTCAAGTAGATAGATGGATAGATAGATAGATATATATATATAGATAGATAGATAAATAGACATATAGATAGACAGATAGATAAATCGTTCAAGTAGATAGATGGATAGATAGATAGATATATAGATAGATAGATAAATAGACATATAGATAGACAGATAGATAAATCGTTCAAGTAGATAGATGGATAGATAAATAGATATATAGATAGGTAGATAGATAAATAGACATATAGATAGACAGATAGATAAATCGTTCAAGTAGATAGATGGATAGATAAATAGATATATAGATAGGTGGATAGATAAATAGACATATAGATAGACAGATAGATAAATCGTTCAAGTAGATAGATGGATAGATAAATAGATATATAGATAGGTGGATAGATAAATAGACATATAGATAGACAGATAGATAAATCGTTCAAGTAGATAGATGGATAGATAAATAGATATATAGATAGGTGGATAGATAAATAGACATATAGATAGACAGATAGATAAATCGTTCAAGTAGATAGATGGATAGATAAATAGATATATAGATAGGTGGATAGATAAATAGACATATAGATAGACAGATAGATAAATCGTTCAAGTAGATAGATAGATAGATAGATAAACAGATATATCAGGAATTATATTATGGAGTTAGTAAGAAAATTAATCGATTTAGTAATTTTTTTGTTAAACATTGAACTATTAATGAGAAGAAAATAATGATACGTTTAGAATTTTTCTAATTTAAATATGTTACCTTATATTTTGTATGCAATCAAATTAATCAGCACCAACATTCAATAGCATTAAGTAGAAATACTTTGCGAGGGAAATTTATTTTAGAGTGTATCCTATTTGCACGAAATTCGTGATACGATTACATAACTCCACATTGAAACTCATTGAACGTACATGCTCAATAGTTCACAAAAACTCAATCTTAAAACACACCAATGATGATTAGATATATTCAGAAATCAATCACTTTTTTTCTAATTTCTTTGACAACTTCTGAATCTAAGGTGTAGGAATTGATGTAAGGCGTTTAGGAAAAATACTCACCAGTTCTGCCCGGCAAATTAATCGTACTAGCACACCACGCTATGTATATATGTAACCTTAAACGTTTATAGTCTGATTGAGAGAATTTAGTGAGAAACAATCACGTGACTGGCGATCTAAAAACAATAACAAAGAGCTGAATGGCCACAACTTCATTCATTGTATACTCAAGATGGCACTCTTCAATCTTGAAACAAAGCGGTGACTGTTTAGAATCCAATCACTTTATTTAATCTTCCTAATCTACAACGTGAGAATACTAGAAAACGGTAGGGGCTGTCTGGAGCCGGTGATCGTGAAAATACCAACGAAAGAGTGAAAATGGAGAGGTTTCGTATGGGAACAAAACAGACAATAAACGTTTCGGGTAAAATGTTTTGCATTTTATTTGTTTTCCACGTTAATTTGTGTATTGTTGTGCTGACGACGGGTTTGTACCCGAAACGTCCATTGTCTGTTTTGTTCCCATACGAAGCCTCTCCATTTTCACTCTTTCGTTAGTATTGTAACGTGAGCATACTTACGATCGTAAAGATCTGGGCCTCTTCATCATCTTTCCAGGCCTGAATGGAGCCTGAAAAAATACCGTTTTCTCCTGCTGGCCCCACGGCATCCTGGTCTGAATACAGTCCGGGTAAATAAAGTCATGGCTGGCGCTGGACACGATTCGGACACTTGCTAAAGGTGTACGCCGGATTTTCGCGCTCGCACTCATGGGGAATGAGTCTCCGAGGACTTATCTTGGTCGTAAACCTAATCTCAAGCACCCTTAAACATATTTACACTATGATTTCGATAGTACGACCTGTATGATTTTATGGCCAGACTAGAATGTATGAGAGGGGTGGGGGTGGGGGGGGGGGGGGGGTTGGATATTCAAAGCCTGAGAAAGATGTAACACTGTGTAAAATTATATCAGGTATTGGACAAATCGATGTTGAAGCAATTTATTAATATCGATGTATATATTAGTGACTCCTTTAAACGGGTATAAAATTGCACCGTTTTAGCGTTATATCTATATATTTCTTATAAAACACATAGAAAACTCCATACGCGAAGTAATCGCATTTGCTTCAATGACAACAACCCATCTCGAATTTTATGTAAATAAATGCAAAAGAATGATCAGTTTATATTTTTTTTAAATTTACATTATGAAAGTTTATCATGATAAAACATGCACATAATATAATCCTGATATGGAATACGAAACAAGACCACAGTGCATATGTAAGTCCATACAGAAGCAACTCTAGTGACCAAATAGGCTCTTGAATAATGTCTTTCTTATCAAAATGGTTGCTTTAATAATAAATTTCGGTGCCCATGGCCTACTGGGCAAACTAACAGACGAATTTACAGAGGTAAAGATTTAACGACCCTCTATCTATAACTTCATTTCCCCATTCACACCAATTTCCGTTTACTCTCGCCCCTTTTCCTTCCTCTCTTTATTCAATTCCTTTCAATAGACTGCTTGTGATCGTTTGCTTTAGGAGTCGTTTATCAAACAAAGACTTGTATAGGTAAACCATTAGATTCTCTACCTTATAAATAGCCGAGAAATTAGGTTGATTTTTATTAATAGGCTGTAAGTAATTCAAAGAAAACTCATTTGCTGCTCAGCTCGACAAGTTAAAAAGATTGAAGAGGCTAATAAATTATGAAATTAGATCTTTTATGTTTTATTAACAACACACTGAATCTGCCCTACCCTGAGAGAAAAAAGTCAATAAAACATTTTTAAAATATTGGCCAGAAAATTCGTTCTTCAAATATCGAGCGATTTAAATGACCCTCATCTTTTCAATTTTCTCAGGTTTGAGGGTTGTTTTTTAAAAAATTTTTATTTTGTAGTTGCTGTTTTTATTTTTGGACAGATGTGGGCTATTTTAATCGATCATTATTTGAAGTACGAGTTTTCTGGCCAAAATTTGTAAATAGAATTTTTTTTTTTTTACAGAAGTACAAGCCTTGCCTTAGGCCTATCGTCAACGGTATTTCTTTCTTCGGTTCATTTTTACAAAGAATGTAATTTAATCTTTGCTATTGAGTATTATATCCCACTGAATTACGATTAATGAAGGAAACAAATATCAAATTGTATTGGACAGAATATTGTCGATTAAAATAAATCTTGTTTTAATAGGTCTTTTGAAATTTACATTCATTGTAGACACAAAGAAAAACATATAAATAGACCAAGATAGTACCCATTCCACTCTGCTCCGAAAAAAGAAAAACAGATATTTCATTTTGACCAAAAATGTTCAACGTTAAATATAAATAGATGAAAATAACCCTAGAATTGCCAAATAGTCTTAAACTAGTGTGTATTGATAACAAAATTGTTATTGCTTATTGTTGTGATGGAAATACTTTCAAACCAACGAAAAATATTGTCCATTACAACTATGTAAAATCAAGTCCATAATAAATATGCGTTCGGTTGTCGGGCATGTAATTATGTACACGACGTATTAAATCCCATATATTGAAATTAATAACTTTTTGAAAAGTGGGCGGCAATCTTTATCTATCGACCTATTGAATATTAATGGAAACTTTTCTGACCAAAGTGATGAAAATCGAGTTGACGATGTAGGACCATACACAATGGACATATTTAAATTCAGATGATGAAAGAGAATGAAAACAGCGCTAAGCAAACAATGGAAATGTTGGGCATTTTAGTATTAAACTAAATAAGTATATCTACATATTACGTAAACTGTCTTGATCTTAACTTTATCCATCGAGTTAATTGTTCTTTCTCTTTAATTAATTGTTATATTGAAACCGCATTCTCATGACAAGAGAAACAGCAATATTATCTTTGTTATAGCATCATTTTATTGTCTTCTCACATGCAACGGTAATATCTCAAAATTGTTCTGTCCAGTTATTTAAATTATTTGTGCGCAAAATTTAAAAAAATGTAGATAGATGGATGGATGGATGGATGGATAGATGGATGAATGGATGGAAAGATAGATAGATGGATGGATGGATGGATGGATGGATGGATGGATGGATGGATGGATGAATAGAGAAATTGATAAACAAATGGAATGAGGGATAGATAAAAAGGTGGCATGGATGGATGGATATATATATATATATATATATATATATATATATATATATTATATATAAAGATAGATAGATAGATAGATAGATAGATATAGATAGATAGACAGATAGATAGATAGATAGATAGATAGATAGATAGATAGATAGATAGATAGATAGATAGATAGATAGATAGATAGATAGATAGATAGATAAACGCGAGTAAAATAAAGTTTGCATAGAAAATATAATTAGGTTAAAATAACATTGCAAAATAGATCAATCTATCTATCTATTTATCCATATATATATATATATATATATATATATATATATATATATATATATACATATATAAGTGTTATATAACGTGTATATATATAACGCATTTCCACAGTAACATTATCAAACTATTTTTTATAGAAGAGAGCAAATTAAAGAATGAATTGAGAAGGGTTTTCTGTAAATTAATTTTTCTCTTATTGTGAATAATCACGTTTAGACAAAGGCACACCCCTCTGCTCCTTGCATTTAGTTCCGCTAACTTTTAAACCAATAAATCTAATCATAAAATTTCAATAACATTATTTAGGATACTTATAAATCAGAAAACGTTTTACACCGCCAATTAGAGATTTGCAAATGTCGTATGCACGCTATGAACCTTTTCATACTCAAGTGACGGAGATTAGAAAAGACTTGAAATAAATCCGTTTAATTCCCGCTTAGTAATTTATACAACGGAGACTGTTATTAAATTGAAGTAGCTATTTCTCGTACGCATTAATAGTTTGCTTGTGATAGAAATAGATGCACCTAAAACACTGAAAACTCTGTAAAGAGGTTCTGGTTATCATCTAAAGCCATATAGTCTGACCTTTTATTTGTTTTTTTTTTCTGTAAATTCGAAAGCTCGTATCTTTCAAAAAAAATCTCGTCAAACGATACTTAATGCTAAAATACAAATAGAATTGCTTAGGTTAAAAATTAAACTGCTACATTCCTGTTCTTTCGATAAGATAGACAATCGATGTGGATGTGGAATAGGGTCTCTGTGCTTTTCAGGTATGTATGATGTTCGCACGCAGTTATAGACTTGTTTTAACATTGTAATGTGGAATATTTTTGGTTTGAGTTGAGAGAATTTCTATAACAACAGCGAGATCACAACAATATTTGGATTATCATACTTGTTTATAAGCACATATCGATCAATGATGAAAACCAAAGGGAGCGATCTATATTCAGGTCTTCGTCCAACCGAGTCATCGATCACATGATTTGCTGCTGTCCAACGATTGGATATTTCTTAATAAAATGATATTTGATATTTCGAAAACTGAAAACTCTTCTTATTTTTAACACATTTTGAAATGTGACTAATGACTCGAGCACATGGAAAAGTAATAACATTTTGTAGACAAATTCTCAGATTTATCAAACCCAGAGGCAAATTAAATAGTTAGGCACTGTTCTCTTCTTTTAATTTACTGGGTTTAGTTTTATAACCTACCAATACAGAAAAAAGCTCTAAACAATATTAAAAGTTAACCCGTGACCTATTCACACGATAGATGTGTGAATAACGCTTGAGGGGGATATTTTGAAAACCGGCAGTCACACCTAAGTAGAAAATGAGTTAACTCTCTCTCTCTCTCTCTCTCTCTCTCTCTCTCTCTCTCTCTCTCTCTCTCTCTCTCTTTCAAACTATCGGACGCACGGAAATTACCAAGAAATGGGTAAATTTATATATAAAAAAAGAAATTGTACTATGAGGTAAGAAGACAAATATTGTTCTTTTATCCCACTAAATAAATGACAATTAAACATTATTTTCTCTGAATTATGAGACAGAGCATATTGAAATATTCATCTCCTTGTTCGCAAAATGTTTAATAGGTAGGTAGCACACATAAGTAATAGCAAGTATACAATATATATATATATATATATATATATATATTATATATATATATATATATATATATTATATATATATTGTATACATTGCTATTATGTGTTGACATTTACTAATATCTGAAAGAGCCAAATTTGTCGTACGGGTTGGTGGAGGGGTGGGAGATGTAAGCGAGGGGGGAGGGGTGGGGGGAGTGTTTGGTGGAGGGGAGGAAGGTGCTAGCGAGGGGGGGGGGGGGGGGGGGGTGTTTGGTGGAGGGTGAGATATTCAGCAGTTTTGCCAACTGTTTTATGAACTCCCTGACCGATGAGTTCCAGCCTTGGCAGATATTGATTGATTTTTTGCACACTTGTACCATTCTGTAAAAACGAGCAATAAACTATTGTCTCCGCTCGAATGTGAAATACAACAATAAACTAGAGGTAGATACGATCGTGGCCTTCGTTTCGAAGCCATTGAGTTGGACACGACAAAACGTCACGGTAGGTATAGCAGAGGTCAAGGACAGAAATTTTATAGAAGGAACGAAATTGACGTCACTCAGCTCTTTGTTATTGTTTTTCGCCAACTATTTTAAAGATTCATTCTCGCTAAATTGTATCAATCAGACTATGAACGTACAAGCTTACAAATAGTTTTGTGTCTTGATACGTTATACCCGGCTGGCGGATATTATGAATGATTTAGCTAAACGCATAGCATCTATAGTGGGACTTTATCTAGACCTCTAGGTTTAATCTGTAGAACGTACTTCAAAAACGCATTTCGATTAATAAGACATGCGAGTATAAACGTATGCACACAAACTTGTGGCTTTGTGGTCTATGACATTTGGTTTTTGATGTGTAGGTTCTGGGTTCGAGCCTCTGTGCGAAGTAAAAATTAAGTCCTTGGAAAAGTCTCTTGCTTACATTTCCTCGCCATATTCATGAGTAAAATGAGTACCAGGCCCAAAACCTTGTCCCTGTCGAAATAATTAAGTTTATTAGCGTCTCGTCCTACATGTTTCTTTTAATGCGACCCTTGTAATGCCTGGTGAGCATATTTCAGTGGATTTTGCACTATATAAAACCTCATGTTGTTTGTCTATTTTAAAAGATCATTATCAAACAAAACAGCTTTACCTGTCGTCGTCTGATTCATGAACGTCATCGTTGACCTTTGACTCCGATGACGTCATGTGAGCGGAAAGAATCGGAGCAGATTTTCGAAGATTTCTCTTGGCGCTTGGATCCGGCTTCTCGACAGATGCCGATTTTGGCTTATTTTCACCCATCTGACCATTGGAGATATAATCATCCAGGCGATATCTGAACCCAACTGGGTTAATTCCTTGTTTTTCCTTGAGATAGGTCAAGCTGACCTTTACTTTCACATTATTCTCATTGCACACATTATTTTCAGACGTGTCCAGTTTGGACGCGTCGTGCTGTAAAGTCACTTTACTCAACACTCCAGCCGGTGTCGCGAGATTTTCGGCTGCCTTTGACACAGCTTGCTCGCCATTTTTATACGTACAAGAACCCCCAGCTACGAAAAGATTCTCTAGAGGAGATTTTCCAGTGTAGTCAGAGAGAGGTCTGATTCCAAGAGCTTTGTATTCAAGTCCAAGTCTTTCGCTCTGAGGTTTCTGTGAAACATCCCCACTTCCTTTTCTACTCGTGTCATGTAAAGTTCTGGGACCTGACCCTAATCTTTTTGGGCCCATGTAGTTGGGCTGATTGCTCATATTTTTCAACTGATCTTGGAAATATTTGAAGCCAGGAGAACCACATACGTTACCTTTTTCAGGCAAGATTAGTTGATCGTCTCTGTCCTCGTCGTGCTTACCGAAATTGTGTTTGTTTTGTGATGACGAGTTTTCTCTCAGTCGAATTTCAGAATTTCTCTCCTGTAATCGAGCATTTTGCTTTTTAATTTCGTCAGCAATAGAAAGTTTAGGTTGCCTTACAAAATCTTTTTCATACATCTCTACTGTAGCCATTTTGTAAGTTGCAGCATCGTGTTCATGGAGATTAGGACTAAAGTCATGACGTTCCTCTAGCGATTCAACAACTTGACTTTCTGAATTATTGTAAAAATGATTAGGATTCAGCTGAAGTCTGCAATCCTCGGGCGATTTGTTCTCCTTATTTTGTGACAAAACGGATGGGCTTCTAGTCTGTACGGAGGAAGGACTTTGTAGATGGGATAGAGCTGAGGGACTTCGAACAGGAGGCAGCTCCCTTTCCAAAGGTAAAACGGGGTATAACGTTGACGATGCTGTAGACCGAGCAGTTCTTGCAGTGCTTTTATTCTCATGGCGAGAACGCAAGATCGACTTTATGTTCTCATATATGTTTTCAGTGTCTTTAGTATCGTCATCAACATCATTTCTATGGATTCTTGGACTATTCGGTATCAGGTCAGTTCTATTTGATGACAAATTTTTATCCTTATCTTGATCAACGATAGCACTGTCCAAATTTAAAGCAAGTCGTAGGTCACTAGTCTTCAATCCTATTGGTTGGTTTTCTATATTATTATCGTCTGATTGGTTAATACCGTTGATCGAATTCTGTTTTTCTCTGACAACGTCTTTATCAGAATCAGCATCAATATCGCCCGGCTGACAACTCTTCTTCTCCTCTTCAGGTACACTTGAGGAGTTTTGGCGATATCGGGCACAGTTAGCAGCCGAGGCTGTGGTCTTTGGTCGGTCCTGTCTGATTTTCCTGGATATGGACAGGGACGAATTGGGCCGCGTGGCAAGCGTGATTGGCTCTGTTGAAATGAACAGTCCAGTCTTTTTAGACTCACCCTTTGGAAACACCAGACTTTTTGTTGTCTTATCTGATCTAATATCTTTGACTAATGATGTGGTACCATTATTGTTAGTATGAGTATTAAAATTTGGACTAGATAGGCTTTTGGTTAATAATAATTCTTTCCCAACCACAGGGATGGTTTGTTGTTCTACTCCTCCAATCTCACTCACTCTCGATACAGCTGATTTTATCCTGAATTTCAATCCCTTGAGCTTTGTAGACTTGAGATTCTCTTTGATTTTCTGTTTGTTTGTGGCAGCGTTGCCGGCCAAAGCTTGAACTCGCTTCCTAAGGTCTTCTTTCTCTATGAAAGAACTTTCAGTTCCAATGATTGCCAAGCTGCTCTCGGTCCGCTGGAATCTGTGCTGTGTTGAATTTCTAAGCGACGGAGCGGCAGTCTGAGGCCGAGTTAGTAATTTACCATTAGGAATTTTTCCATTCTGAACGAGGTCATTGATTCCTACATAATCGCTATCATCTTCAAGATGACCTTTTAACTCTTCGTTCGTCATCACATTCCGTTAGACTATCGGTATTTTTAACGACATCATGACTTTACAATTTCTCTTAAAAGCGGATTTCAACTCCTGAAACAAACAGCAATCCATTCAGAGTTATGGAAAACAAAAACAAATTAAACGATAGCACATTAAATCGTCACCTTGTCTAAGAGTTAACGTGGGTAATCATCCAATCATAAGAACACACAACAGTCCGCAAACGTTTAACTCGTCGTGTATACCTTTTTGTTGTTGTAATGGCAAAAGAAACGAAACAAATCACGGTTCATGAATGATAATAATAATAAATAAGACAACAATCTAGCATTTGAAAAGAATTACAGATCTCAGCCTACCACTCAATCCACAAACAATTACTACCGCTATATAATAATGTCGTATTCCATACGTGGAGATCACCCAAATCACCGCCGTATTTACCCTAGGCAGTGTATTGGAAAAAACACAACAGGCCAGCGTGGTTTGATAATAGTTGCCAGTGTTAAAGCCTCTAGCTTTCAGGCTTTGTTCTTTGAACTAGAGTAAATCTGCTCTCTGCCTCTACTTGTGGTAATCCTGTCAGATTCATGCTTGATGGCACCGCCACCGACAGGCGACTGATTTATAGAAAAACACTTTGTTTTTTTCAATTTGACCAGAAAACTTTACCTCATTCCATTGATTAAAATTAATCTCAAATTGTAAAAAAAACAAAAAAACAATTCAGACTTGAATATTTTTAGTCTCAGGTTTGAGACATTCTGACAATATAAAGTTCTTTTAAAATCACCAATACTCGAAATAAAATAAGAAATTCTGGGCAAAATAAAAAATAATGTGTTTTGTCCAGTTACAGCTGTACAGTCCTTTATTTAGTCGTGGTGGAAACTGTTACAAAATATATTGTGCCGGATAAACAAAAAGAAAAAAAAATCTTTGAAGTTCAGCTTGTTCAAAAAGAAAGTAAAATTTAAAAAAAAAATATCTTTAAAATCAGCAGTGCATTCTGATTCTTATATATGAAATTTTTGCCAGGATGGGCATATTTCAATTCACGAAATTTACCCGGCAGTGTATTTTATACATCGCTTTTGCCATACAGAACTTGCATCGGTATAGATAGTATGCAGATGACGTCACTCAGGCCTTTGTTATTGTTTTTGCCATCCGCGTTTGTGAGTTGTTCTCACTAAACTGTATTAACCAGACTATAAAAGTTCATGGTTACACAGAGTTTACGTGTTGGTCCGTTATACTTCCGGATGGCAATGTTGTGAACTCCTTGGCCAAGCGCATTCTTGTTGTGAACTCCTTGGCCAAGCGCATTCTTGTTGTGAACTCCTTGGCCAAGCGCATTCTTGTTGTGAACTCCTTGGCCAAGCGCATTCTTGTTGTGAACTCCTTGGCCAAGCGCATTCTTGTTGTGAACTCCTTGGCCAAGCGCATTCTTGTTGTGAACTCCTTGGCCAAGCGCATTCTTGTTGTGAACTCCTTGGCCAAGCGCATTCTTGTTGTGAACTCCTTGGCCAAGCGCATTCTTGTTGTGAACTCCTTGGCCAAGCGCATTCTTGTTGTGAACTCCTTGGCCAAGCGCATTCTATCTATAGATGCACACCAATTCCAATTTTCATTCTATGATTCACACGAAATAGCCTTCGCTGCGTGCACTCCACCTTTCTCGAGATGAAAAAAGAAGACCCAATGGGTTTTTGACCGGCCTGTGTGACTGTCAATGTGGACTGTAATCACCTATAACGATAGTATCCAGAAAGAATCGTCTACACATGATCTACACAGCAATTCATCACATTTATCACAATAGGAAGGGGGGGGGGGGGGGGGGCGGTGGTCAATAGTATCAAGAGTGGAAGTAGAACAATGTACAGCCAGTTCTGTTAAGGTACACACCTCAACAATCGAATTTTGTCAACATGTATGTCTTTAGAATACATAAATTTTATATTATGATATTCTACAACTGTTCTCAATTAATTGTATGCTTAAATTAAGACCGCATCTTCATAAATAATGAAGGAACGTTTCGGGCTTAAAACCCTTCTTCGGTAAACAAAAAACAAGTTAAAACGCGCGGTACTAGCTGAAACATTACGTAGAATCCAGAATAGATGAGATAAATTTCATCACGTATCAAACGAAACCATCTAAATAGTCACTTTGATAATTATTTTATTCTAGAGATCGCACCGTTATCACCTGTATTATGGAGGGAACAAAAATAACGTAACTGGAATTAACTGTGCTTGGTGAGTTATATTCAGAAGTAGGTGAAGGAAATACAATAAATATTATGTGCAATGGAAAGACGTAATATCAAAATGCCAATTATTGTCACTGCTCTAAAACTAACACAATAAATCAAACAATTGGTAATAATAAAGGGGATTTGCGTATGTTTAAAACAAGCGACACGCTACATCTTTGTCAGAAACTACCAGCCTATAACTCACAGCATTGTATCAGTGTAGTTTTATCGGTTTACTTAATCATTCCATTGATGTCTATTTTGCCCGAAGCGTGAGAAAGCGAGAGTTGACATTATACTTATTGTTCTCATAGTCAAAGGTAAAGAGCATGGGAAATGATGCGTGGGTGGAGAGAAAGAGAGAGAGAGAGAGAGAGAGAGAGAGAGAGAGAGAGAGAGAGAGAGAGAGAGATTCTCAGTCGATATCGTTGTTATTGTAGTAATTAATGAGGATCGATACTTTTCATTAACAATGTAATTGATTAATGAGTTCAAATCGATATGGAACTCAAGAACCTTTTTGCAGCGCGAAAGAGTTTTGTTAGCAGTCAATGTTTTTCATTTATGCCAACGTTATGGTGTCTCTACAATATTAACGAGGACGAGTTACATTCGAATTGAATTTGCAATTATTTAACAGGGGAAGTAACCCACTTAATTACACGACGATATCTTGTAAGTAAGGGTTGTCATACTTTGCTATTTTAAACTGGGTACCCGACATCTTGGAATAATATAAACGCAGGAGAAAAGAGATTATCACTGATTATGTCCCTTTGGTTTTTGTAGAGAGAAAAATGAAATGGATAATGTACATGTTAGGTGTGAGTGTGTATGTATATATCTGTGTGTATATGTGTTTATGTATGTGTGTGTTTTATTTGTATGTCATTTCTCAAATAGGTCTTTCTGGTTTCTGTAATGCACATCTTAGGTAGGCTTCTAAATCAAAGCTTGTATGTTTGTTGTACAACTTATTTGTCTCGAAAATTGTAAAACATTGGTGTAATTAGATAGATCGATATAATTATAGTATTCTATTTACGTCTTATCCTCACATGTAAAGTTCCAAGAGCCTGCTTGTTCGGGATATTCAGTTATGTAAGTTATATTTACGACTATGCGGCCATGTGGTCTAGTGGTATGACACTCGCTTTCGGATCGGTCCTGGGTTCGAGCCTCGTTCGGTGAATAGTTGAGTCCTTGGAAAAGGCTTTTTATTCTCTCACCGTACTTAGGTCTAAAATGAGTACTAGGCCCTCTGTCGGAAAAAAAATTATAATATCGCTTAACAAGCGTCATGTTACGTGTTGCTGTGGTCAAGGGCCCCTTGTAAAGCGCTTTGAGCACGTTTAGTGGATATTGCGCTATATAAAAGCTCTATTTTCTTACTACTACTACTACTACTACTACTACTACTACTACTACTACTACTACTACTACTACTACTACTACTACTACTACAACAACTACTACTACTACTACTAGAACAAAAACAACAACAACAACAACAACAACTACTGCCTATTACTACTACTACTACTACTACTACTACTACTACTACTACTACTACTACTACTACTACTACTACTACTACTACTACTACTACTACTACTACTACTATACTACTACTACTACTACTACTACTACTACTAACTATACAACTACTACTACTACTACTACTACTACTACTACTACTACTACTACTACTACTACTACTACTACTACTACTACTATTTGCTTTATCATGAAATAACCCCCTTTGTCTAAGTGTCTTTTAAACACACACACAAACACAAACATACACAAACATACACGCTCGCCTAAAAGTACTTTATATATATACAATATATATATATATATATATATTTATATACATGTATTATTATTATTATTATTATTATTATTATTATTATTATTATTATTATTATTATTATTATTATTATTATTATTATTATTACTGTCTTATTTGAAGGTTATGGGTTTCATTTTTTCATCTTAGATAAAAGCGTATTATCCAAATTTTGATCATTTTGAATCTAAACTTAATTGTTTTCTTCCAGTTCATGACGACATAATACTGTTGTGAGTTCTTGGGTCACACTTTAAAAATACATGAAACTATCATGTTCAATCATATAGTTTAGACACATGAACTAGATGCATAAACTTTATTATTACTTACTAGACACTGCATATACTCATTGGGACCCAGGATTTATGACTTGTGCTCCGTGAGACAACCCCGTCATCGTACAGGTCGTCGAGGTGTAACATGCAAAACTTGTGATTTGGAGCACAACAACTGCCAACACTCGGAGAGTCGTAATTGTTGAAGACGTGTCGATATTGTGGTCCGTATGGAAACATGTTGAGATACTCCTTTTTGTCATTGTCATCCAGGTGTCTTTCTATGTTATTCTGGTTTACAAAGCGTTTTGTGTTTTGATATAGAGAGTTTCTAGGGGTGATTAGTGTTGCTATATTATCTCCTGATTTCTTTGTGGTTGACGGGTTTTCTCCCGCGATGACATCGTCACAGGATGGTAGCTTTATGAGCGTCGATTTTGCTGAAAGATGTTTCGTCGTCCTTCGTGAAATTTGATCGTCGCCGTTAGACTTTGGACGCAGGGCTTCCAATTGATTCTTAAGCTGACGTTTCAAAACTTTAGAAGCGTCGTGGGTAGAACTTAGCTTTACAGGATTCGATGTGGTAAAACCCCCATAACTACCATCGGAATTGGCTGGTTTCATATTTGGTGAAATGGGAGTTGCAGGGTTTGATGTTTGGTTGGCGTTCTTCGGAGACTCTCGTGCAGGGTCGCTTTTGGCGGGTGTAGAATTTTGAAGCCGCTTTACAAGAACCGCCTCACTTTGTTTTATTTGAAAATGCTTCGACTCTAAATCGTCGCACTTGTGGGTCACGAGCTCCTCAAACCTCGATGTTAGATCAGTCGTGATGGAATTTTTAGGCAAATCTAAAAAGTTAACCATGGATTGATTAGAATTTTCACGACTGTACATACTAAGCCTTGATTCATTCACTCTGTCAAGAAATGTTTGAGATGAAAATTTGGAATCGTCCACGGCCCACCTGTCGTAAACTATTGCCGATTCGAGCAACATCAAATCCCTTACCTCATCTTTCCCGTTTTTTAGTAGTTTTGGGTCAATGGCCGGACACGTGATTTCAGCAGCTACGTCATTGGTTTTATCTTCTTTTTCGTCTCCATCTTCATATTCTTTGTTCAAACCGTCAAAATATTTCACTAAAGATGTTTGGTCTGAATATCCTTTCCACTGTGGTTTATAATCAGAACTGTTGATGACACGAAATGAGACCGGTGATCCAGTTTGATTAAAATTGTCTTTCTGTCCATCTGATTGAATTCTAATTTTTCTGTCCGACTTGAACACGGGACGAAACTTATTCCTAGTTTCTTTATAACTTAAAGAGTCTCTGTTCCTCTCTTTGCTAGAACCTTTTGAACAATTAGACGGTACATTTTGATGGCTAATTTTGTCTAAATGTCCTTTGGGAATACAGCCGTCACTAATACTACGGGTAGGTATCCAATTGGAATGGACGCCTGTGTGTTTTCTAGTTGCTAAGAATGGACTGTGTATACCGGAGACTTGTTCTCGGCTCATCAGTCTGACAAGATCTCCTCTCAACACATCACAAGTCGCTGGGTTTGAAGAGACTATAGGAACCATTTTAACATCTGATCACGTGATTGTTCACCAAGTGTAAAAATAGAATTACACACTCTTGCCCGAAGACACAACATAATGAATTATTCCAGTATAATCCTTATTATCTTCAACAACACAAATCAGGAAGTTCTAATATATTATTAGAGCATTTCAAATACTGTAACATTTTGATAAATCTATCAAACAACAGCCAGTCCTGAACCCAATTTGTCTTAATAACAATAGTACTTTTAGGTCAGATATGCTACAACAAAGATAAGGAACATTAATTATCAAAATCCCCAATAAAACTATCCACTCTACAGCACGAAATTCAATAAAAGAAACAGACCATAATATGTAGGCAGTGAGTGGAGCTGCAGCTGTCATAACTCGTCACTGGGTCAATCTACAATAGCAAAAGTAAACGATTATATTCCCAAAACCTAAACGATCGACCAAATGACAAAGAAGAAACCCAGGAACTATCCTCAGACGGAGTCACACGACACCCGGTGCGCGAGTTGAAGTGAAACCGGGCCTCGTGTGGCGACGTCTGAGGACAGATCCTGGTTTTCTTCCTCGACTTTGGTCGATCGTTTAGGTTCGGGGAATGTAATCGTTAACTTGACAATGAATGGACTATCGGTCATTTATAACAGTTAGTATAAATCCAGTTTTGATAGTGTGTCAATAAACCTCTTGGAGGTTATTTGAATTGGGTATTAGCCCTTTCTTGTGAATGACGACAAACAATGACGATAAGGGAAAACTGCTTCAACTGCTTCAAGAATCACACGGTTAAACAATGGCCATTTTCGGTTTTGTTCTTTGAAACTCAACACACAATCTTAACAATTTCATGTAAGCACAATGTAGATCGTCTGATCGTCACACATTTTGACACACTACACAATATGAGCAACAACATCGTTATCACACATTTTATCACCGTGTTAAAGAAATATTATCAACTGATAAAGAAAGCCATTTGATTAATGAGATAAAATCCATATAATGTTTCAGTATACCAGTTGCCTGACTCAAATTAATAAACACTTGAAAAAAAAAAAAAGAAAATAAAAACGAATATCACTCTCTAACAGAACATGTTTTCATTTTGGCCAGAAAACTTCTATGTAAAATATCGATTGCTTAAAATGACCATTAACTTGTCAAAAACTCTCATAATTGACATCTCTTTGAACTCTGAGGTATTCAGACACTTTGAAGAGTCATTAGAATATTTGAATGAATTTTTTTGGCCAAAATTAAAAACTAGAGCATGGCTGTTTTGACTATTTTATATAAGAACAGAACGGAAATGACAATTTTAAAGCAATTCTGCACGAGGTAGATTTCATTGGTGGAACGTGAACGATATCCCTGAATGTAAAAGGTGGAATAGAGACTTGACACACAAATTCGTAGAGTAAGAGGTAAGTCCTTGACACAGAAGCCAATTATGATTGACACCAGGCCCAGAAAGACCAGAGATATTTGACAAAATATGCCAAACAAGTCATTGAAAACTATCAAAATAGTCGAACAAAAATGTTGAACTTTTCAGGCATCAGTCTTTCTGATAAAATACTCATAAAAGTGGAAACAATACTTAAATATCTTTCCCTTGAAGCCATGAGTTTGTGTCTTGATTCAATAAAATGTTCATCTCGTCTTGCCATACGAAGGGTGAGAATTTTTATACTGAGTGAAATTAGTATAATTTATCTATAAAACAGGAGAAACTAAATCGACAAAAAAAAATGCTTCCCTTCCCTTCTCAAATGTTAAGATGCCAAACCAACAAATTTAATAGCAGGCACTGGTGTAGGATAAAAGTTTGAAAAAGTGTGTATGAAACAGTGATAGACAAAGCAGAACGAAAAATACGATATAACCCCCCCCCTCCCCCCCCCCCCCCCCCCCCCAAAAAAAAAGAAGTCAACCTGCCTAGTGTATGTTTTTTCTTTGTCATTTCTGGCACTAGTTAGTACAAACATGTTCATATTTTTAAAATGGCAAGCCCATTTTTTCCATGCAAAAGGTCTTCAAAAATGACAATATTTCGAACTTTGGCATTAAAAACGCCAAATTGGCAACAATGAACAGGTCTTAAAAACCATTGATAGGATAGGGGCAGATAAATCAGTGTTACAATCTGATCGATGCGGTCCCAATTATTGGATGCCGTCTTTGTTGGTGATTTATTGGCTAGCATAAGTGGATTGGGCTGGATCGGGGAGGATGAAGGAAGCGAGAAAAGATTGAAAGAAAGGGGGAAAATTGACGCCGGAACGAGAGGTCGTTTTTTGTGTCGATTGTCACGAAAAACAAAAATTATAATGAGTGACAAACTGCTTTAAGTGCGTAAGTGTTAGGGGTTAGCTATTTGCTAGTTATGAGGAATAAGAGACAAAAATATGAACCTTCGGTTAAGGGGACTAGCGGCGTTGTATCATTGGGTAAGACACTTTAGAGTCTTTACCCATACTGGATTCAGGTAGATGACTACCTCGCTGTAGGCAGTAACAATCAATATTCGAAGAGAGCCTAGTACAAAAATGACGTGAAATTGTCGAAATCAAGTCAATCATCAAGACCAAAACAAAAACCAATTGGTACAAGACGTGCCCGAGCTTCAATAAACGTGACCCAATCAAATTTCTAAATAGGAAAGAGCAGATAACAATTTTTAAGCCACGACAGGGACACAATTGCAGAGCTGCATACTTGAAATGTCAAAAATTCGAAGTTTCCAAGGGGGAAAAATTAAAGGTCACAATAAATAGCATTATAAATCAATTATTTGCCCTCAGCATAATCAAAATATGCTCCAAAGTCCTAAATTACAGTTTCTTAGCAACCAAACTCTCTTGTTCAACAAGATTTATTGAATCAAAAACGTCTATGCCGTTCTCAAGCTGGAGTCAAAAATTCGGAATTTTTAAAATTCGGAATTTTAGCACAAGGCAAGTCTGCAATTGCATAAAACACCGCATGAATGTTCTTTTCAAAATAGGAGTATACTCCAGACATGCCACAAAGTAAGCAAAATCAAGAGAGGATTCTTGGCCCTGTACCACACATCTGCCGACCAAACTGTCTGGGCCCTTGGTAGAGCTGAGAACGATAACTGGAGTCCGTCCACCAACTAGACATTCAAACAAGAGGACCATACTATGATGGAGCACGAAGAGAAAAAGGTTGTATATGGGATGTAAATATAGTCCCATAGGGCAAGTGGGTGAACAAATGAAGTATTATTAAGCGCACTGAGCATGATAAACTCGTGGAAATGCATTATATATATATATATATATATATATATATATATATAAATGCCAATATTTCTTTATTTCTCTCTATCTTTATTTATTTATCTACATATCTATCAATTTCTTCATTATATACAATTTTTATGGCTAAATATTTTTTTTTTACTCTTTCATCACTGTCTGCTCCCCAATGTATTAAAACAAAGATAAAGAGATAAAAGCAATGCAAAACACAGCAAGAACCCAGCCAACAATTTCCCCAATAAAGGACAAGAAGGAATGCCTTTATACAATTTTATAATATCCAAACCAACTTTTTATGTTTCTAGTTTATAGCAGTCTGCGTAAAATCAGATATCATATAATGATATCAGGGCAAGTGGAAATCGATATGTGAACTATTGAGGACCGCCTTGAGAGAAAGGATATTTTCCCTCACTTATTGTATTGTATTGTAACTTATATTTTTATGATAAATAGCAACTTGTCGGCCGATCCATTCATACGTAAACAAAATACGATATTGGGTTTTTTGATCAGAGGAAAGTGATTGATAATGATTACAGTGATAAGGGGCTGGGGTTTCATTCATTCAAGTGTTAATCAAAACATGGTTGGATTTTATAAGGGTTGTTTCAAGTTTACATTATCACTAGTGTAAAGCAACTCTAATTCATATATATCACAATTTGACTATCATAACACTGTTTAAGATTTTTAGTCCGAGGAGAAGTCATTGAAGAATTCGAGTCTATCTAATCAAAACGACGCGAAATTTAGGGAGTTAAATTTATAATTGACAAAGTAATTGATTTAGTCAGATGTTAACTAGTTTTGGCTAATATAACAATGGCAGAAATTGTAACCAGCCTAAAATCTTAAAAGTACGATGGCAAAGCACATTTTTTGTTCATTTTTTGCCCCAAAAACTAAAAGTTGTCGGGCCAAATGACTTCTTTTTTTAAAATATGTGGATTGTGAATTAAACAATGGCAAACAAGACACTGGAACATAACAATAATATAAATATAAAATCATGAAATATTTTTTTCACTTCAGCGAGAATTGAAACTCCTCAATTAACTGTCAACAACTTACCAGTCTGATATTTAAAAAAAACGAATTCCCGTGTTTTAAGAATCAAAAACTCACAATTACATAATATTATTTATCACAGATACAAAATCATTGTAATACACATAACAAGAGACAATTACTGTGTGAGGTTTAGCTTGGCAGTTGAAGCAGTTTTCCTTTTCCCCCACAGTATGGCTGAATCAACCCGTGACATGTAAACTAACAAACTAACCGGTTTCGATTGTGTGGTTTTCATATGCTACATCATATCTGAACATTGGCTTTATCTCTAGATTTCTTCAAATATAAAAGAAACAAATTAATTTAAAGTTTACATTTTGTTTACAATGTAGCCTACATCAAACACAATCATTCTTTTGAACAGAAATGTTCAGCTTATTCCCTATTTGAACAAATCTTTGCAAGATAAAACCTTTCATTATCTGATTACAATAGATATATCTCTAAATCTTTCCGAAAAAAGGAGACACAACTAATTAATCCTCAGGCCACGATTTGCATATATACTTATTTCACTGTAACGGTACAGTGATTTTACTGAAGTCCCATAACACATTACAAATTGTCACAATCATAATAACAACAGGCTTGAAAAAATTAAAATTGCCAACTTTGTGAAAAGATCAAATAACGGCACACTGCTCTTACTGAAGTCCCGCTAGAGATCATAAACTGTTATGACTATTATTATAATGGGCTTGAAAGGGTTAAAGTGGTCAACGTTGTGAAAATCTCCATGTAAACAGAAGCACAGCGATCTGGCGGAGACAAGAGGAAAATCTGTCTGTATTGACACAGCTTCGAGCTAATAGCTGCCTGCATGGACTCTGGGACCTATTCCACGGTAATTATTTGTTGTCAAAAGGTTGTATGTTGTGTTTAGGTACATCAATAACAAAATATAACATAACATATCACGGAAAGGGTTACATATATCAAACGACGTTTGAACACCCTTGTATCCATTCTTTAAAAAAGAGAGAGAGTTGGAACTTAACATTGTTCTATACAATCCATGTGACAACGGGCACATAATTACTGGCAAATCTAAACAAATAATATAAAACTATATGAAACAGATTGATATACGACTAACTTGCAAATCTTTTTTTAAATATATATTAAGGCTAACTCTATCACCCGTTAATTCAAATAGTTAATAATGACAGGTACTTAATTTGAGCTTGGCCTTGTAGATCACGATATGGCCATCCTAATGTCAGAATTTTCATTTCAGGAGGTCTGAGGAAAACTGATTTTTTGCACTGTTTCATGTACACTTCTTCAGATTTTTTTATCAGCATGGCTCAGCGGTACGGTCTTTGCTTCGTACCCAAAAGGTACCGAGTTCGACTAACCACCTCTTGTGTGGCCTTGAGCAAGTCACCTCGCCCTAGCTCACTTTGCGTCTGACGTCTAGGTTATTCCAGTCTTCCCTTGGAATAAACCCTAAAGACAAATTTCTCCTTGGGGATAAATAAAGAGAATTTATTTATTTATTCTATTTCTTGACACCAGAACCTGCTCCCTGATGTCTCCATTTGATATTCATTCAACGTCACATGTCAACATCACCCCGGCACAATACCGTGCTGCAGCGCTGAGTCATAATATAATATAATTTAAAGTTATGGAGCTCCTCGTCAATGGCCTCTTCAAATTATAAGAATCTAATTTCCAATAACAGTAACCACAATACACTTTAATACATATAGCTATCCATTGACATGAAAACGCATGTAGTGAATGGAATGTCAAGTCAAAGAAGAAAACTATTGAATAATATAAAACAAACAGCAAACAGCACCTGTGATACACAGAGACAGTAGTTCTTCTTCTTCTTCTTCTTCTTCTTCTTCTTGTGGAAACCTCCAATATTGTCGAGGATCACTCCACAGTTTGTAGTGTTTTACATTTTAAACTTGCTAAAACTCTGCACATAATACTAAAACCACATAGATTAAAAAGTCACGTTGTGAACTCCAGCAATCGCGTGAAGGCATGTTGGCAACCGTTTTCAGCCACTTCAGCTGGGAGGCTATTCCATAGTCGGGCAGTGGAAGGGAAAAACGAATACATGTGGGCGTCTGTTTTTGATGTTGGGATGGTTACTCTTGCTGTGTGTCCCCTCGTATTTCTTGTGCCGATATCTTTGATGTCGTTTGGAAGTTTAAGGCACGAATTTTTGTAGTAGATCTTGTGGAACAATTTAAGTTTATCTATCTTTCTTCTTTTTTCCAGAGGTTCAAGGCCAATCCGTTGTGATATTTCAGACGCACTTGAGAAAGGATCGAATGTGTTTGTGATGCGTCTTGCTGTTTTTCTTTGGATGTTTTCTAAGGTGTCGATGTTTTTCTTTGTATATGGGTCCCAAATTGAGCTGCCATACTCCAAAATTGGTCTAACAATAGTTTTAAAAGCAAGGGTTTGAGTTGTGATTGGGCATCTTTTTAAATTGCGGGTGATGTAAGCGCTTGTTTGATTTGCCTTTGAGGCCAGGTGACATATGTGGTCATTCCATTTGAGGTTTTTAGCAAACTCAATTCCAAGGTATTTTGCTGTCTTTACATGTTCCAGGTTTTGACCATGAAGTTGGTATTCAAATGTTATAGGTGCTTTCTTATTTGTGATGGTTAGAACATTGCACTTTGATACGTTAAATTCCATTTGATTTATTGTTTCCCATTCTTGTAATTTAGCTAGATCGTCATTTAGTGTTTTGCAGTCGTCTGTTGTTTTTATCTGATTATATAATGCTGTGTCGTCAGCAAAGAGGCGCACTTTTGACCTTATACCTCGTGGAAGATCGTTTATGTACACTAAAAATAGGACGGGCCCAAGGACTGAGCCCTGAGGTACGCCCGATGTCACCATCCCGATAGTGGAAGTCTCGCCGTCGACAAGAACTTGTTGGGTGCGATTGTCCAGAAAAGTTGCAATCCATTGTAAGGTTTTGTTCCTGATACCAACGTCATACAATTTCTGGATTAACCGATGGTGAGGGACCTTGTCGAAGGCCTTGGCAAAGTCCAGTAGTACTAGATCAATTTGACCACCTTTATCAATAGCAGCTGACAGATCATGTGTTAATGATAGAAGTTGAGTTTGACATGAGTGGTGCTTCCTAAATCCGTGCTGTTCATCACAAAAAATACTGTTAGTTTCGAGATATTCAGTTATTGAGGATCTCACTATATGCTCCAACAGTTTGCAGCAAATGCAGGTTAATGAAATTGGACGGTAGTTTTGAGCCCTGCTTCTATCACCTTTCTTGTAGATGGGTTGGACAAGAGCGTGCTTCCAAACAATTGGTATGTCTCCCGTTTCAAGAGAGAGTTTGAACAAATGTGTGAGGGCAGGTGCAAATTCGTTACTCAATATCTTTAAGAGACGGGATGGTATTTTGTCTGGGCCACATGCTTTCTTTGGATCTAGAGTGGCGAGGAGTTTGGAAACGCCCTCTACTGTCACATTGATTTCGGCCATAGTGTTGGAATCGTTTTCTTCGCCTTGTAGTTGTTGAGTGGTAATTTTGGTATGAGCTTTTTAAGCAAAAACAGAGCAGAATTGGTTATTAAGTATGTCTGCTTTTTCCTTTGCATCAGAGTATAATACACGATCATGCTCAAGGGGCGCTATACCAACCGAATCGCACCTCCTACATTTTATAAATTTCCAGAGCTTTTTGTTTGAGTCTTCACTAACAAGTTCCTTAACATGATTATGATAGGCCTTTCTACTCTCTTTTTGTGTTTCTTTTTTCAGTCGGGCATAATTGTACCAGTCTTTCTTACTGTTGGACTTTCTCGCTCTGCTCCATGCCTTTTGTTTCCGTCTAGATAATCGTTTGACGGTGGTGTTTATCCATGGTTGGTGAAATTTTCTTGAGCTTTTCTTCGTTGGTACACGTTTGGTCATCATTTTGTTTAGGTGGTCGTTGATGGCAGTCCAAACATCCTCAGTGCTTTCTAGATGTTGATTAATTATGTTTTCACTAAAAAGACGTGTTTCTGTCCGCATTTCGGCGATATTTGCATTTTTCCAAATAGTAATAGGGTGTGATTTTTTTGTGATTTTGTTTGCTTTGATAGTGCTTTCCGTGATGAGAATGTCATGGTCACTAATGCCTGGAATGGTTGTACACTTGACAATTAAATTTGGTCGATTTGTGATAAATAAGTCGAGGATATTTGTACCCCTTGTTGGATTTTTGTTTATTTGACTCAGGCCAAAATCTTGCAATTTGTTAATAAATGCTTGGTTTATAAATGAAGGATATTGGTAACTGATTATTTTTTCTTGTTCCCAATTGATATCAGGTAGGTTCAGGTCTCCGCTTAACCAGAGTACATTTTTCGGGTCTAGGCTATCAATACAGCGTGTTATCTCAGTCATTTGTTCCATAGTTGAGTTTGAAGGTGTTCTATACATAGCGCCCACAGTGAGTAGGCCTTGTTCTGTTTTGATATTTACGATCACCGATTCTGATTTTGTTTGAATGTCAAGCTTTATTACTGAGAGGTTCGTTGTTGTTGCAACCAGCACCCCACCATACCTATCTTCTCGGTCTTTCCTGAACACGTTGAAATATGTCTCTGGTGGAAATATTTCACTGTCCTTTATTTCGGAATGTAGCCATGTTTCCGTACCTATGATTATGTCTGGTTTTATTTCTGATATCAATTTCCAAAATTCCGGTAGTTTTGGAATTAAACTTTGAAAGTTTATGGTCATAGTTCTCAACATGTTTCTCGGTTCACCATTACGGTCACTGTTAGTTTGCCTGTTTGCTATTTTAGTTTGCTGTACTCTGACCACCCCCCCCCCTCCCCGAAAAAAACCCCAAACAAAAAAACACACACACAAAAAAACCCAATAAAAACAAACAACCCCCCCCCCCCCAAAAAAAAAAAAACCCCAAAAAACCCCACGTATTTAAATGTTAGCCGTAAGACTTTCGATATCGATCGATTGAAAGGTTCTTCATCTTTTCAAAAAACCCTCAAACCTGGGACTTCACAAAAGGTTCAAGTATGAAAGTTTTTGACAAGATGAGGGTAATTTTCATCGATTGATTTTTGAAGGACGAGTTTTATGGCCAAAATTTTAAAGACGTATTTTTTTGTATTTTTAAATTTACAGTACGACAGAAGTGTCATTAACACTGAGAACAAATAAAAAACAAAAAACAACAACTCGTTTTCATTTTGGTTAGGTAAGTTGTTTTGTTTTTGCTTTTGTTAACTGAAACTATCGATATGTGGATGACACGTTTTCTGACCAAAATATAATATGTAAAACCTCAAACTTAAAGTGACAATGATCAGAGATACTATGACAGACTGGTTCTTAGCTCCTGAAGAATATAAATCCATCAGTGGCGTGGCATGCTTACAGTATAAGGTGGTGCCAGAATCACAAGAAAATTACTTAAAACATGCTATATTTGTAAATACAAAAGAAAGAAAAAAATACACAGAAAAGACTTACTCAAATAAGTAAGAGTCGGTATTTACCATTTCTCAGTTTTATTTTATTTTTAATGCTATAATCCATTTTTAAAAGATGAATGCGGTGCCAGGCACCAAATCAAGCAATATAGCCATGCCCCTGAAATCCATTCTTTATAATAATTTTAAAACATTGGCACAAGTCTTATATTCCTGGCTATGACTTCAATTTTCACCATCTTAACCATCCAGAAATAATAGTATTTGGAGATGCTGGATCACATACTGTGTTTTGCCAGCAAACGCCAGAACAAGCGGGTACCAAATACGGTTTTTGATTGTTCCGCTTTTGAACACAATTACTATTCCTCTACGGTCAGTTCCAAAAGTCTTGCCTTCCACATTGTCCAGCGGTACAATGACTATAAATGTATTGAGTACTTTGTGTGTATAGAAATCCTGAATGATACGATTATGGCTTCCTCTTGAGATTGACCCAACTCAACTCAAGTGACGGCAAATTGTGTGTTGTGTCACTGCATTGGGTGTTTTCAAGACTTAAATTGGACACAATAGGCGTATGATACGTTGTTTGACCAATATATTTTGGTACCACATTTTTTTTGTACCTGCCCCATCGTGACAAACATAATATTTACAGAATCCGAAAAAAAGGATAAAATTCTCCACAAGCTGAAAATAGTCAATAAATTCAATGACCTACTTTCTTTGAATCCAAATCTTTTAATATTTTTGTTGTCAATATCCAGGTTATCGAATCTCTAAAAACTCCTTCCTTCTTTATTTGATTACTGCTTCATTACGTCTCAGTCACTTCTATTTAAGGTCCCCACTTCAATGTTAATTTAGCCCCATAAGTAACCAGTATTTCTTTATTCTCGGCCTTCGAGTGTTGCCCTTTGACAACTTCTTGTGGTTGATTTATTGGTCTTTAATATCTCTCCTAATCTACTGCTCTTGATCCCCCCCCCCCCCCCCCGACCAACCACAATCCTTTTGTTCTCTTAAACTACCTTACCTATCCATCCCTATCGTTCACTCTTTAAAAACAACTATTGAGTTTTGAAGATATATTGGACCTATCAGAGCTAGATACGATTAACTATTTTCTTCTTTATTTCTTAGCTTTTTTTGTGGGGGTTGGGGGGGGGGAGGGGATACATTTGGGGAACGTTTTTTTTTCTGCATTCTTTGATGAAATATCAGAAAACAGGCGAATTTTTAGCTCTTGTATGAACAAAATTTGTGGGATAAAATGTCTCTCCCATAACAATAAAGCGGGCATGTAATATTACAGCATAGTCCTTCAGAGTCATTAGGCCATTGGAGCCGAAGTAATTTCCGGTATCTATAGCGTGAAACGGACAATATCATTTGCTTGCTACCCTTTGAATAGGACGTGAGTCTGTCGCAAAGAACTTTCTGCCAAATCTATCAGATCAAGCTACCAATCACTGCGAATGGTTAGGGTGTCAGAAAAAAAAGTTGACTTCCCCTGCTCGGGATCGATCTTGGCCCCTTTGCGTCTGACGTAAGTGCTTTACCAACTGAGCTGTCGGAACTCCAATATTTAAACATGATTGAGTACAATGCCTGAGTGTTTGTAGACGTTTACACATTGAGTTGGGATTTTTTTTAAAACCACTATTTATCAAGTTGGAGACAATGCCTTATATAAATATCATATTTTCCTTTGATGAAATTAATTATTTTTCTATCGTTTTTTTTATTATTATTAACTGAAAAAGGATGCCAGGTCTCGGACACTTCTTAAGGACTGGCTGTAAACTGAAGGAATTTAAAGCCCGTAGACCGAGGTGCCATAATATTTTCTTTATTTTTGATAGTATTGAAAAGATAATTACAATTAATGCCTATCCTTTTGATAGGGGTCAGTCTATTGTGGATTATTCCCATTTTAACAAATGTTTTCTTATCGTTTTTGTCATTTCCTATAATATTTAAACTTTACTCGTGTCCTGCCCAGATGAAAATTATTATTAGGCCTTTCATTTTTACTCGTACCATGAGACCTTCAGACAACGTGAACTAAGATTTTATGACATGAAATAATGATATGCTTGTTTTGAATACTTGAGATATTCTGCCATACTTTGACAAAACACATTTTAATAAAATTACTCAGTAAACGTTTATTCCATATAACTATTAAAGGGAGGACCTGATAGCTCACACGCAAAGGGGCCGTGATTAATCACAGAAAGCCGATAATTTTTATGTACCCCCCCCCCACCCCCAACCCCACAAACTATGTCCAATCAGCTTGGTCTGTAAAGTAGTTTGCAATAGACTATAGTCCTATCAAAAGGATAGCAAGAATTTGCTATTGTCTGTTTCAAGATATAGAAACCGAGATAAACCCCGGCTCCAATTGCCTCATGGCTCCGAAGGACTACTTTTACCTATCATAACATGACAATGACTCAACTTGCTGAAAACGTCTCAAAGTTGAGATTTTTTTTAAAAACCGACTGTCAATTTTTAAAGACTTTTGACCAGTTGATGGTGATTTCAACGATAAATATTTCAAGAAAAGGTTTTACGGCTTTGTAGTTTTGTTGTATGACTATCGCCGTCAGACCTGTAGATCTCTTGTTCGAGCCCCGATATGTACGGTATAAAGTTGTCCTTGAAGAAAACTATTTACTCACATTATCTCACTATGAGTACCTGACCTGTAAAGTAAAACTGTCTTACAGGCGTCATGTCCTGTATACATCAACTGTTACTGTTGGCTTGGGACTCCTTTGAAATCGTTTTGAGCTCAATCCGTGGATATTGCGCTGAATAAATACTCAATTTTTTTAACGGCCAAAACGAAAATAAACCATTTTGTCAAAGTATGGCATATATTATGGTATTACCATGTCATTATCACGGTGCATAGCAGGGCAAAATCTCAACCTGGCCATGGACCTAGAGCTTGAAGATTAATAATTTCCACTTGAACACTGGCGAACTCAATTAAAAAAAACCCCAACTAATGTATTAAAAATTTTGGCCACAAAACACGTCCTTAAAATATCATTCGATTAAAATGACTTTCATCTCGTCAAAAACTTTCAAACCTGGGATTTCGCGGATGTCCAGCCATGGTTTGTGAGTTTCTGACAAAATGAAGGTAATTTTAATCGATCGATACAGGAAGGACGAGTTTTCTGGCCAAAGTTTAAAAAAAGTGTTTTTCCCCCCGAGTATGGCAGAATAGTGTGTGTGTGTGGGGGGGGGGGGGGGGGGGGGGGGGGGGGAATTTGATACCGTGAGACTAATAAGGAATAAATAGACTTGCATCGATCGTAGGCAAAACAATCTATTGACTTGGAAAATTACCAGGGTTATGGACTCCTCTCTCTCTCTCTCTCTCTCTCTCTCTCTCTCTCTCTCTCTCTCTCTCTCTCTCTTTCATTGGTTCTTTATTTTTTGTTGCTCCCCCATCCCTACTCTCTCTCGCTCACTCTCTCTCTCTCTCTCTCTCTCTCTCTCTCTCTCTCTCTCTCTCTCTCTCTCTTTCTTTCTCTTTCTCTCTCTGTCTCCAGTTGGGTGTTTAGTTCTCACTAAAATACATCAATCAAAATCAGAGTACAAATGTTTAAGGCCACACAAAGTTTCTGTGTTGGTACGTACGTTTCAACTAGAGGGCAGATGTGAGTATTTTATCTAAACACATAGCTTCTGTTAATTTAAAGTTCAGCACGACTGACTATATACAATTTTAAGGCGATTTGTCGTATATTTATTTATTTCCTTTTCACACCCACCCCAGCCTCTTACTCTAATCACCCAACATTTCCAAGGTTTCTCTTGCTTTGGCAACGGACGCAATATTGTGTAACAAGTAGACAAGTAGATCTTGATTTGTTCCCTTTATTTATAAATCGATCGTACACAGTGTGTGGTCACTATAAAGATACTAACGAAGTGGTAACAATGGAAAGGTTTCTGATTTGAAATAATAAAACATTTTTTTTAAACTAGAAAAAAAAAACACACAAAAAAACAAAACAAACAAAAACAAACAATGGACGTTTCGGGTGCAAACCTTCGTCAGCAAAGCAGTTGATAGAGGAAGGTTGAAAACAAATAAAACAAAAGTTTTTGAGATTTGTTACATGTGTACTCTTGGCTGGTTGGCATCCATCACTCAGAAGTAAACACGTTTCAATTCTCACTACATTTTGTTTTGTTTTTTTTTTAAACTTTCTTTTATCTATTGATCTGCTTACGAAGATTTTGCATCCAAAACGTCCATTGTTTTATTGCTTCCATCGGGTGCCTTTCCGTTGTTCATCGTTTCGTTAGTAGTTTTACAATCCCAGGTTCAGGCAGCCCCACACCAGTCAATACAGTCGTAACTATTGAACATTACAAATAATAACTAGCAATCCAGAGAGTTGACTGATCATCAAAACAAAAGCAAGTATAATCTATCAAATATATTGCAAATGTTTCTTTAAGGGACAGCGTGGCTCAGCGATACGGTCTTCGCTTCGTACCCGAAAGGCACCGGGTTTGACGACCCGTCGCGCTGTGTGGCCTAGCCTAAGCTCACTTTGCTGACGCCTGGGTTATTCCAGTCTTCTCTTAGAACAGACCCTAAAGAAAAATTTCCCCTCAGGGATGAATAAAGGGAATTATTATTATTATTATTCTTAAAGCTCGAAGAAATAAATTATAATAAAAGTGGAACGGAAGCTTCAATCTATTTTACAAAGGCAGATAATGTGGACGATTCGGGTTTCCCTATTGAATCGACGCGTCAATATAGCTTTCTTCTCATCCCTCATTTGTCTATAGAGACTCAGTCATCGTGTTTTGTGGACAGAGGGGAAACGCGATACGTCCACATCATATTATGTAGACCTTGTTAATATAAATTAAATTGATCTGCCTATTCCATTTTATAAATGTCATTTATTTCGTGTCTACCATGGTTCATGTGGTTTCAGATTTTATAGATATGTTATAATACTATCAAGGTTTTTTTTTTTTACTATTTCATAGTAATTGATGACTTATCAATGCGGAAATAGCCTTTGAACTTTCTTTGTGATGATTGCCAGACTTTAACATTTTTTGTTTTGGAAGTTAAAAACGAGGGAGGGGCACATATATTAATATCAATATAAAATGAGGTATATGACACATTGCCAGACAAAACCATAAAAATCTTTTATATGGTGAATGATACCGAGCAAAACAAAAACAGGAAAAAGCAAGAAACCTCCCTCCCCCCAAAACCTCAGGCCACAGATAACTAATGACAAGGAGATCAACGATTCGACCCCCAGTCGATAATAAATGTGTTGTATAGATCTATTGTCGATTTTTAAAATTTCTGTTTTGTATGGCACTATATTATATACACGTTTTCAATTAAAATAAAATAAACTTGCATCAATGTCTGTTATACAGACAAAGAACATTTAAAAAATGAGCGCATAGCACTGTATTATAGATATCATAATATTCCACGATAGAGACAATATTATTATTTGTTCAGTCAAAAACAAATCTTAAATTCTATAACTATCAATCAATAAGAATTTAAAAGACCATTTGTTGAATATGTATAATACAAAATTTGAGCAAGAGAAGGTAAACAGTAAACTGGAGTGATCAATGGAAACCAAGCACAATATTGTGTCAAAGGGAAACAACCACAATAATTGCTTAGCTTAGCAGAAAATTAGATGGATTATTTCCCTTTGATTAATTAATCCAATGCGCAATGCAAAACTGGATAGGTTGTACATGTATTATCAAAAGTAATTGATTAATTTTTTAGCCTGATATTCACAGTTAGTAAGACTTTGTTAAAAGTTCTTGTCACTGATTTTTTTTCGTGTCAAAGCTCACTCTTTCCAAATTATTACATGACAGAGTGCTTAACTAAATTAACTAAATTTCACACCCCCTAAAAAAATCAAGCATAAAACAACAACAAAAAATAAATAAAACAGAATACAACAAAAAACTACAAAAAAACAATTAAAAATAACCAAAAAAAAAAAAAAAAGAAAAAAAACCCCAACTCATTCTATTACGCTATTCAACTGTCCTCACATAAACAATAATAAAAAACTCCATTAATTTCCAAATTTTCAATCGTTTCTTTAAAATATTCGTTTAATAATTTAATATTTAGGCCCAAAACGACGAGCATTTATTTGCATACACGTCGCTCAAAAACATTAGTGAGATATTCAAATACAGCCAAACTAGCTTATAACAAAATCAATCAAAACTAGATAGTCGTGTTATTCGGATGTTCTCTTCTTCAAAAAGCAAAAAGAATTCGAATTTAAAATCATCGTAGACAGCAATGCAATTTGTATAGTAAATTCGATACCTAAACCGCAAGCCAGTTTGTTTGTCTCTTGAAGCCGTGGGTTCATTATAATATTCCTCATTTTTTAATGTCAAAAATTGATAATAAGGGAACAAAGACATTATGGTGAAAGTGAATACCAAGCTGCTATAAGGTGTGGACTGAAATAAGTAATGTATAAATGATGAATATAACAGCTTAAGGAAAAAAAAGGACAGAATACCAATTATGGATCGCTTTGGGACCAAACGCTTTGTAAGTCGTCTGTTCGAATTTTACTAACGTTTTTTCTTTTTTTTTTTTTTTTTGTTATTGGCTGAATAATGATTTTGAGTCCTTAACGTTCCGTTTCTTTCTTTTTCTTTTTTTTTGTTTTTGTTGTTTTTGTTTTTCTTTTCTTCATATTTTTGTTTTTCTTGTTGTTTTTTTTTTTTTTTGTTTTCTTTTTTTGTTTTCTTTTTTTTGTTGTTGTTGTTGTTGAGGCCGTTATATTCATTTTCTACAAAACGTATGCTCTGTTTTCACAAATTATGTTGTTGCATTCCGAACATTCACCAACAAACAAAAGGGTATGGGCTATTCACCAACAAAGGCGTATGGGCTATTCACCAAGAAACAAAGGTGTATGGGTTATTCAC
>NC_088360.1:130094362-130096862 GCF_034508935.2 Berghia stephanieae | reverse complement strand
GTCGTAACGTCACTCTTTATGACATGTAATTAGCAACTGGCTCTAAATATCGAACAATGGCGAACGCAGTATGAATTTTCTCGCGAGCATAAAGGTATCCAAGGAAAAAAAAACCCTAAATTTGATATGTTTTAAACTTTTACACATTCCTGGTCACAAGACATATGAAATTCTAGCCAGCTTGCAGATCAAAAGTAATGATTTTCTTTGTTTAGAACCAAGATGGCCGCCGTTGCCGGGTGGCGTGACGTCAGACTACTGAATCCAATTGACGCAATAAATCGTACAAAAAACGCCAAATACAAGCACACAAGAGTTGTGTCCCCTTGTCATGGAATATCACCTCCTTTGAAGACTGAACTCGACTCAATCCTATCACGGATAGGGATATCCCTAAATCCCTATGCCAGTCACAGAAGGGGATTTAAACCTCTTCACTTTTACCCCCTCCTGTTTCCCCAACGATAAAATAAACAAACGCCATGTCAAATCAAACCACTCCATTTTGATCCCGACCTCCCCCCCCCCCCCAACCCCTGTAGGAAGAAAAAAATAAAGAAAAACGAAAAATAAAAAGAAAGAATTTTTAATGAACGAAAAAACAAAAACAAACAACAAATATATACACGTACACATACACAGATACAAACGCACACACATACACACACACACATAAAAAAAATAAAACAAAAACAAAACAGCAACAACAATAAAACCAAAATACTCCCCTCGTTATACATACGAGATGCCTCCAATAATGTCTATCATAGTTTTGACTTCGAATTGTCATATAATTGTTTACATTATTACCTTTTAAAATCATTATTATTATTGTTATTATTATTATTATTATTATTATTATTATTATTATTATTATTATTATTTATTATTATTATTATAATTATTATTATTATTATTTATTATTTTATTATTTTTATATATTATTATTATTATATTATTATTATTATTATTATTATTATTATTATTATTATATTATTATTATTATTATTATTATTATTATTATTATTATTATTATTATTATTATTATATTATTATTATTATTATTATTATTATTATTTTATTATTATTATTATTATTATTATTATTATTATTATTATTATTATTATTATTATTATTATTATTATTATTATTATTATTATTATTATTATTATTATTATTATTATTATTATATTATTATATTCATTATTATATCATTTATTATATTATATATTATTATATTATCGTTTTACATTTATTAAATCATAATTAATCATATAGCACAATTAATCCAAATTACATACCTTATCACATCATCTGTGCAATACTTAATTCCTATCCCCCACACACACACACACACACACACACACACACACACATACACAGACACACACACACACACACACAAACACCCACAAACACACCTGACGAAACATTAACTCAGGACCGAACGACAACCATCAAGATCGGTGTAATACATTTTAACAAGAACTTGCCAATGGCGAAATAAATGGGTTGGTCTCTTATCACTTCTGTCAACGCGGCAATCAACATGGCGACTTTCTTGGAAACAAATTATAGCCCCTATCGATATCTCGTGGTGCCAGTCATTGATAAAATACATTTGTAACCCAACATCTCGAAACGGCTTGCGTCGGGTGGGATGAACTAGGTGTTGAAAATTGAATTTTTAGTCACAAAATATGAAGTTTGGGCTAATTTCTAATCGTTATGGCGTAGAATTGATACAATTTTGGAATTGAACCCCCCCCCCCAAAAAAAAATAAATAAATAAAAAGCAAACAAACAATCCCATAAAACAACCCTCCCCACCTCCCCCCCCCCCCCCAAAAAAAAAAAAAAGAAAAGAAACCCCTGAAAATTCGTAAAATTTCTTATCATTTAATTCTAAATTCACCTTTTCTGGGTCTGATTCGTCAAGACATAATACCATTTTGATACCATAGGTAACATTTGCTACACATCGATTCAAAACGGTATTATGATAGAATTGATCGGACTCCCAAAAGTGAATTTAGAATTAAACCCATTCAAAATAAAAACTGTTATTTTATTTTATTTCATCTTTTTACAATGAATTAAATTGCAATTATTATTCTCCCTCATAATAAAAAATAGAAATTAACCCCAGGTTTCATATTTGTGGCTTTAAATTCAATTTTTAAAACAGCATCCAGTTTATCCCGCCCGACATAAAAACGTTTTGAGACTGTTGGTCACATTTATGACCAACCGTAATCTAAATTGCATTATGTCGCGAAGATCCGGGTACTAAAAATAGGGTTTTATAATAAACATGACCAAAATTGTAAGATTTTTGTTTTTGTCAACTAAAAAATAAACACGCTCTATCCATTCATCATTAAAAATAAAACAATAAGCCAAGTTTTATATTTTGGACAGTAAAATCAAGATTTGGTTTCTGTTAACTTCCTTGAAGTCTCAGGTTTGGGAGTTTTGACAAGGTGAGACTCATTTTATG
>NC_088360.1:130081862-130091862 GCF_034508935.2 Berghia stephanieae | reverse complement strand
CTTCTCTCTTCTTCTTCTTCTTCTCTTCTTCTTCTTCTTCTTCTTCTTCTTCTTCTTCTTCTTCTTCTTCTTCTTCTTCTTCTTCTTCTTCTTCTTCTTCTTTCTTCTTCTTCTTCTTCTTCTTCTTCTTCTTCTTCTTCTTCTTTCTTCCTTCTTCTTCTTCTTCTTCTTCTTCTTCTTCTTCTTCTTCTTCTTCTTTCTTCTTCTTCTTCTTCTTCTTCTTCTTCTTTCTTCTTCTTCTTCTTCTTCTTCTTCTTCTTTCTTCTTCTTCTTCTTCTTCTTCTTCTTCTTCTTCTTCTTCTTTTCTCTTCTTCTTCTTCTTCTTCTTCTTCTTCTTCTTCTTCTTCTTCTTTTCTTCTTTCTTCTTCTTCTTCTTCTTCTTCTTCTTCTTCTTCTTCTTCTTCTTCTTCTTCTTCTTCTTCTTCTTTCTTCTTCTTCTTCTTCTTCTTCTTCTTCTTCTTCTTCTTCTTCTTCTTCTTCTTCTTCTTCTTCTTCTTCTTCTTCTTCTTCTTCTTCTTCTTCTTCTTCTTCTTCTTCTTTTCTTCTTCTTCTTCTTCTTCTTCTTCTTCTTTCTTCTTCTTCTTTCTTTCTCTTCTTCTTCTTCTTCTTCTTCTTCTTCTTCTTCTCTTCTTCTTCTTCTTCTTCTTCTTCTTCTTCTTCTTCTTCTTCTTCTTCTTCTTCTTCTTCTTCTCTTCTTCTCTTCTTCTTCTTCTTCTTCTTCTTCTTCTTCTCTTCTTCTTCTTCTTCTTCTTTCTTTCTTCTTCTTCTTCTTCTTCTTCTTCTTCTTCTTCTTCTTCTTCTTCTTCTTCTTCTTCTTCTCTTCTTTCTTCTTCTTCTTCTTCTTCTTTTCCTTCTTCTTCTTCTTCTTCTTTCTTCTTTCTTCTTCTTCTTCTTCTTCTTCTTCTTCTTCTTCTTCTTCTTTTCTTCTTCTTCTTCTTCTTCTTCTTCTTCTTCTTCTTCTCTTCTTTCTTCTTCTTCTTCTTCTTCTTCTTCTTCTTCTTCTTCTTCTTCTTCTTTCTTCTTCTTCTTCTTCCTTCTTCTTCTTCTTCTTCTTCTTCTTCTTCTTCTTCTTCTTTCTTCTTCTTCTTCTTCTTCTTCTTCTTCTTCTTCTTCTTCTTCTTCCTTCTTCTTCTTCTTCTTCTTCTTCTTTCTTCTTCTTCTTCTTCTTTCTTCTTCTTCTTCTTTCTTCTTTTCTTCTTCTTCTTCATTATTATTATTATCATAATTATTAATATTATTATTATTATTATTATTATTATTATTATTATTATTATTAGTAGTAGTAGTAGTAGTAGTAGTAGTAGTAGTAGTAGTAGTAGTAGTAGTAGTAGTAGTAGTAGTAGTAGTAGTAGTAGTAGTAGTAGTAGCAGTATAGTAGTAGTAGTAGTAGTAGTAGTAGTAGTAGTAGTAGTAGTAGAAGTAGTAGTAGTAATAGTAGTAGTACTAGTTGTAGTAGTAATACTACTACTACTACTAGTAGTAGTAGTAGTAGTAGTAGTAGTAGTAGTAGTAGTAGTAGTAGTAGTAGTAGTAGTAGTAGTAGTAGTAGTAGTAGTAGTATCATTATTATTGTCATTATTATTACTTTTAATAGAGTCCAAATCCCAACTTGACAGACCCCAGTAAAGAGTTGACACTAGATAAAGCTGATGAAAACATAAATAATATTATGTCTATTTTTTTTTTCTCTATCTGTTACAATGAGGTTCGAATTCCTCCTATGCCAAAGGGAAATCATAAATCATTGCCCAGACTCGTGTCAAATTGTGACATGAATGAAAAAATAAAAATTTATGACCATTTGTTGGTTTGTCTTTAAAAAATGGAATGAGAGATATGCCATTCATTGTGTGTGTTTGTTTGTTTGTTTTGTTTTTTTTATTTTTAATCTTATTTTATTTATATTTCATTTTTTAATGTCTTTCTTCATTGACTTTACTGCGTTAGATTTGGCACGGATAATAATCATAAATCTTATTATTATTCTTCGTTATATGAAACCTCAAGTTCGTAGACCAAAGTCGACGTCTACACATTTCAAGGTCTGATAACCCACATTAATACTATGGGCTAGTTGTTGAAATGGACATACTCTGAAACAAGCGCAAAATGTTATCCATTGCTAAATCAAGCCCGTAATTGGATTGGATTATCAGAGCTGCTAAAATGTTCACCTAGACTGAACATCATGTGATTTTATAATAGATAAATTAGAGGGGAACAGAGATTGATGAATTGATTTATTGAAGGTGTCATATTATGATGAACTGTGGTGTTTGAAGATGTTCATGAATACACAGTGATACCATAAATAGAGCAGGGTCAATCGCTGCGTTGCAGAACCTTAAGAATGCAATTTACAAATATTATGACATATTAAATTATCCCCAAAACACGTGTTGTATCTCAGACTGCCAGATAGGTTTGCAATGTTTTTTGGGTTTGTTTTTTTTTTTTCAACTCCCTAGAACCATAAGAATCGTGGTGCCGTTTCTGTGACGTTGAGAAGCCAGGGACAGTTGTTTACCCTTTATATCAGAAGCTGCTTAATTGCAAAGTACTTTCCGCGTCTCTGATTTAACTCAACAGGTTCGTTTGCTCGTGAATCAAATTCGTTCCATGTAAACTAAACGATCGAGACTGAAATGTAACATGTATTGTATGGAAAATCCATGCATGGGCTTACAATAAAAAAGAGCAAAATATTGCACTTAACTAGATCCCATTGAGATAATACATTGTAGAGTGTTTCCATGCATGATCGACATCATTAAACACTCGATTCCACAGAGAGTTGTGTGGTAATGCACCGAATGATCGACGCGGAAGGGGGAATTACAGCTATACTCAGACAATACAGCTTTTTCTCAATTTAACCAGAAACTTTCATTTCTAGGCTATAGATATTTTGAAATGAATTATACTGTCTCAAAACTCTTACACTTTAGACTTTATAGAGACTCCCATTTATCAAAAGTTTCAAATCTCGGAAATGAAAGTAGTATCAGTTATAAGAATTCTTCACAGGTTTGGGAGTCATGATATATGAAATATTTTTTTTCTGGCCAAAATAAGTAAAAAGTGTTTGGCCAGTTTTCTACGGATTAGGCCAGTTAAGATCTAATGGAGCGGAACTGAGACACCAGTCTTATATCCCCCCATTAGGATGGATCAACAGCCCGGGTGTGATAATGTAATGATCAATGGTGTTTGTTTAAAACTTTCCACGTCATTTCAAATTGTTTTGGAGATTTTATGGTGGTTTTTTTCTAGCATCCCCCCCCCCACACTCACTGGAGATAATAAATCTGAAATGGTGTGTGTGTGAAACAGTGTTAGACAAAATTATAAGGAAAAATCACCCCCCTCCCCCCCCCCCAAACAATCAGGATGATTCTTTGGAAGACATTTTTCTTGTAATGTTTCTTCTGTTTTGTGTAATACTGTTTTACAAAGTGCTTTTTTATATTTTACAATGGGGCCTGCTCCCTAATTTATCATAACGGAATTACGAAGCCTAGCTTAATTTCATGATTGGTTTACAATAATATCGTTATGAAATGTAACCATACAGTTTTTTTCTTGCATAAGGTGAATTGAATATAAATCATGATTTTGTTCCGGAGACAGAGCATTTCAAGTGGCAAATAAAAAAAAAATTGAAACAATGATAATTGATAACTTAATCTATCTCGCAATAAGTCTAATGTTTCTGTCTATTCATTTATTTGTCGATCGATAGATTTCTAATACTTCGTTAAACAAAACCATCACGCAGAGAACAAAGGTCTAAAACTTTGTTTAACCGAAACCACCACACAGGAAATAAGCATAAAGATCTGAACAAGTGTTTGTGAAAGGTGCCAGACAAAGCAAGAAAGAAAAATAGAAGAAAAAAAACCATCCCAAAAAAAATCAGTCGACTGGGACGGTTTTTTTTCTTCTATTTTTCTTGCTTTGTCTGGCACCTTTCATACACAATTGGTCAGATCTTTATCTTATACTGGTGTCTGTTCCTTAATTTCTTTAATTTGATATTTTCAGAAAATAAGCAATACATCTAATTTTGATGTTACGGTTTCTAGTTAATTGTTCGTGCAACACTGAGATCAATTAAGCATGATGCGACTGGCGAAAAGAAATAAAAATGTTAGAACATAGTCTAAATAATGATAATAACAACAGCAGCAACAACAACGACGACGACGACAATTACGACAAAACAGCAACAACATTAACAACACAAACAACACCACCACCACCCCTATCACCAACAACAGCAATTATGACGACAGTACAACAACAACAAAAATAACAACAACAACAATGACAACAACAGCAACAACGACGACAACGACGACGACGATGACGACGACAACAACAACAGCAAAAAGAATTAAATGTAAGCGATATACAGAGAATTTGTCAAATATATCAAAATCTTGCAAAAAAATGTTTTTGAATTTTGATTTTGTCTTAATTTTAAACGAATATTTTCATGTTTTGGTCGGTTTGTTTTTTTGTTTTGTATTTTTTTCTCACAAAATATAGATATATTTTCCCCTCCCCATTATCCTCCTAATCGTTGATATTATGTTATTGTTTTCATTGGACACCTCGATTGTTTAATTAACCCATCTATATATTATAACAATTTATACGCCTCCATTATCAGAATTATAACACTACGGCAATCCACACTTTGGTTGAAAACACTATAAACAATTTAGTCATCAACGTTTCCCATTTTTCATACCTTCAAAAATTAAATCAAACATACGCTTAAATAGTGGTAAATCCAAGGAATTTATAAACACTGATCAATATTACAATTGGTACAGCGGAAAGAACAACATAATAAGCATAGTAACTTTCAGAACAGCAACGCAATCGTTCTCAGAACAACTGGTTTTATTCTCGGCCACACAATGCGGCCGTCGATAAACTGTCCCAGTGATCGAGGGCCGATTAATCGTGCAATTGGTAACGCGTGGGTTAATGGAGCGGTGGGAGGCGGTCGGTGGATTTCCATTAATTTTGGATGGGGATATAGACGTGTAGCAGATACGTAGATATATACGTATGGACGGTAAGGTTTGATAAAATTAGTTTATGGATTGGACTCATATTCAGCGCAAATGATACTTTCTTCGATACTATAGATTTTAAGTGGACTCGTATTCCAAGTAAACGATACTTTCCCCGATACCATAGAAATTTTAAGATGTATGTATCTAACTTCCTCTTCACCACTTATGTGAATAAAAATATATATGTCTATTTTATGTTGATAAACAAATATATATATTTTTTTATATAATTAACTGTTCATTACCATTGATTAAATCATCTGTCAATATTTCTATTATGAAAATCCTTCAATTCTTCCCTCTTTTTCTCGACTTTCCTCCTCCCGACCACACCATGTCTGTCTGTCTGTCTGTCTGTCTGTCTGTCTGTCTGTCTGTCTGTCTGTCTTTTTCTTTTCTTCTTCTTCCTTCTTCTTCTTCTTTTCTTCTTCTTCTTCTTCTTTCTTCTTTCTTCTTCTTCTCTCTTCTTCTCTCTCTTCTTTTCTTCTTCTTCTTCTTCTTCTTCTTCTTCTTCTCTTCTTCTTCTTTCTCTTCTTTCTTCTTCTTCTTCTTCTTCTTCTTTCTTCTCTTCTTCTTCTTCTTCTTCTTTCTCTTCTTTCTTCTTCTTCTTCTTCTTTTTCTTCTTCTTCTTCTTCTTCTTCTTCTTCTTCTTCTTCTTCTTCTTCTTCTTCTTCTTCTTCTTCTTCTTCTCTTCTTCTTCTTTCTTCTTCTCTTCTTCTTCTTCTTCTTCTTCTTTCTTTCTTCTTCTTCTTCTTCTTCTTCTTCTTCTTCTTCTTCTTCTTCTTCTTCTTCTTCTTCTTCTTCTTCTTCTCTTCTTCTTCTTCTTCTTCTTCTTCTTCTTCTTCTTCTTCTTCTTCTTCTTCTTCTTCTTCTTCTTCTTCTTCTTCTTCTTCTTCTTCTTTTCTTCTTCTTCTTCTTCTTTCTTCTTCTTCTTCTTCTTCTTCTTCTTCTTCTTCTTCTTCTTCTTCTTCTTCTTCTTCTTCTTCTCTTCTTCTTTCTTCTTCTTCTTCTTCTTCTTCTTCTCTTCTTCTTCTTCTTCTTTCTTCTTCTTCTTCTTCTTCTTCTTTCTTCTTCTTCTTCTTCTTCTTCTTCTTTCTTCTTCTTCTTCTTCTTCTTCTTCTTCTTCTTCTTCTTCTCTCTTCTTCTTCTTCTTCTTCTTCTTCTTCTTCTTCTTCTTCTTCTTCTTTCTTCTTCTTCTTCTTCTCTTCTTCTTCTTCTTCTTCTTCTTCTTCTTCTTCTTCTTCTTCTTCTTCTTCTTCTTCTTCTTCTTCTTCTTCTTCTTCTTCTTCTTCTTCTTCTTCTTCTTCTTCTTCTTCTTCTTCTTCTTCTTCTCTCTTCTTCTTCTTCTTCTTCTTCTTCTTCTTCTTCTTCTTCTTCTTTTCTTCTCTTCTTCTTCTTCTTCTTCTTCTTCTTCTTCTTCTTCTTCTTCTTCTTCTTCTTCTTCTTCTTCTTTCTTCTTCTTCTTCTTCTCTCTTCTTCTTCTTCTTCTTCTTCTTCTTCTCTTCTTCTTCTTCTTCTTCTTCTTTCTTCTTCTTCTTCTTCTTCTTCTTCTTCTTCTTCTTCTTCTTCTTCTTCTTCTTCTTCTTCTTCTTCTTCTTCTTCTTCTTCTTCTTCTTCTTCTTCTTCTTCTTCTTCTTCTTCTTCTTCTTCTTCTTCTTCTTCTTTCTTCTTCTTCTTCTTTCTTCTTCTTCTTCTTCTTCTTCTTCTTCTTCTTCTTCTTCTTTCTTCTTCTTCTTCTTCTTCTTCTTCTTCTTCTTTCTTCTTCTTCTTCTTCTTCTTCTTCTTCTTTCTTCTTCTTCTTCTTCTTCTTCTTCTTCTTCTTCTTCTTCTTCTTCTTCTTCTTCTTCTTCTTCTTCTTCTTCTTCTTCTTCTTCTTCTTCTTCTTCTTCTTCTTCTTCTTCTTCTTCTTCTTCTTCTTCTTCTTCTTCTTCTCTTCTTCTTCTTCTTCTTCTTCTTCTTCTCTCTTCTTCTTCTTCTTCTTCTTCTTCTTCTTCTTCTTCTTCTTCTTCTTCTTCTTCTTCTTCTTCTTCTTCTTCTTCTTCTTCTTCTTCTTCTTCTTCTTCTTCTATTTTGAAGATTCCACGGACCACGGTATTTTTCTATCATTGGAGATGTGAGATGATTCCAGTGTCTTTATGTCGATGAAATGGACGATTACGACTGGGCATTCACTCTTGAATGGGGAATCATAAACGTGGATGACTACCTCTTATTTTGTTGAATATCACCGAGGGGTAATTTTACTTGGCCGCTTAGGCCTTTGCAAATTATTGTCACTTCGTCACAGTTTCTTCTCTGTCGTAGCGGTTCAAAATCTAAATCATTTTCGCGTTTGTTTTTATCTACGTTGTTTCGATTTATAAATTTCACTGCTCTGTTTTGTATTCTTTCTTCTTCTTCTTCTTCTTCTTCGTTCCCGTCACGTCACATGGTCAGTCCGGTCTGGTGAGTGAAGCCCACAGTGGCCCTGAGGTCGTCCTCACTGCCGTACAGCTTCTTTGAGTATGGGGTTGGGTCAGGCCAGAAGTTCCTTCTCAACTGGTTGTACCTTGGACATTCCATTAGGACATGATGTCAATTTTCATTTTCAAGTCCGCAGTCACATTGTCCAGAGGCACCTGCTCTGGACATCTTCCACATATGTTCCTTTAACTGCTTGTGTCCAGTTCTCAGTCTGAAGATGATGACCTTTTCCTTTCTGTCGAGCACCTTGATTGGGGTATTCTTTCGATTTCTTGGGTTTCTATATTGTGGCGAGGGTCCCAGACAGAGCTCCTATATTATATGTAGGTCTTACAAAGGCTTTGTAGCACTTTGATTTTATTTCTCTCCTGCTGTCGTATAAGTCTGTCTGCTGTCTGCTGCCTGCCTGTCTTTCTGTCTGTCTGTATCTCTCTCTCTCTCTCTCTCTCTCTCCCTCCCTCTCTCTCTCTCTCTCTCTCTCTCTCTCTCTCTCTCCTCCCTCTAGCTATATATCTATTTATCTATCTCTGTTCCTCCTAGATACTAGGAGTTTTAAAGAACCTCCCTGAAGATTCCAGCAGGATGAAACAACGTTGTCGGAAAATATAACAGAATGAGGTGAGAATAAATAAATAAATATCTATCTATCTATCTATCTATCTATCTATCTATCTATCTACCTATCTATCTATCTATCTATCTATCTATCTATCTATCTATCTATCTATCTACCTATCTATCTATCTATCTATCTATCTATCTATCTATCTATCTATCTATCTATCTATCCGTGTGTGTGTGCGTGTGTGTGTGTGCGTGTTTTCAATCCCGAGGGGTAATTTTACTTGGTCGCTTCGGCCTTTACAAATTATTGTCACTTCGCCACGCTTTCTTCTCTGCTGTAGCGGTTCAAAATCTAAATAAATGTCGCGTGTTTTTTTTTTAATCTTCGTTGTTTTGATTTATAAATTTCACTGCTCTGTTTTGTATTCTTTCGATTTCTTGGATTTCTATTTTGTGGTGAGGGTCCCAGACAGAGCTACTTTATTCTATGTAGGTCTTACAAAGGCTTTGCAGCACTTTGATTTTATTTCTCTCCTGCTGTTGTATAAGTCTGTCTGTAGTCTGCTGCCTGCCTGTCTGTCTGTCTGTCTGTCTCTCTCTCTCTCTCTCTCTCTCTCTCTCTCTCTCTCTCTCTCCTCCCTCTCTCTATCTATCTATCTGTTCCTCCTAGATACTAGGACTTTTAAAGAACCTCCCTGAAGATTCCAGCAGGATGAAACAACGTTGTCAGAAAATATAACAGAATGAGGTGAGAATAAATATCTATCTATCTATCTATCTATCTATCTATCTATCTATCTATCTATCTATCTATCTATCTATCTATCTATCTATCTATCTATCTATCTATCTATCTATCTATTTATTTATCTATCTATCTATCTATCCGCGTGCGCGCGCGCGCGCGTGTGTGTGTGTGTGCGTGTTTACTTCCTTTTTTTCAATCCCTTGATTTTGATTACCAATTGCATCGATCAAGCACAGTACTCAACAATGGAAATCGTCCCTAACACCCGTCAATCCATTACAAACCCAGAACCTAATACCCCATTCACGTTAACCAATACCCCATCGATCTATCTGGCGATACTTCATACATCCATGCCGATACAACAATAATACAATACCCAGTCATAAACAAAGGGAGGGAAAGTTTGCCCAGTAGATACAAAAACCACATTATTTTCCCATTCCTTTGAACGTCTTGGCAGACACAATAAAATATTGATGTGGGTCAGGATTGCCAGTTTGATTCTCCGAAAAAAGCCAGTCAAAGAAAAATGCCAAACTTTTCCAAGCATCATTGTTTCCACTGCTAAAAAGCAACTAAAAGTCGCGATAAATCTTTTTTTTTTCATCCCGCACCCACGAGTACTTGTCTCGATCTAATAATATAGGTCTATAAAATAAGTGATATTTAAAATAACATTCTCCAAAAAATGCCAAAATTCAAACTTACTTTTTTCTTTCATGGCATGCGGCTTTATAAAAAAAAAACTTCAAGTATTTAATTAATTATTTATTCTTTTGTTTTGGGTATTATTTGGCATTTAAAACTCCAAAGTGACAATCCTAATGTGGATTCTTGGATAAGAAAATATCGATGCCAACCGGATGTAAAGCATGATACGAATTGGTCAGACTGAATAAGGTTACACGGTGCTTGCATTGTTACAAGGGGATTTTATGGGTCGAAAGATAAGGTTCTAAAAACATGGAGCCGGAGCTAATCTGGATTTTTAGAGCTTTAAATGGACGGTAACAATTGAAGAGCAAGAGGGAAAAACATGCATAGTCACAATTTTGTCAAACATGAGTTATCCATCTTAGGTTAAGTACTGATCATAGTTTGGTACTAATCTATTTTGGGGGGAAGAAAATGC
>NC_088360.1:130066862-130076862 GCF_034508935.2 Berghia stephanieae | reverse complement strand
CCGTAAAATATTGTTTTGTTTATATACATTTACACACACACACACACACACACAAACACACACATGTGTTATTTTTAAAAGTCTTTCGGAGTTATTACAATTTTGGAGCTAGCTAATGTGACAATGTTAATTCAAGCCCATAATTGTCAGACCTGAAAATATGTGCACGTCGTCTTTGGGGTGCGTAAACTTATATTAACCCTGCAATTCCTTGTCAAAGTGATAAATATTAACACTACGATATCTATCGCATTTAATACATTTCAAAACGTCCCATTTCAATCCGATGTTTAAATCATTAAAATTCAGTCTCGACAATGAGAATCGAGATTCGTCTTCAGATTAAAATGTCTTTGGCCTTGGTAGTTTGAATCAATATCCATTAACTTATGACATTCATGGACTGCTGCATTGACAACGGTATTTAAATCGTATTTTGAAAAAATGCGGGGTTTTTTTTTTTCAATGTTGGTCTGATAACTTTTTCTTCAAATAAATATCGATCGATTCAATTGGTATTCCGCAATTTTTAGACGTCAAATAAGTGATAAGATCTCACTAAATTCTCTGCAATCGATGATAAACGTTTATGATTTACAATAAATTTATTTTTTTGGCAGACAGTCCTGGTAGTTTGAATCGGTTATCATTAAATCATGACAATCATGGACTATTACTTGACAACGAAATTTTAGTCGTATTTTGACAGAAGTGTTTTATTTTCATTTTGGTCAAAGAAAGTATTCTTCAGATATCGATCGATTCGAATGATAGAAAATTTAAGACAGTCAGAGGAGTGACTGGGGATCCCGATGGCTCAGTTAGTAGAGCATTCGCTTCACATGCAAAGGGACCAAGATCAATCCCGCGTGAAGTTGAGATATTTTTCTGACGCCCTTGTCCACCCAAAAAGTGACTGGGTAGCTGGGTCTGTATATTACATTTAGCGGAAAGATTTGACCAAATGGCTGTGAAGGACCACATAAAAGTAAGAGAAGTGATAAGATATCACTAAATTCTCTGCAATCGATGATAAATAAACTTCTACGATATACAATAGATTTATTTGTAAGTTACCGTTGTTTTGGCAGGCGGTGCTGGTGGTTGGAATCGGTGCCCATTAAATCGTGACATTCATGGACAACGACATTTCTGTCTATTTTCACTAAATACGTTTTAGTTTGTTTTTTTTTTCTGTTTGGTCAGAGAACTTTTGATTCAAATATCGATCGATTCGAATAATAGAATTTTTAGACAACCAAAGAAGTAATTTGATCTCACTAAATTCTCTGCAGTCGATTATAAAAGATAAAGATTCCACATAACTTTATTGGTTGTTTTTTTTTTTTTAAACTGAACTGTATATAGTGCAATATCCACTAAATGTGCTCAAAGCGCTTTACAAGGGGTCTCTTGTCAACAGCAACATTTAACATGTAGGACGGGACATGGCGCCTGTTAGGCGATATTACATTATTTTACACCTGAGTACGGTGAGAGAATGTGAGTAAAGAGCCTTTTCCGAGGACTCAACTATGCACCGAGCGCGAGGCTCGAACCTAGGACCTTCCGATCCGAAAGCGAGTGGCAAACCACTAGACCACACAGCCGCACGTTACCGTTGTTTTAGCAGGCAGTATTTACTGGCGGTTTGAATCCTTCAGAGCTATTATGCCCATCGAGACGGTGTTTATCCCGGTTTCTATGGCAAGAAAAGTACAAAAACAATTGCTTACTATCCTTAGAATGGGACGGAAAAGGGGGTTCTGAAAAAAAAATCTCCGACTTCACCCGGAATCTATCTCAATCCCTTTGGGGCGTGAAGCGAGTAATCTACCAACTGAGCTATCGGGTGGTTAGAATCGATTTCCATTAAATCATGACATTCATGTACAACATGACAACGATATTTCTGTCTTATTCTGACTAAACACATTGAGTTTATTTTTGGCCAGAAAACTTTTAATTCAAATATCGATCGAATATAATAATCTCCAACTTGTCATAAGATCTGAAATCGGAAACTTTGAAAAAAAAAACAACAAACAAACGAACTTTCAGATTTGAGACATAATCATAAGGTGGGGTTGTTTGCATATATTTGCAGGTCTAATAACCAAACGCAATTGTGGAGTCTTTTTAACATTGTTCAAATGTTCTATTTTGTGTTGGTTTGAGGGCATCAATGAGCCCAGAATAATTTGGGTTATCAGACCTTCCAATAAGTATACGTCGAGTGAAGCCATTTTGAGCGGATCGATCGATATTTTTTGTAAAAGTTATCTGGCCGAAATGAAAAGAAAAGTATTTTGTCAAAGAATGGAAGATAGAAGAGAAAGCGTAGAGGAAAGTAAATAAAACCTACGGGGAGATAAGATAAAACAGAACAATAGGCGGTCACAATAGGCATCATAATAATATGGTCGGTGGGGTCTGGATACCTCAGTTGTAAGCAATCGCTTCACAAGCAAAAGGAGCTATGTTGATCCCTGGTGCAGTATATTTCTGACCCCAGTGTCAAATGATTGGGTAACTGGGTTTGTTAGATTTAACACTAGCGCCTTATCCATAGAGTATTAAACAATTGCTATCCTGCGTTTAATGAGGCTACAGAAACCAGAATAAACTCCGGTCGGCTTCATGGGCGTTATTACTCTTTTTAACTTTTTAACTACAATGGTTGGATAAAGAGAAAGAGATCGACACATCTTTTCTGTTTTCTAAACTTCGAATGAGTAATAAGCACAATGACTGTCACAAATTGAAATTCTATTAATGCGGGTTATTTCAATGGAAGAATGCATTTTTTTTCTTTTATTCTGTCCTTCAGAACATATAATTATTCTTAAAATGAAATCTAAAAAAACGTGCTGCAAATGGTTTTGTAAATGTAAACTTGCGTTTGCAACGATATTTTTAAAAACGGATTTGAAAGTTAGGTATTGGTCAAAATCGGTGCTTATGATCAACACGTCAATTTTGAAAAGTCAAGTTATTCTCTTTGCACCAATTTGATTTTTATTTTATATAATATGATATTATATATTTTAATATTTTCACCAATGTAAGCTTTACTGATATCACATGAGAAGATAAATATTTGACATAATCGATGAAAATTTGGGCAAATCTTTGATTACGGATTGAAAAATAAATCAAAAACAAATCTGTCTATTGCAAGGGACAATGTATAATACTACGAATTTTTGGCTTCAACTTCAAAACAACATATATATGTAAGTATTTTTGTACTAATAACAATTTTCAAAAAAATGAAAAATTGATGCCAAAGCATATATTAAAAATTTTGCAGATAATTTAACTCCCTCTTTCCTGGCCATTTTCAGTATTTTTCATAAAATGTCATCCTGCTCAACACAGAAATTTATTTTTTAAAAACAACTTGAATCTAAGGCATCCTAAACATATTTTTTGGTTTTAAAAAACAATCTCTGTAAAATTTATACAAAGATATTTCTTAGTATTTTGTTACGTACAAAACAAATTTGAATAAGTAAAAAGTTCACCGTAACGTAACAAATGTGACGATTTTCCTGTAATTAATAAGGAAAGGGTAACTCTGAAAAAATTATTTTTCTATTTTATCCAGTGAAAACTACAATATCTTTAACATTTAAAGTAAGCAAGTCCGCACTAATAACTTGAGATTATTGGAGAAAATCTTTTCATTTTGTCACAAACAGAAACAAAAATAAATGTTACATCCAGCAACCAAAACATGAGAATAATAATAATATCCCATCGAATGTATCAAACAACACAATAATTGTGATGTGTGAAATTAAAAACTGTTTAAAGACCAGCACACGATTCCAAAAACGATTGACAATGTGTAATTATCAAAGTCAACCGTATCGGAACCTCCCGATAGAAATTGTTACAAGCAATCATTAAAAACCATGAAAGCCTCCAGCCATTTCTTGTGCCAATACATTTCACATAAATTGAGTCAGAATTAAAGAAATGACGGACCAGTCAAGCATAAAATCAGCGGGGCTTTTAATACTTAATATAATTTAATCCGGGTCTTGTAAAAAATTGGGGTAGATCACATTGAAATTTTTTATTCTAAAGAATCCATTAGTGAGAAAAACCAACATGATTTGCATACCATCGACACAGCAACCTATGAGCCCACGAAGAGCTAGACGTGCTGAAATGAACCAGTTAAGCTAGAGAGAAAAGTGGGTGAGTATAGTAAGTGACTCCTATAAATGGAGACAACATAACAAAAATAACGTTTCGGTCCAAAGCCTTTGTCGGGAGACAACAAGCAAGGCACACACACACACACACACACACACACACACACACACAAAGAAGAAGAAGAAGAAGAAGAAGAAGAAGAAGAAGAAGAAGAAGAAGAAGAAGAAGAAGAAGAAGAAGAAGAAGAAGAAGAAGAAGAAAAAGAGGAATTAGAGGAGGCGGAGGAGGAGAAGAGGGAGGAGGATAAGGACGTAGACGAGGAGGGCGAGAATGTGGTTAATTGGAGTTTTCAATCAGTTTCTTTCTAAATAAGTCGAGAGCCACTCGACTTGTTGATGATATTATTATGATTATTGTAACTGTAGTGTCTCAAAATATTTATTTTTATATTGTGTTCTGTCTTGAGTCCACAGTGAACAGAATGACTACTTTCAGTTCAAACTCTGAAAAAAAAACACATTTAAAAAATATTTGGTCAGAAAAATCGTCCTTCAAATATCGATCGAATAAAATGACCCTCATCTAGTGAAAAAAAATCGTAAACCTGGGACTTCACTGAAGTCAATTTTTAGTCCTATGTTTGAGAAATTTTGACAAGCCGAGGGACATTTTAATAGATTGATATCTGAAGGACGAGTTTTCCGACCATAATCTTTTTAATGTTGTTTTTTTTTCCACAACACGGCAGGGTAGAATTGTTTTTGTATTGGTGTGTATGGAACCATAGCAGAATAATTGAGAACAAAGGAACAAAACCAAACAAAATAGGAGTTCAAAGTAATTCAATGGAAATTCGAAGAGTATAAATTATATGTTGGAATTGCCAGTCCATCGCCCATGGCGTTTCTGTGTGACGTTGCTTTTTGTTTGTTTGTTTGTTTGCTTTCTTGCTTGCTTGCTTTTTGTTTGTTTTTGTTTGGTTTTTTTTTTTTTTGTTTTTTTTTTCTCTTTTTTTTTTAAATGAAGTAATTTGCGAGGTATCAGCGCTTGCTGTAGTAATAATATTCGATATTTGACCGATATCGGGAATTATATCGATCCAAGAGCTGAAAGACAGAGTCCAGGAGGCGAATCGATAAGTTAACGATTTCGGTATAAATAATATTATAACACAATATTATCTCTCAAATTTCTCAATTTATGAAAATATCTGAAAATACAAAATGGTAAAATTGAATGGAAGACGATAACACCATAAATCATTTGTTTTCCCTCATCATCAGACCACACCATCAGTCGGTCAGGTATCACTTTTTATCTGACCCAAATTTCAACAGAGACAATGCGGGAAGGGAGTTTTAATTTTTTTAAATAAAGGTTGTTTAATTTTCAGAAATTGTATTTTGATGTGAGTCCGCGAAGATATTTATTGGCGTGTTATGACCAAAGTCATGTTACATCATGTAACGGCAGAAAATAAAATACACAAAGAGAAATGAGAACGGTAAGATTTGAACTCGTACAATCACAATCAACACCCATCGCCTGACCGAAAAAAAGAACTTCCCAGCTAATGTTGGATTTATTCATTCTAACAACGGTCTATTCGTGATGTGATATAATGTGAGTAAGCTGTCTTTTCCAGGAACTAAACTTTGTGCCGCTCATAGCGAGACTCGAACCAAGAACCTATAGATCAGAAACCGAGTGTCCATACCACTAAACCACAAAGCCACAACTGAGCTGTAGTTGCCTTTTTAAAAAAAAAACAAATTTTAAAAAAATTATTTGGCCAATTATTTTTATAATAATAATAATAATAATAATAATAATAATAATAATAATAATAATAATAATAATAATAATAATAATAATAATAATAATAATAATAATATTAATAATAATAATTAATAATAATAATAATAATAATAATAATAATAATAATAATAATAATAATAATAATAATATATAATAATATATAATATATAAAATATAATTAATATAATATAAATTATAATAATAATAATAATAATAATAATAATATTATATATTATTATTATTATTATTATTATTATTATTATTATTATTATTATTATTATTATTTTTATTATTTTATTATTATATTATTATTATTATTATTATTATTATTATTATTATTATTATTATTATTATTATATTATTATTATTATTATCTCATCATCATTCATCATCATATCATCATTATCATATTATTATTATTATTATTATTATTATTATTATTATTATTATTATTATCGTATTATTATTATTATTATTATTATTATTATTATTATTATTATTATTATATTATTCTTATCATTATTATTATTATTATATTATTATTATTATTATTATTATTATTATTATTATTATTATTATTATTATTATTATTATTATTATGTTATTATTATTATTATTTTTTATTTATTATTATATTATCATCATCATCATCATCATCATCATTATTATTATTACTATTAGTATTATCATTATTATTATTATTATTATTATTATTATTATTATTATTATTATTATTATTATTATGTCTGGATAAGCCTGTCTTATGCCTAAAAGTGATTTTTTTATCCTAACGTTTAAAAAATTAGACAATTTCACCCAGACGTGACACTATTTTGAAACGACTGGTTACCAATGTTGACCAAGTATTTTTCATTGATCAATAAACTACTAACGGATATCGATCCCAATCAATCACTGATCTGATTTGGTTTAGTGTGGCTATCACGGGAACAATCGTCTGTTCAATCAGGCGAGTCCCATAATCAGATCAAGTGGATATCATTTTAACGTCCAATCTCTGTCCCAACGTTGACAAAACACATAATCTAAATTCGGCTATGTGGTCTTGTGGTATGACATTCGCTTTCGGATCGTAAGGTCTTGGGTTCGAGCCTCGCTCAGCGCATAATTGAGTCCTTGGAAAATACTTTATTCACCACCCTACTCAGGTGTAAAATGAGTATCTGGCCGTTAACAACGTTGTCTCTGTAGGGGAAAAACCTGTAATATCGCCTAACAGGCGTCATGTCTCGTTCTGTATGTTTCGTGTTGCTGTTGGTCAGGGACCCTTTGTAAAGGTTGGGGCATGTCTGTCGCAGACCTGATGAAACACTGACAAGGAAGGATCTGCGATGAACACCTCAAGGAAAGAGGAAGCAAAGCGGCCCCAAGGAGACTTGGAGACGTACCGTAGAGAGGGACCTAAAGCAAAGAGGTCTGTCCCTTGAGATGGCCCCAAGAATAGCTGCTGACAAGACCGGATGGAGATTACTTGCATTGCCTCAAGTGCCAACAGGCCCGGATTGGATTGAGTGAGTGAGCGCTGAGCCAGTTTTATAAGATTGAATCTTAATTTTGAATTATAAATCTTGAGTTCAAATAATTATTGTCATTGAGGAAAGTGATTTTTAAAATTAATTATTTATCAATTTTTTAAAATGTATTTTTTTTTGGGGGGGGGGGTCTTAAACTACCCCAAAACTCTTAATTTCTCTACTTTCGCACTCTAAAAAATCAACATGTCCGTATTTAAGATTTTGGCCAGAAAACTCTTCCTTCAAATATCGATCTATTAAAATGACCCTCATCTTTGCAAAAACTCTCAAACCTGAGACTTGCAGTTAGAAGACCTGCTTGCAACGTCACAAGGCAGGCTCTCTCGTGAAATCCCAAGGGAATCAGAAACCAGGGATTTGCTTTGGTTAGGAGGCTTTTATATCGCAAAGTACTTTCCGCCTGATCTAACAGACTCAACTACCCAATCACTGCTGAGTGGACAGCGTACTTGAGTGCTCGACTTAGCTATTGGGACCCCATGAGAATGTGTACGTGTTTATTTTAATAAAATAAAGAAAGAAAGAAAGAAAATAAATTCACATTAGTCGTCCCTAAGGGGAAACTTTTCTTTAGGATCTTTTCCAAGGGAAGACTGAAATAATCCAGGCGTAAGCCGCAGTGCAGCGCCGCAAAGTGAGCTAAGGTTGGGTGATTTGCTCAAGGCCACACAACGCGGCGGGTTGTCGAACTCGTTACCTTTCGGGTACGAAGCAAAGACCATACGGCTGACCCACGCTGTCCCATGACTCGATATTTGGGTAAAAGTTTTCTGATTTAAAAAATGAAAGAAAAACTTGTTCTGTCAGAAACCACCGAGACTCTGTGTTCATTCTCTTACAATAAAAATGTATTTCTTTTCACCCTCCTGCACATAGCTGGTAACCGATTGCAGTTACACGACATAGATTGAAGATCTGAATAGAAATATTGGCTTTCTAATCGCAATTAATTTACTCAAGCTATTCACGGACGTGAATGGGAAGACAGGATTTTAATTCTTACAAAGAAACTACTGCTTTCTTGACATTATTACAATAATATGATTTTGGTTGAGGCCAAGACCATTTTCAATAAATCTATGTCAATGACAAGATCATGTATCTTTAACAAGATAGATATATATATATATATAGTATATGTATATTATATATATAAGGGGAGAGAGAGAGGAGAGAGAGAGAGAGAGAGAGCGAGAAAAGATGTGTATGGGGTGTTAAAGAAGTGTGGTATACTGGAGAGAGAGAGAGTGAGAAATGAGGAAGGAGGGGAGAGAGGAGGAGGGGAAAGATGGAGTGTGTGTGTGTGTTGTGTGTGTGTGTGTGGTGGGGGGTGTATATATATATATATATATATATATATATATATATATATATATATATATATATATAGTTTGGAGTTTTCTACGGACATGACAGAATGGATTATGCCGACTGATGAAGTGTGAACTAAAGGAAAAACACAGAAACGAGTCGTCTCGGCAAAAAATGTGAGTGAAAATTTACATTATATATATATATATATATATATATATATATATATATATATATATATATATATATATATTGTGTGTGTGTGTGTGTGTGTGTGTGTGTGTGTGAGAGAGAGAGAGATAGTGGATTTCCTTTGCTGCTGCTGCTGCTGCTGCTGCTGCTGCTGCTGATGATGATGATGATGATGATGATGATGATGATGATGATAATGACGATGATGACGACGACGATGATGATGATGACGAAGGAAAAGAAGAAGAAGAAGAAGAAGAAGAAGAAGAAGAAGAAGAAGAAGAAGAAGAAGAAGAAGAAGAAGAAGAAGAAGAAGAAGAAGAAGGAGGGAGGAGGAGGAGGAGGAGGAGGAGGAGGAGGAGGAGGAGGAGGAGGAGGAGAGGTGATACAGAGTGGAAGAAGACACCACGAAATGCACCCAAGCGAATCCTTACTCTAGGAAAAAACAAAAGAATGTTTAAAAAGACAAAAGACAATAGTAGTAAGCCATCCATTGAAATATTCTTGTCTGAAACGGAAATAAGCAAAATTTCAATATCGAAACTCGATATAATTCACAAATACAGTTAGATAATATTCACAAATATCGTTATTTATGGCTATCAATTCAAAATCGATATGACATGCCCTGCGGCGTCCATCTTTTGAAAGATTTCCTTTAATATACTTGTTTTTTTAAATCGATATATCCATGGCATCCAGCCAAACAAACAAACGCATTTATGTCATGTCATTCCTACATATAGATATAACCCTTTGGCTCGAAAGGTATTTTGCCGGGAAGAGTCAGATTCCGAAAATTTAATTTTTAGTCAAAACTGAGAAAAACATGGGTTGTTTATTTATATCTACATGCCCAATTTCCCCTAATACAATGAAAATATATATTTAGGCAGTTATTCCCCTTGTTTAATATAGCTGTAATAGGGAAAATTTAAGGCCTTAAACCGAAACGT
>NC_088360.1:130046862-130061862 GCF_034508935.2 Berghia stephanieae | reverse complement strand
GCTCTGGGTGCATAACAAAGATTAACTTAATAATGAAGCCCTAACACAGTACTCGAAACAACGCTAATTATACACATAATCAAAGAAAGCCTGTCGGAATAAGAATGTTTTCAATCGACGCTTGAATTCTCTAGTGAAGACGAAGAACGTATCTCTAGCGGTAGTAAATTCCACAACCTTGGACCAGAATGCTGAAAGGCGCGTTCAACAGCCTTCACTCGACAGCGGGGTGTTTTCAATTTGAGGTCGTTCGTTGATCGAAGCGATCGCTGTGGGTTATACCGTTCAACCAGGTTTGAGAGATATGCTGGTGACGAGCCCTCCAGGCATTTGAAAACGATAGTTGAAGATTTATATTTAATCCGCTGGATACATACCGCTAACAGAGATTATTGTCAATTCTTGTATTGTTGGTGAAAAATGGGGAGCAGCAGACGAGAGAGTACATGATTGCTAATTTGCGCACATGGAGAATAGGCACTGGTGTAAAATATAAATATGAAAAAGTGTGTATGAATCAGTACCAGACAAAAGAAAAAAGAAAAAAAACTTGAGCTTTTATACAGCGCAATATCCATTAAACGTGCTCAAAGCGCTTTACAAGCGGTCCCTAGTCAACAACAAGACTTATCTTGTAGGTCGAGACATGAAAAAAAAACAAGAAAAAATCATGACCAAACAATCAGCCTGCCTAAGCAAGAGATGCTGAATCTTTGGGGCAATTTTTTTTTCATGTATTATTCTCTATGCTCTGACCAAAAGAAACCTGGCGAAGGACGATGGAAAATAAAGGAAGCAGGCCTGTCCTAGAATACAGCCAGCGCAAAAGCAGCCGACCGCAAAAAAAAAAAAAAAAAGGGAGATGTCTGGTGGACACCCGAAGAGGATTAAGTACGTATTCTTTCAGCTTTGTCTAGCACTGTTTCATATATATCCTTTTTCAGACGATTCTTGTTAGAAAAGATGTTGTATAATACTATGCATACACATATATTACATGTATATATTAAATAAAATGATAAGATGTGATCCATTTTTTATATAGATATATAGAATGATATCCAAAGCGTGTAAAATCGGTGCTTTAAGAAATCAAATCGACGCAAAATATTGTCCATTACAACACTGTTAAACATAGCCCATAATTGCGTTCGGTTGTAAGACCTACAAATATATGCACGTCGGTTAAGAGCAATGAATGGAGGAACTAAGATTTGGAATGAAATAGGAAAGAAGAGCAATTCGGTTTACGCGGACTAAAATAACACAATAAATAAAGCATGAATAAAGGCTTTGGGGCTATGTGCTAGTGTAGGCTTGGACACAAAAACAGAAACTATTGTCAAATCAGATTTGTTGCTTTTGTTGTTGCCTCATTAAACCTCTCCATAGTAAATGGAGTGTATAATTGGTCTCCTCAAAGAACCTAATTCGCCAATGTGTTGATTCAAACGATTACGCAAATAAAAAGTGGATCATTAGAAAATGTTCTTTTGTGCATTGGACAATAGTGGGTTGGAATTGTTGCCTTTCAGAAAACACGGTCGAATAAATAAATATAATTTTAAAAATAAATAACGTTCCCTTTATTCATCCCATAGGGGAAATTTGTCTCTAGGGTCTATTTCAAGGGAAGATTGGAATAACCCAGGCGTCAACCGCAGTGCAGCGAGGCAAACTGAGCTAGGGCAAGGTGACTTGCTCAAGACCACAAAACGTCGCGGGTATTCGAACTCGGTACCTTTCGGGTACGAAACAAAGACCCCTACCGTTGTGGCACGCTGCCCCGAAAGCCTTATTGTAGAAATATTCTCTGGAAATAAGGGTTAGCGTAGTCACTAAACCTCAGCAACCAATGTTCAATTGTAAGCCACTCTCGAGATCAAGACACAGATACAATATTATACAGATCATTATGAAGTGAGAAATGAACGAATTCGAAGGTTGACTGAAATGAAGAATGAATTAATAAAGATGAGAGAAGATGTAGTGAAATGGTTCGGACATGTAAAGAGACGAGAGAGGGAGTTCGCGGGAAGGAAAATATTGGACTTACAATTAGCGGGAAAGAGGAAAAAGGGACGCCCATAGACTAGATGGTGGGATAAGGTAAAGGACGATATGAAGGAACTGGGCCTGGAGGAAGATGATGCTCTGAACCGATATGCATGGAGATGTGGCATTCATTATGGCAACCCTGCAAAATGCGGGATATGCTGAAAGAAGAAGAAGATTATGAAATCAAGAGTGACTTTAAATGGCACTTATGTATTTTGTGTGATTGGAGCGATGAATTTTCCACTCAGGTCTTTGTCATTGTTTGGGACCCCCGCCAGTTGGGTGATTAGTTCTCACTAAACCGACTATAAACGTCTAAGGTAACCAGTAGTTTTTGTTGTTGTTACGACTGAACAGAGCAGATGAGTATTATGCCTAAAAGCATACTGACAAATTGTTTAGATTCCCATTTCGCGCCATTTGAATAGGGACAAAAAGTGCGACGTCACATCTGCCTAGTAACGACCCTTTTGGTTCCACACTCAACAGTAAGAATCAAACTGTGATCTTTACTACCAGCACAGTTAATTTTTAAAACATCAAACTGATCGACTATTTCTTTGCTAATTGGCTTAATGTTTTGCATCTGATTGTCGACATCGTTCGGAAAGGGAAGCCTGTTGGTTTAACCGATTTCCAAATGGAATCACTTTTGGTTGCTGGGAGCGTTGTTTAAGAGGAAGTGACGTCAGGACTTTGGAACCCTATTATAGTGTCTTATCCACCCCGACAGAGTTCAAATTGATGCAGTGGGTTACAAATAGATATGTGTGAGAGCCATGAGGCCCATGTAGCCCTAGTTTGTGAATCGGACAACAGCAAATGCGTGCTACTATTCGTATAGGACGCGTGTCTATCGCAAAGTGCTTTTCATCAGATCTAACAGACCAAGCTATATCAAATTACTGCTGGGTGGACATTTCAGAAAAAAATATATTGACTTCAACCGGGATCGAACTCGGTCTGTCCCTTTGTGTGTGAAGCAAGTGCTCTACCAACTGAGCTATCGGGACACCCAGGTATGTGAAAGAATCCTCAATAAGTAGGACGTGACTGGTTGTGTATGAGAGATGTTGAGTTGTTAAGGAAGGGGGTTGGCGAGAGACAATATTCGAGAGGGACGTGGGCGCCACAGATTAGTCTGTGGTGGGCGCCGATATGTGCAGCAGACCCATCGATTGATTGACTGATTGATTGATTGTAGTACAAGCATTCTACTGCTATTCTCTACGACAGACCAGTTTTCATAACGAGAAGACATCTCGTCCATTTATGTTACATAGTAAAGAGGATATAGTACAGCGGGCTAATGAGAAGAGCATTATGTAATGGATATAATATAATAATTGACTATTTTGATGAAGACTAACGTGTACGCCATGTTGATTTGTAGGTCAGTTATTATAGGATATCTAATTGACTAATTTTGTGATTGCCGACATGCATATTTATATTTGAAGATCTGATAACCAAACACAATAGTCTGATGTCCCGTCCGCCCAGCAACGAGCAGCCTCGTTCTCAACAAAGAAAATCGGTACTTTTTATTATTCATGCTGACTAGAACTTTTTCACATGTCATGTGATCAGAAGGTATAAAAGTCAAAACATTTATCAGATTTATTATGTGTTATTTTTTTCATCTGGATACACTTTTAGGCTCGTCGGAGAAATATTTCATAAGGGCCTCCGCCATTGTTCCGATAGTTTAGAACCAGTTACTAAGTTACTATGCGTCATTACGAGGGAAGTGACGTCATGACTGTTGAAGCCTATTACGGACTTTATTCAATCTTGTTGCAATGGACAAAACTTTGTGTTTGTTTGAGAGGAACTTCATAACAATAATGGCCCTATAACCATTTGGATTATCAGACCTATGTAGACATTAGTGATTGCTGATTGGGAGATTAAAAAAATAAAATGAATGATTGTTTCATTTACATCACATAATAATAAAAAATATGCTATAATTAAGAGTAGAGAAGTGACGTAAATAGCGAAATTTACATTAGACAAATATTAAAGTTGGAAACATTAACCAATTAACTGCAGTACTCTGAAGAAAAAAACCCACCTCATATTTAAAAATTTGGCAAGAAAACTCGTCCTTCAAATATCGATCGATTTAAATGACTCTCATCTTGACAAAAACACTCAAACTTGGGACTTTTCTAGCCACATTTTAAAATATGTTGTTTTTTTTTTTTTTTGTTTAGAGTACTGCAATTAATTAATTAATTAATTAATTAATTAATTAATTTGAAGGACGAGTTTTCTGGCCAAACTTTTAAATACGAGATGTTGTCTTTTTCAGAGTACGGCAGTTAACTGGTTAATGGAGTGCTTGGTTGGTTGAACTGTCCAGTGGGGGGTTGATTACAATGTTACACTGCTGATATATGAGCTCTTTATTCAAGGAGATTCAATAGCGTTGGGTCAATATTTGCCAAACTATGAAAAAACACATTTTTATCATTTTGGCCATAAAACGCTTTCGTCAAGTATTGATCGATTAAAATGATCATCAACTCGTCACATAGTTTCAAACCCAAGAGTTTAAATAAGTCTCAGGTTTGAGAGTAATTGACAAGTTAAGGGTCATTTTAAATCGATCGACATTAAAATTAACATTTTTTTTTGGTCGAAATGAAAAAAAAATGCGTTTAGCTAAATTCAACCAAAAAGTCTACAGCTAAAGAAAGGCAATCACAACTCTGCTGTATTCTGAAAAAAAGAACATTTGTAAAGTTTTGGCCAGAAATGTTTTTGTTTTTTTTAAATACCGATCGATTATAAAAGATCATAAAAAAAATCTCAAACCAGGTCCTTTATTTTGGCCCATGGTTTGAGAATTTTTGACAAGAAGAGGGTCAATTTAATCGAAACATATTTGAAGAACGAGATTTCTGTGCAAAGTTTTTAAAATGTGTTGTTGTTTTTTTTAAATCGGAGTACGTCTGACACAGTTACGGAGTAGAGTATGGGTAGTGTACACATCAATTTACTGTTGGTGCTACAACATGGTAAAACCATTTACCTGATGGCAGAATGATGTTACAAACATGGCCCATGTATCGATCTATCGAGACCGAGACCGGAAATATTTGACTCTCTAATTCCCACATCATTCATCTAATACCTCATCAAGTCGCGATATGTATATTATAAATATTTGCATTTTTCTCACTCTCTTGCTCTCTGACTCTCTCTCTCTCTCTCTCTCTATCTCTCTCTCTCTCTCTCTCTCTCTCTCTCTCTCTCTCTCTCTCTCTCTCTCTTCAATCCATCTCTTTGGTTCCATATATATATATATATATATATATATATATATCCATCAATCCATCCATCCATCCATCCATCTATCTATCTATCTATCTATCTATCTATCTATCTATCTATCTATCTATCTATCTATCTATCTATCTATCTGTCTTATCAATCTATCTGCCTATATATCTATTTCATGAGATATTGATATGCGCGAATGTTTGCTATGATTTAACACCGAAAACGGTGGAAACAAAACATAATGTAGGCAAAGTATGAGGTGAGAATACTATGAATATATATATATATATATATATATATATATATATATATATATATATATATACATATATATATATAAATATATATATATATATATATATATATATATATATATATATATTGAATCGTGTTTGATACAAATATGGTACGAAAAGTGCTCGACATGTAGTAATGGAGCGAATTATATCAAAACAAGATACAACCTCCACACCTCAACATTTAGAAACACTAACAAAAAAACATCCACAAAACTCAGCGAACATATTTGGAAATTAAAAGACAACAAAATAGACCACAACATTTCATGGAAAATTTTATCTAAAGCAACAGGATACACACCAACATCAAAACAATGTAGCTTATGCCTGGAAGAAAAATATACTATAATCAAACAACCTCATGAAGCCACACTCAACATGAAAAGTGAGATCTACGGAAAGTGTCCCCATCGGCGCAAATTCCTCTTAATTAACTTCAAACCGGAACCACTTCAAGAAACAACAACAGTCAAAAAAACAACTCAGTCCTGAAGATGGCAAATTAAGCCTGAAACATCGATGTAGACTGCCCCAAACATTGTGGTAAATATTTTAAATAATATATATATATATATACATACATACACATATATATCTTTCTATCAATCAAACCATTTATAAATTAACCGATCATTCATCTATCTATCCTTCTCTCTCTCCCATTCTCTCAACTTTTCTCTAATTTTCACCTTTTCTTTCTACCTCAGCGCATTGTATTTTCCATTCAATTGTAAAAACACACAATTTAATTGGTCAAATTGTTAAATAAAATCTAGTCCAATTCCTTTTCAAAAACATACTAGATATCTAGACTAGACTACTAGACTTCTTAAGAAATGCTCATGACGAATTATACAAGTTGAAGTTGATCCGAGAAAAAAATATTATAAAATGGGAGATGCATATGGCAAACTCGCAGTTTACGATGAAGATGATTCCATTCATGATAAAAAAAAGCCCAGGATTTCATTACAACAATCTCACAAAATTCAGCTTATGAACGTATGTGTAACCTCTGACCTTGATCTCTCATACATAAATTTGTGTCATATTTTATATTTACCAATTAAAATTAACTAGATCTAGATACATTATTTCCAAATGACTTTTTAAAATTCATTCTTCAACTTCAAATATATTTTCTCAAGTCAAAGTATTTCATAATATATATGTTCTGTATTGTATAGCGAGAACTGAAATATTAATATTTTAAAAGATCCAACATCCCGTTCACACCAAATATTCACGTGATGAGATTAATCGCATCTCCTAAAACACTTTCCAGTTTTTCATTTGAAGGAAATATAAATTAACTCACTTATTTTTTCTATCTATTTCAACTGATTCATTGAAGAACCCTAAGCTTTATGTTTTTGTTTTTTTTTGTTTTGTTTTTTGTTTTGTTTTTAATATGTGGCCAACCATGTCGATTCCGTATTATGTCGGGATGGACAAGATACGTTTAATCAAATTCAATGTAAGAAATGATCAATATTTCTGGGCTTGATTTGACTTTGTCACAGTTTAAGAAACTGATTCTCTTTTCTCAATAGGAAAATATTTAATAAATATAAAATGTCATAATTAAGACTTTTAATCACATTTTAGTTTATGCGACACGAATAGCCATATATTACATAAATTATGGTTTGCACTAATTTCCAGCACGTCTAAAACTGATAACAACTTCACACAATATCCTGGAGCGTGAATAAAATAAAACACTGCTGTTCAAAAAGAATATTATTACTGCAGTTCCCTGGAAAAAAAACAACCAAAAAAAAAAAAAGAATTAAAAAGTAACAAAAACAAAAACACCCCCCCCCCCAAAAAAAACAAAACAAAAAAACAAAACAAAAAAAAAACAACAAAAAAAAACACGTTTTTGGAATTTTGGCCAGAAAACTCATCCTTCAAATATCGGTAGATTAAAATGACTCTCATTTTGACAAAAACTCTAATACCTGGCACTTCCTTTGAAGTCCGAGGTTTGAGAGATTTTGAAATGATGAGGGTCATTTTAATTGATCGAAATGATAATTTGGAGATCCAGTTTTCTTGTCAAAATTCTAAAAATGTGTTGTTTGTTATATTCAGAGTACACACTGTAGATAAGGTAAGCAATGCCTCGTTTCAATAAAGGGCTTTCCTTGCTTCCTGAGAACTGTTTTAATCCCACGGGAACCCACAACAAAATCAATTTGAAAACACAAAGTTTTCCACGATATCCCGACTAAAAAAAAAATCAAAAAATCAATGACTTGTATGGTTTGATTTTGAATTGAACAAAATCCCCTTGTTATCACAACAACAACTCAATAATAGTAATTACTACCACAGTAAACTCCCGATGAACTCTCACACTTTTCCATCGAATCGATTTCTAATTAATTACAGTTGATCTACGCACGCCCCTCCTGTGTCCTACTGAATGTTTGATTACCAATAAGTTTTTATCTCGTTAGTGACAGCTATTCCTGCAGGACTACAACTACAACGCTTACTCCGTCCATTGTTGACACTTAATGAACCACTACAGGCAAATAATAGTTGGCGCTTAGCTGCTGCTGATCCCCCCCCCCCCCCCCCTCTCCCCCTTATTATCCTCTGTCACATTTACTTCGTAAGGGAGAAATGGGGTCTTGTCCCTGCTGAGTCGTTGGTGTGGGGATTGTCGAATTGTGTGTGTGTGTGGGGGGGGGGGGGGGGATTCGTCCACGATTTGCTGTATTCACTTTATTGCACACCGGCTATAAGGCATGTACGTGTGGTTCGGATTTCAAGAACATGACATAATGTGCAGTCGGGCCATATTAAGACATCGTTCTCGGCTAGTCGACCTTGAGTTCTTGTCCCTTCATTTCCAACAATCAAAAATTTAATTTTTAAAACTCGATATTTTTATAGGAGATTTTCCCTCATTCAACATTTTGTTTATGTTTGTGGTATGCCAAATCTGTGTTCTGTGATGAGTACTCTCAAACACTCAAACTTAGTTTTAGACCATTGACATATTAAAATATAGAGCGCACGTTCACTGTGTCATTGTATTCAAATGCTCTTAAAAATCTCTTCAATCACCCCCTCCTCCACACAATGTTCTGGAACCAGGTTTCCATATTTTCATACATTCAAACTGATTTCAAGCGCCAATATTCTTACAATTTCCTTCCTCATATACGGTTGTGACCCAAAGGCTCAAAACGGTGTTATGTCGGGATGAACCAGATGCCGAAATTTGAAAATCATGTCAAAACGACACAAGATATCAAATTTTAGTCTTTCCCAATTAACCAGTTAACTGTCGTACTCTGGAAAAACTCGTATTAAAAAATTGGCCAGAAAAATCGTCCTTCAAATATCGATCGATTAAAATCACCCTCATCTTGGTAAAACCTTTCAAACCTGGGACTTACACCCGTTTTCTGGCCAAAATTTTAATTTTAAAATGTGACTTTAAAAAAAAAGACTTTTGGCAGTACTGTTGTTGTCACAGGGGGTTGGAGCGGGTGAATGTTATCTGGGGGTTATAGCAGGACCGCTACTGCAGTTTTAATACTTAAGATTGACAAGGTGAGAATTAGAAAGCAGGGAGTGGGAGATTGTATTGGGTTTATGTACTTGACAGGGAGATATAGAACCCATTAGATAAGTAAAGGATCTACAGTATATGAAATGAAAGCGAAAACGAGAAGAGAGAGAGAGAGAGAGAGAGAGAGAGAGAGAGAGAGAGAGAGAGAGGGAGAGATAAAGAGAGGGAGAGTGAACGAAAGAAAGAGAGAGTGGGTGATAGAGAGAGAGAGATAAATAGAGGGGGAAATAGAGAGAAATAGAGAAAATAGAGAGAGAGAGAGAGAGAAAGAAAGAAAGAGAGAGAGAGAGAGAGAGAGAGAGAGAGAGAGAGACCAGTCTATCCTCAGGTTGTAAAATTACTCAACATTCTTATTCAAAAACTCAAATCACTCTTCAAAGAGCTTTGATATGTCAAATAATGTCATCCAACATTGGCATCAAGGCAACAATACACAATACTGTCATATTCATTTTTTTAAAAACAAAAAACCCTCACTTTTTGTCAAATTTTGGTCAGAAAACGTGCCCTTCAAATATCGATCAATTAAAAGACCCTCAGTTTGTCTCAAACCTCGGACAATAATACATTAATAAAGCCCCCGGGTTTGTTTTTTGTTGTAGCTTTTCACAAGATAAGGTTAATTTAAATCGATCAAGATATGACTGGTGAGTTTTCTAGCTAAAATATCAAAAACGTGTTTTATTCAGGAACAGCAGAATACACAATTGATGTGGCAACTTTTCCAGTCTTAATCAAGAAATAATATATTCTTTCATCTATTCCCCTTGTCCTCATTCGACCCCTTCATTCGTCTCCTAGTGCTGTCATATCAATAATAAATGGATAATATCAGATATATTATGATTGTCACGTATCTCGACATTGAAACACACACGCGCACACACACACACACACACACACACACACACACACAAAGGTGTTAATGGAGTGGTGAACGGGTGTTTTCTTTTTACTTTGTCGCCAATTCACATCAAACGATATACTGCTGTACTCTGAAAAAAAACCAACCTTTTAAAAGATTTTGGCAAGAGATATATTCCTTCAAATCTTTATCGATCGATTAAAATGACCCTCATTTAGGCAAAAACTCTCAAACCTAGGACTACGCGAAGATAAGGGTCATATTCATCGATAGATATTTGAAGAACGACTTTCTGACCAAAAGTTTTAAAACATGTCTAGGTTGGGTCTGTTATTTTCGGATTACGGCAGATTAGACTGTCATATTCACAGATTAATTCCTTTCGAAAAATAAAATAAATGGCCAAATAATGTTTCTCTTGGCCAGACAAGTAAACGTTTCTACTCCTTAAATTCATAAATAAAAGACTACCTTCAAATTTTCAAAGGATGTATTTTCGTCTTTTTTTTTTTTTTTTTTTTTTTTTTTTTGGGGGGGGGGGGGGGGGGGTGGGGGAGTTGTGGTTGTTTTTAAACACCATTCATTTATTTTCTTACATGTTTAATCAATTGTGTTGATAAAAGAAAAACCCGAAAACTCAACAAACGTCTGTGGTTTTTTTTTTTTTTTGTTTTTTTTTTTTGTTTGTTTTTTTTTTTTGGGGGGGGGGTTGGGGGGGGGGGGATAATTATAAAGCTTTATATTTCTTTAAATTCGTTTAAACTTCAACGTGTCAAGGTCTTAAATCTGAGACTTTCTTTTCTAGAATTTAGATATCATCTAAATCTTTCACTAGATGTGGTAATTTTTTTTCTTCCAAACATTTGTTTAAAAAGTGGTTTCTCAGAGAGCTGAGGTTGTCACTGTTTAAGCCACTGGTCCTAATTAAGATTTCTTAAAACTTAATAGATATAACTCTCGTTATAAATTACATGAATAAATTTGTCTGCATGGTTTATCTAGTATATCCAACAACAACCAAAAATCCCGAGAAAACCAGGGCGTTAGCCGAAATTCAGCTTTAACATTTCAATCCTCAAATCGAGATATGGCCACCAATGGTAGGTATATATTCACTTTTGCAATTCTGACATCTACAATGTTATAGGTTTCATTTTCATTTGATATTAATTTAACTGATTGTTGAAGGGGAACTTGATGCTTTGTTTCATCAATTATCATTGAGTTGTGATAATCATTCTTATACCTAACATTTTAACAAGTTACTGCTTCTAGCATTCTCGTATTTCGTAACTTTATCCTTGTTATTTAGACGTCTATTTATTTCATTCTATGCGTTGCTTTTCAATTTGTTTGTTTTTTTCCTCTCTTCTTTTGTTTTATAAATCCTCAAACGTGACGTGCAATTATTTGCAGGTTTGATCAATATCCAAAATCGTGATGGGCTCATTGTGTAATGAAAATACCTTCAAACTAACGGAACTATACTCCATTAAAATTGTGTCCAGTTATCAGACCTGCAAACATGACCACGTCGATCTTGATGTGTTATTAATATTTCTTTTACTCGATACATCTAGAGCTTCAGCCTTCTCACAATTCACTTCAACTTTATTGTGTTACTGTTAGGTTATTTCATTTCGTTGTTGCTTTCGTGTTGTGGGTTGTTTTTCTTCTTTTTTGGGTTCGTTTTATTTTTTCTTTTCACTTTGCTTCTTTACTTCATTTAATCATTTCTACGGTGTTGTGATATTCTTTGATGCATTCCTGGATTAACTTTAACCTTATCAATGTTATATATTTTATTTTGTTGTTGCTTTCACGTTATGTTTCTATTTCATTTTCTTCCTTCCTTGTATTTATCATTTTCATTATTCCTTTTTTGCTAGACTTAATCCGTCTACAACATCAGGCATTCTCGTAATTTACTTCAACTTCATCCCACTTATGTATTTCATTTTGTAGTTGATTTCGTAATTTGTTAATATTCTCTTCTCATCTTTTCTTTTAATAATAGTTTCTACGATTCTGTAGGATTCTTCTGATCGGATGATTTAAAAACCAATTTAACATTCCTGTACTTACTTTTATCATATCCTTACAAACCACATGAAAATCGTCACATTCGTTATGATGCAGCCAACACTTTTTTCATTCTGACTTTTTTTGTGCATCACACAATTATACAAGATGTATGTATTATAGATATAAAAACTTGACACTGTGTTGTAGAGCTCAGTTTTTTTTCTGAACAATATCATGTATAAAATCCTACTTATTGCATTTCTGTTTCAGTAATAATAATCTATTTTGTGTTGGGTTGGTGTGAAATTTCAAGGAAAATTATGACAATAGCTGATATGAAGAGAGTTAACTTTAAACCTATTACGTTATTTATTTTGTTATTGCTTTCATGTTGTGTTTTATATGGTTTTCTCTCTGTTCATTTATTTAATGTTTCTAATGTGTTACAATATTCCTTTCATTCAACAATTTAACAATTCTAGCTACAGTTTCAGGTATTATCGTATTTACTTTATCCAAATTCAGCTATGTTTGTCTCTTACAATTAAGAATTATTTGTGTTGGATTGCAATATGTCATTTAGAACCTGGCTGTGTGTGTGTGTGTGGGGGGGGGGGGGTTGTTTTATAATCTATTGAGTAGCATTGCACAAAACATGAACTTTTATTCTCTTTATTTAACCTCTTCAATTCTGCTCGATGATTGGTTATATAATACATGCTTCATTTGGAGTCGATAAAAAAACAAACAAATTAATTAAATATAAAAAAAACAACCCTGAACACTCATGGAATTCTCTTTTACAAAAATTATCCGTTTAAAGTTAATAAAAGAAGAAAAGAACAAAAACGAACAAAACACAAAACAAACAAAAAAAGAAAGAAAAAAGAAAAAGAAACAAAAAACAAAAAAACATAACAAAAAAGAAACCCCCCAAAAAACAAGGAAACAAAACAAAAATAACCAAACAAACAAAAAAAAAAGATAACCTGTTTTTTGATACATCCAATTCTGGTGCGGGAGGTAACTGTGATATTGCTATAAGCTTAGAATATGATGGACAGTTGTCTCTCTTTATTTGGGAATACGACCAGTGGTTTTCAATCACTCCATGAAATGGGTGTTCCAAAGCAGAAGGCCAGTCTTGCTTGCCATTTTTTACATATTTTTTTGGGTCAATTTTCTATTCCGTTACCATTATCTGAAGTGAAACCTGGTCTCTGTCTCGTACAAGGAAATTATTATTCCTGTAAATATTTATAATACGGTTTTTCTCATCAAAACTCGCGAAGTCCCAGGTTTGAGAGTTTTTGCCAAGATGAGGATCATTTAAATCAATCGATATGTAAGGGAAGAGTTTTCTGGCTAAATTCTTAAATACGAGTTTTTCCAGAGTACGGAAGTTAAATCATTAAATATAACTTGTAACATTAACATCTACGATTTAAATGAATATCATGTAAAGCGCATTGAGCATACAGGATGTTGAATGTAGATAATATTTGAAACCAATCTCTCTCTCTCTCTCTCTCTCTCTCTCTCTCTCTCTCTCTCTCTCTCTCTCTCTCTCTCTCTCTAGCTAGTTATATATCAATCTATATGTCGATCACTCTCTCCCTCTCTTTCTCTCCCCTCTTCCCCTCTCCCCCTCTCTTCCTATCTCTCCCAATCTTCTATCTATTTGTCGCCAATCTCTATCTTCCCCACTCTCTATCTCTTTCTCTCTCTCTCTCTATATATATATATATATATATATATATATATATATATATATATATATATATATATATATATATATATATGTGTGTGTGTGTGTATGTGTGTGTGTGTGTGTGTGTTATTACATTGAAATTGTAACCTCCATAGACCGAAATATTATTTCCGACTGTAAATGTTCGCAGATTGACGCTATTGCCAACCGATTACCTACCCTAAACTATTGCTACAGAGGATAGTCTTTGAATTTAGTTGACTTCATTCGATGGATTACGCTATGCTAATCTACCCATGTTTTCATAATATTATCTGTGGATGTAAACAAAACAAAGCACTTGATAAATCATTGTCTGAAACGAATTTATCACACCCAAGCAGAGAATAAAGAAGTTGACATGACAGTTTGTGTAATATTTGTGCTGTAAACTGATTTATCCGCCAAGATTACGATTAGGTTAAGAGGGGTATCACCAGGGACTGGGGGTAAAAGAAGAAGAAGAAGAAGAACAAAGAAGAAGAAGAAGAAGAAGAAAAAGAAGAAGAAGAAGAAGGAGGAGGAGGAGGAGGAGGAGGAAGGAAGAAGAAGAAGGGGTGGAAAAAGAAGAAGAAGAGGGAGGAAGTGGAGGAGGAGGAGGAGGAGGAGGAGAAGAAGGAGAAGGGGATGAAAGAGGATGAGGCTGGAGAAGGAGAGGGAGGGCAGTAAAGAGGAGGAGGACGAGGAGGCGGAGAAGAAAAAGAAGAAGAAGGAGAAGAAGAAGAAGAAGAAGAAGAAGAAGAAGAAGAAGAAGAAGAAGAAGAAGAAGAAGAAGAAGAAGAAGAAGAAGAAGAAGACGTGGAAGGTTGGGGAGGGGGGGGGGAGGTTTAGATGTCATACACCAACAAAAAAATTAAGTAAGCTAAGGAGAAAGAATAATACAATCGTTTAAAGTAAAGAGGGAATAGGAAAGACCAATAAAGTGGGAAGTTTTGTGGTTCTAACCAGGCAAGTGTAGAAGAAGTCTGTGTTCAAACAGCTGACAAGAGACTTACCACAAATTGGTCATGAAGGGCATCGTTTGTCGACGCTGGTTCTGCATCAATTTGAGTCGAATCATGCGAGAACTAAACAACTGCATGAAGGGTTTGTTGTCATTACGGCTTGAAGTCATCGTGTC
>NC_088360.1:130024362-130041862 GCF_034508935.2 Berghia stephanieae | reverse complement strand
AAAAGATATTGAAACACTTGCGAAAAGGAAACAAAACGTTGATTACAATACTCAATATCAAAACAATAACATCGAATTCCAATCACCTCCACCCATAATATAATCAAGAATCAATTATTGTATCCATATTTGATTTGAGTATTAACTATTGAACAAAATATCAGAATGAAAGCAGCCACAAAGTAGCATAGTGCCCCAGACAGTGGCGCGGAGAAAGACATATTATTATACTAGAGCTACTTAACGGTTCCACACGAGCAATGCCAATTTGGCCGTTTATCATGCCATATTCCAAAAACAGAGAGGATGGGTTATTTTTAATTTATTTTGTTTGTTTTGTTTTCTTTGTTTTGTTTTTTTTTGGTTTGTTTTTTTTTTTTTTTTTTGGGGGGGGGGGGGGGGGTGTTCGTATTTTTTGAAATATGCTAGCATGAGAAGAATTATTATTTGGCATTTATTTTTCCTCTTCTTTTTTCCTCAAATCATTTAATTTCCCCTGTTTTCAGGTAAATCACAACAAATTTCATAAAATATTCACATTTTCACCATTAATCTTACAAGACTGGTGATTAAAACAAAATAAGCAGACCATTTGGCCGTTGTCTGTGACTCGTTTTGGCATTTTTTGCAAAATAAATCAGGTATTCTTGATCCACGGGACAATCTGGCACTCTATAACCCAGCTCTCTTCCAGCTTTCAGCCGGCTAAATCCCTCACAGATTAACTTTGTTTGGGGGTTTGGTAAGGCCGAATGATTAATTTATTTAGATCTACAATCGAGAGCTGTTCGATAGAAGGTCGATAAGTGTGTATGGATGCATGATACGTATGTGTTTCATTTCCTTATAGAACACGTACCGTTGAAAGGCTTAACTCAGCGGCTTGTAATTGAAACAAATAAAGTACAAAAAATAAATATAGCAGTTTTGAAAAAGAACAATAAAATATTAAGTATGTATCGTTTCGGAATCAAAACCCTTCTTCAGCCAATAACAAAAGAAGTTGAAACGTTAATATTTTCAAGTTTATTTAACGTGTATAGTATTATCGTTTTAACAGCTTTTGTAATTGGCTGAATAAAGGATGTGCACCCGAAACGTTCCGTGTTTTTGTTATTTATTTGCTCTCCTTTTCAAGCTGCCATAATATTAATTTTCATTCACTACGTTTTACAGTCCACAGCTTCTAGGAGCTTGGCATTTACTGTACCAACTTAGTTATCCGAACCAGCGACCACCTGAGCTCTAGCCCTTCGGTCTTTTACTGTACCAACAAATTAGGATTGTTTGTGTTGAACATACGAGAACTGATGAAACACTTTTTTTTTTCATTTTTGGCCAGAAAATTGTTAATTCATATATTGATAGATTAAGATGATCCCTAGGGTATCAACAATCCCCCACCCCCTCCCCCTTCTCTTTCCCTTTTTTTTTCTAAACAAAAACAAACACACACAAAAAAAATAAAAACATGAATCCGAGATTTGTATGAATTTCCGTTTTTAAAACTTTATGACAGGCTTTGGTCATTTTACATATATCGATATATATATATATATATATATATATATATATATATATATAATATATATATATATTATATATATATTGTATCGTGTCGTACCTTATTATTTAAGAGTAAATAAACGTTAAAATTGTTTAAATATTATGTGTAACTTTTTTTTTAACGATACTTTTTTTTTCTAAAGCACGAGCTGAAAGTTTTCTGGCCAAAATTCTTCAAACGGTTGGATTTTTTTTTTTTTAATCCGCAGGACTGGTTTTATTCTGATAATAGATACATGTTTTATGCCACGTCTTTTATCGGCTATTTGCCGTGAGGATATCTTGATGAAATCAATACAGCGTGAAATTCATCGACAAGTGCATAACGGGTTGTGTTGGGTTATTATCAAAAGCGCTTTTGTTAAAGAAATATGAAAAGTTTGAATAAAGATTAAAATCAACGCCAGTTCAACATATATAGAAATGGTTACCTCTGTTTCAAATTTTATATTATGCGATAAATTAATAAGCAAATGGGTTTTAAGTGTGTTATAAATAATTTAATAAACACACATATTGAGCACATTTCCGTGACTATTTCATGCTCAGTGGACTTAACACTACTTTATTAATTCATACCATATAAAGACAAATATTTATACAGATAGTATGCGCTTGGCTAAGAAGCTCACAACATTGCCATCCGGAAGTATAACGGACCAACCCACAAAACTATGTGTAACCATGAATGTTTATAGTCTGGTTAATACAGTTTAGTAAGAATTACTCATAAACGCGGATGGCAAAAAGCAATAACAAAGACCTGAGTGACGTCAACTTCATACTATCTTTATTAATGTTAGGAGTCCTTTTTGAAATAGCACTCTTACATTATCCTTAGTTGAGCAGGTTAATGGATACGTAGTGATTGGAGAACAGATAATTCAATTTTACCGAATGAAAAAAAAACGATTACCAGCTGCAGCCACGGCTCGAATCCGGGTTTTCAAGTCACACTCCAACACGCTTTCTATTCAGTTATCTCAGCTTTCAGAGTCTGAGGTTACATTATAGCAGAAGATGATTCCAACCTTTTCTAAACTTAAAAACGATGCTAAACAAAAACGTATTCAAAATTGATTGTATTATGAGGAACTATGCCATGCTGTCCTAGGACTTTCGGGCGTGGGCAACACTCCGATCCAAGTTATTCATAATTTTCATATCAATCTAATGAAGCATAAACAGAACATGCTAAGAGAAACCATAATCAGAATGTTGAGCCACACACAGGAGGACGCAACCTTTTAAGTGTAAAACCATAACATCAACATCGTACAGGTTCGCAGTTGATGTTTATGTTTGTGTTTAAGTCGATTCGAGATAGAATAGAATTATCCATTTTTATAATACGTATTGTGTGGAATTCGGAATTAATTAAAAGTGAAACTCTTAAATTGTGTAAAAGTGGACATGTCAAACGAATGTCCTTCAGAGCCATTAGGGTCATGATCCGGAGTTTATCCCGGTTTCTATAGCGTGGATGGGACAATAGGAATTGCTTATTTTCCTTTGGATATGACACTAGTTTATCCCAAAGCACTTTTCATCAGATCTATTAGACCCGGCTACTCAACTACTCAATCGCTGCTGGATGGGAACGGGAAACGGGGGGGGAGCAGAAATGCACCTCGACTTCACTTGGGATCGATCACATATTTGTGACCTACCGCCTCAAAACGGTATCATGGCAGGACGGTTTGGGTGGGGAACATTGAATTTGTAGCCAGAGATATTTAGAAAACGTGTGGAGCGGGCACTTGCATCAATAATGATGATAAAAATATAGGGAATGAGATTAGCGGAAGAGTAGCGTCCATTGACTGGACGTCACCTTACAGAGAGAACGTCATGTTGGTTGTGCGCATGCGTCTCTCTTGTCTTCGCTTTCGGTGAAGTGTCTTTTATGCCGCTTTCACCGGAAGCGAGGACGAGAGACGCATGCGCACAACCAACATGACGTTCTCTCTCTAATAACTTTTCCGCCGGTGACGTCCAATCAAGGGACGCAACTCTTCCGCTAATCTCATTCCCTATAGGGTATGGAGAAGTGCCAGATGAAAACAGAGAATAAAAACATAACGAAGTGTCAGCCAACCTGGAATCCAACTGTCACGGCACCCTCCGCCTGGCTGAGAGAGAGAGAAAGAAAGAAAGAAAGAAAGAGAGAGAGAGAGAGCGAGAGAGAGAGAGAGAGAGAGAGAGAGAGAGAGAGAGAGAGAGAGAGAGAGAGATCAGCAAGCGGTCGCACTAGCCACTGAACCATCCAGCCACAATTTCAATTCCCCTGTTTTCATATCTGGTACTTCCCCATCCTCTATAGTTCTCATCATAGCCAGGGATATGAGAGTTGTGCAAATTCATTTTTATTTGTTTTGTCATCAAGAAAGAAGAAAAACTTTTAATAATCTTTTTAAAAAAATAAAATATAATATGTAATATCCCTGATCATTTAAACGCATAAATTCACTGTTCGTCATCATCTGATTCATCCCCAAACAATACCGTTTGAGCCGATTGGTAACACATTACGTCATTTATTCCAAGACCAGGTACTTCATACTGTTTTCACCTCCCAATATGACACGGCTTAGCACACATGTTCAATGAAAGCACTTAGATTAAAGCTGTCCCATATAAAAACAAAAGCACGGGAGCGGCGCCTGCCTTCTGAACGAAGGCAAATTGTTATTACAGTGAATACTAAGCTGCTAGAAATTGCGGGCTGTATCAAGTAATGTGCATGAATTATTACAACTGCTTCAAATAAAATTAAAGCGGAACGCTGATAAATCACCCTTTCTTTATTTAGCCCAAAAAACGTTCAGTTCATATTTATTATCTTGCTATGTTAAGACGAATTCCAACTAGTCCGTTTTAAAGTGACATTCGGGTGCAGGTACTGGTGTAAGATAAAAAATCTGGAAAAGTGTGAATGAAACAATGCCAGAAAAGACAGAAAGAAAAATAACAACCCCGCCCCCACCAAAAAAAAATGAAAAAAGAAAAATAACAACTATTTACCTTTCTGTATCAAAACCATTTTTCAGAAAATAACAACAACAATTAAACCGTTAATTATATGTATCGCGTTAAATCCAATTTGTAGGCAGTATTTATATGGATTAAACCTGATGTATTGTAAAGCGTTTTGAGCAAGTTTAGTGGATATTTCGCTTATAAATGCTCTATTATTAAGATTTTAGCTGGGTTTTTTATTTTTTTTTAAATTTATTTTTGTTTGTAATTGGCTGAAGAAGTAATTTGACTCCGAAGCGTTGGGGTTTGTTTGTTATTTGTTTATTCATCCATTTTTGGTATTTGTATTTGTGCCTTCATTGGCAGTTTAATACACATCTTTCCAGATGTCTATCTTACTCCAGTGTCCGATCCCTATTTTGTCACTTTAAAACTTTCACTAGTTGAAAGTCGTGGTTATCTAACGATATATTAAATATGTACTGAAAGATTTTGATCTAAATTTTGAAAAAGGTTATTTATCAGTGCACGGTGATCAGCTCTCCCTCAACACCCCCCCCCCCCCTTTTTCCACCTTTCCTTCGTCACTAGACAGACGTGTTCGATTAGTCCAACACAATCATTGATAAACACATTGAGTTACGGTCTGTCTCACTGACCAGCTGTCCGTTTCAATGAACACAGATATAATTATATATATATATATATATATATATATATATATATATATATATATATATATATATATATATATATATATATATATATATATATATATATATATATATATATATATATATATATATATATTATATATAGACCACCGCCTCAGATTGGTATTATTTCGGGATAAACCAGGTGCTGAAAATTGAATTTATAGATAGACATAATATGAAACTTGGGGTTCCTTTCTGTTCGTTATGGCGGAGAATAAATACTATTTCTTGCATTGCAAGAAAAATCGGATGTCCTATTTCTTATCATTTTATTTCTCATCATCACCATCATCATCATCATCATCATCATCATCATCATCATCATCATCATCATCATCATCATCATCATCAGCACCATCATCATCATCATCATCATCATAAATCATCATCATCATCATCATCATCATCATCATCATCATCACCATCATCATCACCATCATCATCATCATCATCATCATCATCATCAGCATCATCATCAACATCATCATCATCATCAATCATCATCATCATCATCATCACCATCATCATCATCATCATCATCATCATCATCATCATCATCATCATCATCAGCAGCAGCAGCAGCAGCATCATCATCATCAACATCATCATCATCATCATCATCATCATCATCATCATCATCAGCATCATCATCATCATCATCATCATCATCATCACCATCATCATCATCATCATCATCATCATCATCATCACCATCATCATCATCAACATCATCATGACCACCATCATCATCATCAGCACCATCATCATCATCATCATCATCATCATCATCATCATCATCATCATCATCATCATCACCATCACCATCATCATCATCATCATCATCATCATCATCATCATCATCATCATAGCGTGTCGCTCCAACATCGAACCCTCTCCACAGCTGGGCCCATCCTGGCATTCTCTAACGATGTGCTCCATCGTCTGCTCTGGCCATCCACATCCAACAACAACAACTCTTCCATGGTCATCGTTGTAAACGGATAGCCCCTCGGCCCTCACCATGGACAACGCTAAGATCGTTAGCTTTAACGCAGAAGGACTGTCATCAACAAAGATAGAATTACTGTCCAACCTCAAGGTAAACATACTCTGTCTACAAGAGACGCACAAGACCGTGGCACCAAACATCCCTGGCATGCACCTATTCATTTTATTTCCAAATTTACTTTAAACGTGTTCTATTCATCCCTACATAATACAGTTTTGAGACGGTAGGTAATTTATTATAGAATAAAACCATTCGCCATTGGACAGTCGTGTTCGATTAGATCAAACCGATCTGTGATAATAGCCCAATGAGTTACGGTATGTCTCAATGACCGCAACAACTGTCTATGTCGATGACCACACCAATCAGTGATAACCCGGTGAGTTATACTATCGTACTCTGGAAAACGGCATATTTGAAAATTTGGCCAGAAAACTCGTCCTTCAAATATCGATCGATTTCAATGAGCCTCATCGTGGAAAAAACTCTCAAACCTGGGACTTCGCGAAGTCCCAGGTTTGAGAGTTTTTGCCAAGATGAGGGTCATTTAAATCGATTGATATTTGAAGGACGCGTTTTCTGGCCAAATTTTCAAATATGGGGTTTTCCAGAGTACGGCAGTTTATGGTATACCTCACTGATCCCAACTGTACATGACATTGACCACACAAATCTATGATCACCCGTATTGTGCCTCACTGACCCCAACTGTCGATGTCATGACCACAGATAGGGAATTAAGACATAACTAAGTACAGGTCGATATGTAAATGCTTTGACTACATCACAATCCCTTTCGATAATTAGAAGTTTAAGTATAGTTTTAATGCAATAGGTAAAATTTAAATAACTATGTTTTTGGAGAATGAGAAATCATTATAGCATCACAGTACATCGGTCGATGTGGAATGAAGGAGATAAGAAAAGAAAGAAAGAAAAAGAAAAAAGAAAGAAAAGAAAGAAAGAAAGAAAGAAAGAAAGATAGAAGAGAAGAAGAAAGAAGAGAAGAAGAAAGAAAGAAGGAAGGAAAGAAGAGAAGAGAAGAGAAGAAGAAGAAGAAGAAGAAAAGAAGAAGAAGAAGAAGAAGAAAGAAGAAGAAGAAGAAAGAAGAAAAGAAGAAGAGAGAAGAGAAGAAGAAGAAGAAGAAGAAGAAGAAGAAGAAGAAGAAGAAGAAGAGAAAGAAAGAAGAAGAAGAAGAAGAAGAAGAAGAAGAAGAAGAAGAAGAAGAAGAAGAAGAAGAAGAAGAAGAAGAAGAAGAAGAAGAAGAAGAAGAGAAGAAGAAGAAGAAGAAGAAGAAGAAGAAGAAGAAGAAGAAGAAGAAAGAAGAAGAAGAAGAAGAAAAGAAGAAGAAGAAGAAGAAGAAGAAGAAGAAGAAGAAGAAGAAGAAGAAGAAGAAGAAGAAGAAGAAGAAGAAGAAGAAGAAGAAGAAGAAGAAGAAGAAGAAGAAGAAGAAGAAGAAGAAGAAGAAGAAGAAGAAGAGAAGAAGAAGAAGAAGAAGAAAGAGAAGAAGAAGAAGAAGAAGAAGAAGAAGAAGAAAGAAGAAGAAGAAGAAGAAGAAGAGAAGAAGAAGAAGAAAGAAGAAGAAGAAGAAGAAGAAGAAGAAGAAGAAGAAGAAGAAGAAGAAGAAAGAAGAAGAAGAAGAAGAAGAAGAAGAAGAAGAAGAAGAAGAAGAAGAAGAAGAAGAAGAAGAAGAAGAAGAAGAAGAGAAGAAGAAGAAGAAGAAGAAGAAGAAGAAGAAGAAGAAGAAGAAGAAGAAAGAAGAAGAAGAAGAAGAAGAAGAAGAAGAAGAAGAAGAAGAGAGAAGAAGAAGAAGAAGAAGAAGAAGAAGAAGAAGAAGAAGAAGAAGAAGAAGAAGAAGAAGAAGAAGAAGAAGAAGAAGAAGAAGAAGAAGAAGAAGAAGAAGACAATATTTTTTTTAAGACTTTAATCTTTAAAACACAATTTAAAGGAATTCATCCCTTTAACATATTTTTATACTCTCTCATAATTGCCTTGTGCTTCACGATCAACTCCCACACACCTCGACGATCTAAGATCTGCACATAATTTATGTTTGGCGTTTGATCATTAATTCATGAGTTGTTTCCCTTGGTTAATTCAAGTCGATTGATCTTATTATTGGCTTGACTGTCGAGTTCATAATAGCGTTATTGTTCTTGGCTGGTGGAATGTGATTGACTTCATGGAGAATAGAATTAAATCGAAGACAGGGGTATGGAATTATGGGATAATCGCCATTAAGTCTATGGTTCACGGGGGGCGGGGGGGGGGGGGGGGATAGCTGTTTGAAATAACGAATTGCAATTTGATCTAAGAGAATTGGGTACGAACCGCTACGTGATTGACTTCAAGAGGAGTAGAATAAAATCAAAGATAGGGTTATGAAATTATAGGATAATCGACATTAGGTCTACCATGGGAGGGAGGGGATGGGGAGGGGAAGCGTGTTGGTGGATTTAAAGGGAGAAATATTTTTTTAGCTATCATCTTATGGCATGATATCCATTAAATGTGCTCCTAGTGCTTCACAAGGTATCGCGTTTCCATCCGAGCGAACCGGGTTCTAGCCCAACATTCGGCATCTCGTTTTTCCCTTGGGGCAAGAAATTTAGCCCCTATTGGTCACTTCGCGGGGCTGAGCTGCGGGTTATTTTGGGTTTGTTTGTTTTTTTTTTTTGGTTTTTTTTTTTTTTTGTTATTTTTAATAGGGAGACCCTCGAGTTTAAAAAGAAGAATCCCTGAAGTGAAAAAAAAAGAAGCAATTATATTTTTTGACATGTTTCAAAATTATTTTTAATCCTTTTTAAGGAGCCAGTTTGTCAAATGTTATTCTCTTGATCAGTTTGTTCGGTACCCGATTATCTTTTATCGATACTATGATTCGAATATTGCGATTCGAGAAATAAAACTGACATGGAGCAAAACATTCGTTTCTTTAGCTTAATCGTTGTTTACTACGTGTATTTTATTTGTATTACGCCCTTCCGCCACGGCAGCATTAGATTGATACCGTCGCCTAGGCATTCCACGAAGGAATATAGATAATCCCTCAACCAAGATCACCCATGTTGTCCAAAGTTTACAATTGGAATATGATATACGGCTAACCGGATGGGATAGATATCATCATGACAAAACTAAAGATTATTATTAAATTAAACCATTAAACGAATTTTTGAATGGTCTACGACTCCGTTGAGTATAGTGTGTAAAATGCAATTCCCAAGGGCACGGTAACGTCGTAACCAGAATAGAAATTTTGTACGATCTGTCACCCATTCAGCAAATTAACACGCTTAACATTGCTTGACTTTGGTGAAAATACGAGACAACGTACTTCAGATTAAGTACTGATGAGCCATCGAGCATCGCATCTTGGTCACCCAGTTTCAATTTTAATAGGGAAGAAAAGTCGTGACGTCACACATTCCACTTTTCTGGTTCCCAAATCATTGAAAGTGTGTATGTAACCAGTCCTTCGGAGTACTAATAATTAATAGGTTATATTTTGAATGATAAGGTGGCATAACTATTTTATTAACAGGATTTATTGGCAGATTCTAAGAATTACCTGACGTAAAAGAGCGATGATGAATGGTCTGTATTGATGATCAACATATTATTTAGACTAGAAAATAAAATGGCATCACTCTGAAGCCAGAAGATCATTTACACATTTGCATAGGGCATTCAATTCAGTGCTCCGGAAGAGTAGTTTTACACTTCTAATGACTTGGGAAACAGTTTTATTAACATCACCCTTCCCTATGTCCATCTATTTAAGTTTCGGCTTTCGCCAATAATTTATATAATTTTGATGACAACAAACAGGACAAAAAAGCGGAGGAAAGAGAGAAAATGGTAAGCGAAACCAATAAAATATGATGGCCATACTAGATCGAGACGGCGGGTCACACATCAACCTTTTGATTCGTGGCATTCTCATTATTCAGGAGAAAAATGAGAAGGAAGGGAGATAACCCATTAATACAGCAACGATATAATTCTTTCGCGTATTATCGGCCCTTATTATTGATCTGTCTCAATAGCCGAGTCGCGTAACATTATATTCAATGTTTTTCTTGATGTGTAGGCAGGCTACTGCCGAATATACATGGGCCTTCAATGAACGTGCTGCCTTTTATTATGACAACGTAAAGTTATCTTGAGCATGATAAATGATAGTATGAGTGACATCGATACCATGCGCCAAATGGCTCTGAAGGACTACTTTATTGGAGGGAGATAATAATAATAATAATAATAATAATAATAATAATAATAATAATAATAATAATAATAATAATAATAATAATAATATAATAATGATAATAATAACAATAATAATATATAATAATAATAATAATAATAATAATAATAATAATAATAATAATAATATCATAATAATAATAATAATAATAATAATAATAATAATAATAATAATAATAATAATAATAATAATAATAATAATAATAATAATAATAATAATAATAATAATAATAATAATAAAAATAATAATAATAATAATAATAATACTTTATTCATCCAAAGGATTTTTTATATTTTTTTAAAGATAACAATAAGATTCTTGAATTCCTACGGTTGATATTTCAACCATTTTTCAACTATGATTTCCTATCGAATGCTTGAGCAGCGACAACGGGAAATTGCTCGAAATTTCAAAGGCAGAAATTTATAATAAAGAGATCTGCGTGACAATTGATTGATAACGGCTAGCTGTATTCCATTGTATTTCACTGACGATACAGCCAAGCTATTTTATCTCTCAGTTTATTTAAGAATTCACGTCGAAATATCCGTTGAATAAGCTTTGTTTCCTTTGGGAACGATTTTATGGAAAATCGATAAATCTAGGTGTTATCGATCTTATATCAAACTGTGTATGTGTTATAAAAACAATATAAAGTTATTACGAAAGAAAAGCATAGCTCTCCATGTCAATTAAACCTACTGGGCGTCTATACGATTATCAATACCAGTATGTGTATATCGATTCATGTGGAATATTGACTTTTTAAGACTCCATGTAAATTTTAATTGGTTTGTAAATAGAATTACACCAAACCCTTAATATACTCGGGGATTCAGATAGCTCAGTTGGTGGAGCACTCACTTCACACGCAAAGGGACCGAGATCAATCCCGGGTGAAGTCGAGATTTTTTCCCTGCCCCCCCCCCCCCCCCCACCCGTGTACACCCACCAGTTGTTGGGTTATTGGGTCTGTTAATTTGGCGGCGGAAAGTACTTTGCCATAGACTAGCGCCCGACCAAAGGGTAGCAAGCAATTTCAATTGTCCGTTTCACACTATAGAAACCGGATCCATGGGCCTAATAGCTCTAGAGGACTACTTGATATAGACAAAGACACTATAGACACTATAGCATTTGACTAAAGAAAAAAGACTAACACAACTAGTGGCATATCCTTTTATATTCACGTATTTCTTTGCAGTCTTATGTAAAGAAATAATATCTATTCTTCTCAATAAAACATATAAAGCCATGGGTAGCCTACTTATTTGCAGGTCTGATGATCCAAATATTCATGGAATATATATATATATATATATATAATATATATATATATATATAATATATATATATATAATATATATATAGTTCTAAGATGACGTCACTCAGGTCTTTGTTATTGTTTTTTGCCATCCGCGTTTATGAGTAATGAACTGTATTAACCTGACTATAAACGTTCATGGATACACACATTTTGTGTGTTGGTCCGTTATACCATGATGGATATGCCATGAGTATGGCAATGTTATGAGCATCTTAGCCAAGCGCATACTATCTAAATTAATGTTTTTGTTATTTGCTGAAGAAGGGTTTTGAACTAGAAACGACCCGGGATTGGTATATTGTTCTCTTTTTCATCTTTTATATTCATTTTTATACATTACGTGTGATAATAATAGTAATTGTTCTGCTATTGTTACCAACCCTAACTAAGCAGCTCCTACCCCATTTCCACGAGATACTTGAATTTCCTTCACGGCTAACTGATTTACAAACACAGCAGAGGTAGTAGAAGGTCTAAATCAATGACCACCTCGCCCGCCTCGGGTGTCACCGAGTCAATATTCAATCACAACCAGTGCCTGGGTTGGCTATCGACCTCATCGATAGCTAATTTCAATGCATGCCTATTACCCGAAGCAAATCAGCCCCACAGATCAGATCCCGAGCATTAATCATATGCACAATTTTTAAGCAGACTGTCGAAATACCTATAATATAGTATGCGCTTGGCTAAGAAGCTCATAACATTGCCATCCGGAAGTATAACGGACCAACACACAAAACTGTGTGTATCCATGAACGTTTATAGTCAGGTTAATACAGTTCAGTGAGCATTACTCATAACCGCGGATGGCAAAAAAACAATAACAAAGACCTGAGTGACGTCATCTTCGAACTCTCTATATAACTAGTGTTGTCAAATGTGAAAATGAAGTCCCTCTATACTGTGCTATTGTGTGGTCTTGTGGTATGACACTTGTCTACGGATCAAAGGGTCCAAGGTTTGAGTCCAGCTCTCTGCAACGCATATTTAAGTCTTTGGAAAAGGCTCTTTACTCACATTATTTCACCCTTAACAGCGTTGTCACCTGTCCTAACTGGCGTCATATCTCGTCTTAAATGTTTAATGTTTGATTATGGCTACGGATATCTTGTAAAGCGCTTTGAGCACGTTTATTAAGAATATTACGCTCAAGTTTTTTTCATTTATTTTTGTTGTTGTTGTTTTTGTTGTTGTTGTTATTTTTGTTTGTTTATTTGTTTTGTTTTGTTGTTTTCTTTTGGTTCACGTTTTAGTGTGATAAATGGTCACAAACTGTGGGGCCGACTGTTTCGGGTGCTTGGCATGGTCAAAAGGTGGCTATCGAACTCGTGTACGGCCTAAGAGTTGAGAACGTGGACACAACAAAGGGTTTAATGATCCGATTCAATCTTTTAAGATTTGATCAGCGGTGCAGATGAAATATCGAATGATTTATGTTGAGTTTGAAAGTGTCAAAAAAGCCATTATAGCTCTCTGACACTGCTTGTGATCATCGTGGCGTAGTGGTAGGGTTCACTTTGTGCCATGAAGTTTGACTCCATCTTTTAAGATTTGATCAGCGGTGCAGATGAAATATCGAATGATTGATGTTGAGTTTGAAAATGTCCAAAAAAAAAGTCATTCTAGGTGTCTGACACTGCTTTTGATCAGCGTGGCATAGCGGTAGGGTGTTCACTTTGTGCCCTGAAGGTACCGAGTTTGATGTATATATATGTATATATATATATATATATATATATATATATATATATATATATATATATACATATATATATATATATTAATATATATAACATATATTGAAGAGAGTGAGAGAGAGAGAGAGAGAGAGTGTGTGTGTGTGTGTGTGTGTGTGTTTGAATGGCTTTGACGCGAAAAGAAATGTCCCGGAGTAGCTAATGAGGACTTTTTGTGTTACTAATCTAAATTTTCAACAGGATTTTACTCATTTGAACACACGGATAGCCAACAATGCTCGATATTTCATATTTCATAGGCGGATCAGCGGATCACTGTGCCACACCGGAAGTAGCTCTTTTGAGTCTGAAGAACCAATAAAAGAGCCTCTTTCTGACATATGTTTCCCCTCTTCAAAATAAATCGATATCTTTAGCAAATATGTCGTAACGAATGGTTAATACGTATCTATACACAACCAACATCGTACTTATTAGGTCCAATAATCGACCCACGAATTGCAAGGGTCTTAGTTTCCATTATCTTCTAAGGTTGAAAGTGCGGCAATGTGGTCTAGTGGTATGACACTCGCTCTCGGATCGGAGAGTCCCGAGTTCAAGCCTCGCTCGGCGCATAGTTGAGTCCCTGGAGAAGGCTCTTTACTCGTTTTACACCTGAGTACTTGGCCGTTAACAGCGTTGTCTCTGTCCCCCCCCTCCCCCCCCCCAAATAGTAACATCGCCTAATAGGCGCCATGTCCCGTCCTAAATGTTAAATCTTGCTGTTGGTCAGGGACCTCTTGTAAAGCGCTTTGAACACATTTAGTGGATATTGCACTATATAAAAGCTCAATTTTTTTTTGATATTGCGATACGGATAAAGGGTAGATATCGGTATCATTGACTTTTATCATTGCAGCTACCCGCAGCAAGAGTTGTCAGATTGTTTCATTTGACGCCTGACATTTGGTGACAAAAACCGCCCAAAAAGAATTAAACTGATGTCAGACTGAAAACTGTCACATCATTTAATTTCTTCGTCTACACGCCCAGTTTTCATGAGCTGTTGTCAGTTTCTGGATATTCATCTGGTCGTGGATGAATGGGAGCGATATATAGATAGTATGCAGATGACGTGACTCAGGCCTTTGTTATTGTTTTTGCCATCCGCGTTTGTGAGTTGTTCTCACTAAACTGTATTAACCAGACTATAAAAGTTCATGGTTACACAGAGTTTGTGTGTTGGTCCGTTATACTTCCGGATGGCAATGTTGTGAACTCCTTGGCCAAGCGCATTCTATCTATAGATAGTTCGAAGATGACGTCACTCGGGTCTTTGTTATTGTTTTTTTTGCCATCCGCGTTTATGAGTAATGCTCACTGAACTGTATTAACCCGACTATAAACGTTCATGGATACACACAGTGTTGTGTGTTGGTCCGTTATACTTCCGGATGGCAATGTTATGAGCTTCTTAGACAAGCGCATACTATCTATAGATAGTTCAAAGATGATGTCACACAGGTCTTTGTTATTGTTTTTTGCCATCCGCGTTTATGAGTAATGCTCACTGAACTGTATTAACCCGACTATAAACGTTCATAGATACACACAGTTTTGTGTGTTGGTCCGTTATACTTCCGGATGGCAATGTTATGAGCTTCTTAGCCAAGCGCATACTATTATTATTCATCATTTTGTCCAACCTCGTCATCAATCATAATATGATGTGTTATTTCTCAATAAATGTAAACACGTTGCTTTATTTATGGAATTTGTAAACATACCCATGAGTAAGTCATGCTGAGCAAAATGACCAATTGTGACGTTGGATATTTCTCAAACTGTGAATACTTTTCACTATGTGTGTCATTTTGAGCACACTTTTAATATGACCAATGACCTCGGGCATATGGAAATGTAATATAGGTAGAATGAAGTTGACGTCACTTGGGTCTTTGTTATTGTTTTTGGCCATCCGCATTTATGAGTAATTCTCACTGAACTGTATTAAACCAGACTATAAACGTTTAATGTTACATATAGTTTTGTATGTTGGTTCGTTATATATCCGGATGGCAATGTTGTGAGCTTCTGAGCCAAGTGCATACTATTTATAGATCATCACCATCTAAGTCAGATATTGCTCTGCGCACGACAATTTCGACAATGTGTTACAAATGGAAAAAAAGACACCTTTGCCCGTATTGACAATTGTAGTCGGATACAGAACCACTCACAATCATCATCAAATTGTGCATTGCGTTTATGATTGATATGAAGAAGCTTTCCATTCTAAAGATCTAATCAAAAACTCAAATTTGTTTCGCCAAATGTTGTGCTGCTATGTGGTCTAGTAGTATGACACTCGTCTTCGGACCAGATGATCCAGGGTTCGAGTCCAGCTCTCAGCGGCGTATCGTTGAGTCATTGGAAAAGGCTCTTAACTCATATTCTCACATCGTACCAAGGTGTAAAATGAGTACCTGGCCGTTAACAGCGTTGTCTCTGGCAGAATAATTGTAATATCGCCTAACTATATGTTAAGTGTTGTTGTTGGCTCAGGCCACTTGTACAGCACTTTTATCCCGTTTAGTGGACTTTGCACCATATAGATGCTCAAGTCTTTTTGTTTGTTTGTTTTTTTGTTTTTTTTTTGTTTTTTTTTTGGTGGGGGGGGGGGGGGGTTAAAATTTAAAACTTTAATTCTTGCCCATCGACATTACAAGAATATTGATATCAGCTCTCCAAATAATCGATCACTGAACGGGTATCTATGATTGTTATAAAATCTAAGAAAGACTTACTTGGCCGAATGAAGTTTGTGGGCGTGTTGTTGTGATAACTCGTCGATCAGCTGCCTCACAGTCTGCCTCCTTTTACCCAGGAATGGATGTGTTTTGTTCACCATTCGTACCTTCAACCCTTGACTGTGGTACAGACGAGACAGAATGTCACTTCCGGCAGGCATGCGAATATTGCCTTCGCCATCCAAGACGAAAGGATATCCTTGGGTTTCTCCCATTGCCTGGTTGCTCGAACACACTTTAGTCTTTCTCTCAATATGGAGGCCGCACTGTTTGTTTGTTTTTTTGTGTTTCTTTTTGTTTGTTTTTTTTTTTTGTTTTTTTTTTTTTGTCTTAGTTTTTTTTTTTTTTAGATTTTCTTACGTCTCATGAATAGATATAAAATACAAGATGCACATTGAGCACACTTTTCATTTATTTAACGCTGCGTTTTGGTGTCATAATACATCGTAGAGGAAAGAACGTGGCCATTATAAGAAAGGAAGCAAGTAATTCATCGCAATGACACAATTTTAGCACCATCTTGTCTTAAAGATGAAATTATGATCCTCAGTTTTGCACGGATAAAACACGCTCGTTGGTCATCTCCTTTGTTGTGCAAATCTATTGTTTCACTTTTTTGCACATAGTTTGGGAACAACTATATATAGAACATCCAACAATTACGTCATGAGTCATGGTTTACTGTTGTTTAATTTTTGAATGTTTCCAAAGGAAGGTCATAGATAGTGTAAACAAATTTATAAGGCTTTCACAAAAGGACTAAATGTATTAATTATTCAAGATCCAAACATTCTGAAGAACACGTTTAATGACCATGGTTATTGAAAACATTGATTTTTCGACATGGCAATGCCTTGAACAAACGAGAGAAACGTTATACCTTCTAGATCATTTCAATAAAAAATCATATACTTTAGCAAATTTATAAATGCACTAATATTTCATAAATAGCAATGTGAAATTGAATGTAAGCTTCAATTTAGTATACGAAAACAGATAAAATGGACGTTTCGTGTTTCCCCATCAACAAAACAGGATGAATGAAACACAATTCGTCTGTTGTATTTCATTCATTCTGTTTTGTTGAGAAAGGGGAAACCCGAAATGTCCATTTTATCTGTTTTCGTATACTAAATAATTGAAT
>NC_088360.1:130014362-130021862 GCF_034508935.2 Berghia stephanieae | reverse complement strand
CCCCTCTCTCTATATCTCTCTCTCTCTCTCATATCACTATTTTAATTCCTTGTCTGACAAAACCAGAGTTTCTTTGTCTCCCATGTACTTTAATTCGTGTGGCTTTGTATTCTTGTGTCATGGTACTCGTCTTCAGACGTTTAGGCCATTGGTTCGAGGCTCGCTGAGGGCAACGCAAAGTTGAGTCTTAGGAAAAGGATCGTTACTCACGTAAAATTAGATGGCGGGGACACTCGTTGTTGTCTCCATCGAAAAACAAAATTGTAATAGTGCCATTAGGGCGTCATGTCTGGTCCTTTATGTTAAATGTTTCTGTTGACTTGGGACAATTTGTAAAGCGATTTGAACACATGTGTGACCCACCATCTCCAACCGAAATACTATCATGTCGTGATCATCTAGATGTTAAAAATTAATTTATAATAAGAAGTACAGAACTTGCAATAAGTTTAGATGTGTTATTGAGATCAAAGGGCACAGTTTCTTGAAGTGACAACGCCCCCACCCCCCCCCCCCCCCCCCCCCCTTTAAAATCTCACATTTCTGGTATTTCAACTTTAAAATCACTTATTGTACATCGGGTTCAGAATTGACTGGATATTGTTCTATATATAGGTTATCTTCCAGTTTACTGATCACCCAGAAACCGAGAGTCGAATAACGTAGGAAATCAATGAATTCAAAATATTGTATTATGTAATAAATTACCAATAAAATTAGATGAAATCTAAAACAGAACTGTTACTTGTGTGGCATATTATCGGTGTAATTTAGGTTCCTTCAAAATGACCCCTGACAGAATTAGACACAATCTAAAACAGATATGCTACTTCTGTGGCATATTCTCGGTGTAATTTAGGTACCTTCAAAAGACGTGAAGATTAGACACAACTAAAAGAATGTTACTCGTGGCATATATGTGTAATTGTACCCTTCATATGACATGACAGACAGAAAATCTAAAGATACTTCTGTGGCATATTATCAATGTGTCCTTAGTATTTACTAACAGAGACGTCCACGGACACCCTACCCCTCCTCTCTCCTCTCTCTCTCTTTCTTCTCTTCTCTCTCTCTCCTTCTCCTCTACACCCCCCCCCCCTCTCCAAGTATTGCCTACCGAATGCAAGATAAGGAAGAGTGTGAAAAACAATTGCCTCGTTATCAGTCACGGGTCTACGACAAGGGTCCAATATGATATCATACTTTAGTAAAGTATGGGTCAGTATTGCCGTTCTATGATAGAACACATTTTAAAAAATCTTGGTCGGAAAGCTCGTATTTGAAATATCGAGCAATTAAAATAGCCCTCGTCTAATCAAAATGATCTCAAACCTGGGACTTCAATGAAGTGGGTAGAGACGTCAAAGAAGTCCCGGGTACTCTAACGTACTACTTTTCCATTTTTTCCCCTTTTCTATCTGTCTTTCTTTTATTATTCTTTTTTCTGGTTGAGGGGGAGGACACAGAATTTGTACTCAAAAAACGGTCGGTTGAATATGACCACTCTTGTCCAAAGTCTCTAAACTGAACTTTAAGAATGTCAGATTGAGAATTGTGACAAGAAGAGTCATTTTATCGATCCATTTTTTTAAACTTACAGCTTTATGGCCATAATGAGACGAAATTTGCTAGAACTCGACAGGTATACTGTTTCATAAAATTCACAAACGCTAGACAGAATTTAAATTAATTAACAAAAATGAATATACACTTCGAAGAAGAACGTGAAAAAAAATTAGCTAATAACACAACGTTGACTGCCGTACTCTAAAACCAAAGCCAAAAAACAAATTCAAAATTTCAAATAACAATCGTTTAAAAAATCGACGGTTATGATCTAATATTTGTCGGAAATCCAACCTGGATTAAAGTCCAGATTTTTGATAATTTTGCAGAAGGCAAGTTGTTATTTGACTGCCATGAAACCTCCTAGATAGATAAAATGTTTTGATCGATGTTTGTGGTTAATTTAAAAAATTTTATAATTTGTTCAATAAACCATTTTTAATAATCCTCACATTTTCATCTAACTCCTATCACATTGTCCATTGATATAAATATAAACAAAAAATCCTTATCCGTTTTCTCATTTGAAATGTTACTATATTATTATTATATAAACAGATAAGAAATACAGCGTCCTTTTTCCTGGAAAACCAAAGCAAGACAAATCTGAAGATTAATGTACAAAAATGAATATACACTGGATTCAAAATACGGTGAGAAAAAAATTTACTTAACACAGACTGTTTCACGCTCAAAACCATATTCAGTCAATTTAGAAAAGAAAAACAAAACAGTTAAAACGTTAAAAACAATCACGTTTGTCTAATATTTACGTGGTGAATGCCCTATAAACCGTTTTTGTTTTTGGCTGAAGAAGGATTTGAGCTCGAAACGCTCCGTATTTTGTGTTTCGTTGTTTGTGGGTTTTTAAAAGAAATTTTTTTAAGTTGTTACATTACATTTTAAAATCCACAGTTTCTATCTAATAGCTTAGTTTTACACCACAAATCTAAAATGCATTCATTATCCAGACAGATCGATCTCGTCAAGGTAATCGCAAACAAGTTTCCATACATACTTATGTTACAGTTTTATAGTCGCAAATCACAACAACCGTTTAGATTAATGTCCACGCCGCCGGGGGAATCAACATCAAAATACATGCCGAGGGTTTTTCTTTACCCACTTCATTCCAAATGGAAGCGTTTTCTATAGTTTTGTGTACCCGGCATTGTGTACACGGTGTGGAATCGCTGCTATTCCTTGCAGACGTCGCGGTATCGGGGATCAGACGACACCTGTAACAAGAGAGTCACTGATCACTAGGATCATTTGTTGTTGTTAACGCGGGGGACGGGCTGGCCATTCGATGACTGATAGTGACTGCTTATTCTGATAGTAAACTTTTTAAAAACATGTTCGACCAGATAACTTTTTTCTTTTTTATTGGACCGAAAACTTTTTGTTAAACTTTTGGCTAGAATTAAAAAACAAAACAAAACAAAAATATTTTGGCCAGAAAATGTTTACATTCAAACAGACCAATTCACATGAAAACCGAAAGACAAAGATATTTAAATTCATTTTCATCATCAGCAATACGAAACTTTAGGGTAATTTTTATTATATGAAATTTGAAAAAAAATATATTATCCGCTCTAAAATCTATTTATTTATGCATATGAACACGGTGCTATATTTAGATTATTTATTATTTATTCATACATTCAATGCCATGATTCCCAATCTAATTTCAAATTGCTATTGACATTACAAACCCATTATCACAACTCTATTCTACTTTCAAGTCCAATTTTTATAGCTTTGCTTGTATCCGTTGTATATTTTATTAATATTGTATTATATTCGATGTTTATTTTCTTTTAAATTAGCTTCGTTTTTTTCATCAATTAGTTCATGACAGTGTATATAAATCTGTGCTAATATAACGATGAATGATGTGTCACATTATAACATTTCCATTCAGGATCAATAAAGTATATCTTATCTTATCTTATCTTATCTTAAGTATCGATGGATCAAAATAACTCTCAACTTCTCAAAAAGTTTACATTTGAGACTTCGTTGCAGTCTCGGTGTTAAGACTATTTCACATGTAGAGAGTCATTTTAATAAATCGATAGATAAAGTAAAGTTCTTTGACCAAACTGTATAATGTAAAACGGCGTTTTGTCAGATTAGGACAGAAAATCAATCACTTATTTCTGATAAAAATTTCAATATTTTTTGTTTTTAAATAAAAACTACGAAAAGTGTCTCTGATAACATATAAAAAAAACATTGTCGATTTTTAATTTTCATTTTCTTTTTTTTTTTTTTGGGGGGGGGGATTCTTTTTGTTTGTTCTGTTTTTTTTTTTTTTTTTTGTTTTTTTTTTCTTTTTCTTCACTTTGTTTTAATTTTCTGGTCTTTATTATTTTCATTCTCTTTTTTTTTTCTTAAATTATGATTGTATTGAGAGGCAACTCTCTAGTTGTCGAATTTTCTATTTTTAAAAATAATAAAAAGACCAAATTAGAAATTTCCACACGTATGTTTATATTTTATATTTTGAGACTTTTTTTTCTTTTGGAGCATTTTTTCATACAGAGCAATATCCACTAAAGTTGCTCAAAGCGCTTTACAATTTATTTTATACATTATTAAAATTATACATTATATTGAGTGAACAAATAAAATATAAACCACGTACATTGCATTATTTACATCAGATGTAAAAAGGTTCTCACATTGTAAGGCTCACCCTTTATATCTGTTAAATTATAGGGTGTATATTATTATAATATATTGGCCGGCTAATTTATGAATAATTTATCTGCCTCTCTCTCTCTCTCTCTCTCTCTCTCTCTCTCTCTCTCTCTCTCTCTCTCCTCTTCTCTCCTCTCCCTCTCTCTCTCTCTCTCTCTCTCTCTCTCTCTCTCTGTGTGTGTTTGTGTGTGTGTGTGTGTGTGTTTCTGAAAATGTATAATATTTATAGTTAGGCAGATTTAAAACGTATGACAAAAGCTCGATATTTCCTCATTTGTTTAGTTTTTTTTCGTTTGTTTTTTGTTTTAATGTTGTTGTTGTTGTTGTTGCCACTGTTGTTTTTGTGGCAAGGGGGGGGGGGGGGTTAATTTACTTTGTTTTGTTTTCGTTTTGTTTGTTTGTGGGGGAGGGGTGTTGTTCTTGTGGGGTTTTTTTGCTTGTTTTGTTTTTGTTTTTTGGGGTTTTTTGGTTTGTTTTTGTTTGTTTTTTTTTTTTTGTGGGGGGGGGGGGGGGGGGGTTGAAAAAGGGGAGTCTAAGCTAAAAGGTTTCGATCACCCTGTGTGATTTGACGGGTTTTATACGGCGGAAGGACGGGGAAAGGAGAGAAAGAGAGGGGTGTGTGGGAGGGGGGTGGGGGTTTGAATAAATATGAAATGCAGTTGAGAGCATTAAAATATCGGATGTCAGCAAGTTCATTTCCATAGACCGAGAAAGTCAGAAATTTTACAAAGTCAGCGTGACTTTTGAACATGAACTTGTTTATGAATATTTTCTCCACAGTTTTGTCAATAGGCCTAAACGGTAAAGAAATTATGAGATTGTTTTGAAAGGCTAGACAAGTTAAGTACTTTGAATGTGAATAATATATTACACAGTCGTTCCAAGCTGGAGAGACGTATTTGTCATAACTCCTGATGTTTAAGGTTTTTCGTTTCGAAGGGTTTGACGGCTCTTGCGACACTTGTGATCATTTCAACGCCAGTAAAAAGGAAGAAGAATGAATAGTGTTTTTAAAAATTAAAGATTTACAATTAAAATCACTCAAGAAAAGGCATGACAAATGGGACTGGTTCAATTAGGGAACAGAAATAGATTCCAAGAGTGTAATATTAGTGTACTTAGTTCGAGATCACCTAAAAGTCCCATTCAAACACCAGTACAGGATACCACTAAGGCGACGTGCACTTATTTGCAGGTCTGATAGCCCAATTCCTTATGGGCTCATTGTTGTAATGGAATTTTTTTTTTTCATTGACGCAAAATATTGTCCATCGGATGTCATACTTGCGAATATGCACACGAAGATCTGAACATAATAAGAATTAGACAATGTATGTTACTTTTTTGTCATTGTTTTTTTTTTTTTTTTGGTCAGGGGGGGGGGGGGGGAGTTGTTTTAATATAGTTTTGTTTTTTGGGTTTTTTTGTTGTTGTTGTTGTTTTCTTTTGTTTGCTTTTTGTTTATTATCATCATCATTATCATTATCATTATTATTATTATTATTATTATTATTATTATTATTATTATTATTATTATTATTATTATTATTATTATTATTATTATTATTATTATTATTATTATTATTATTATTATTATTATTATTATTACTATTATAAAACTTTATTCATCCAAAAAAATGGAAATTCGTTTACAGAGGCTGCATGCATAAAAATGTATAAACGCAAAGTTGAGAATCTATGGCGACAATGTATACATAATTATATATATATATATATATATATATATATATATATATATATATATATATATATATATGTGTGTGTGTGTGTGTGTGTAAAAAATATACAACCAAGAGCCAATAGCACCACTTCATATATTAATTTGATAAATTGATAAATTGAGATAGACCATACCTCTGGCCTCTCGTCCGAACTTGTGTGGGTATATTTAAAAAATAGTATTTAATTTAAGGCTGCCTCTATTCTCACCCCCCCCCCCCCCCCCCCCCCCCCCCCACCCCCCCATTGGATTTGATTGATTTTTTTTTTTTAATTGTGCAACTTGTGACAAGAAACTTAACAAATTACTGCATTACAACCTTTGGATTAAACATACAACAATTGTGGACTACTTTTTATACTATTATGAAGACTAGCATCCCCGGGGGTGAGAATAGTCACTTCGTTAATTTAAATCACAGTTGCGCGTTAAAAATTCGAACACTATGTGGCAAAAATGAATTAAGGTGACGTGTTGTCTTTGTTTTTATAGATATGAGGCGACGGCTCCTCATGGAGAACTTAATATATTTGTGAAGGGGGTGATCGCCATCCTTCATAACTTTTTTCCATTTTACTTAGACAAAATCTCTTGAACAGTTTTTCCACATTGGAAATTGGGTGAGTATAACTCCTATCAATTTTCTTAATGTCGCAAATACTGGCATTTCCACACCATGCTGTAATACAAAAAGTAATGACGGTCTCCAAAACGGATCTATATTATTATTATTACTATTATTATTATTATTATTATTATTATTATTATTAATTAATTAATTAATTAATTAATTAATTAATTAATTAATTAATTAATTAATTAATTAATTATTAATTAATTAATTAATTAATTAATTAATTAATTAATTAATTAATTAATTAAAACCAAATTTTCTTTCCTCAATAAAGTCATTACTTTTAATGCAAATTTTATAAACTTCAATTTCACTCCAAAACAACACAGTTATGAGAATGTTGATTACTAAACATGTATGACTACACAAGATGTAAAGAGCTTATAATGTTTCATGAAAAGTGTAGATACACCGGTATACCTTTGAACGGCATTGCACTTTTTTTTATAGCTGTTTGTCAATGGCAATCGATTCACATGTCTAAAATGTTTTAACCTCTTTTGTCCTCTTCTATAAAAGAACGCTTTAGTTTTATTTTGTTTTTTTTTTTTTTTGTTGTTTTTTTTTTGTCTTGTTTTTGCTTTGTTTTGTTTTGTTTTGATTTTGTGTTTGTTTATGTGACTGTGTGTGTGTGTGTGTGTGTGTGTGTGTGTGTGTGTGTGTGTTTGTTTCTTATGTCAAGATTTTTAAGCAATCCGGGGAACACCGTGTTTAACTTGTCCGTCTTTTCCCACCTCTTCTCTTTTGGCTACAAGATACAAATTTACTTTACTCATACATACACATTACATTTACTCAGTAGAGTTATACAAGAAGGGTCTTTTTCATAGTAAAATTGAATCTCATA
>NC_088360.1:129959362-130009362 GCF_034508935.2 Berghia stephanieae | reverse complement strand
TGAACCTGCGACCTTATTGGTACGACAACTCCGCCTGGCAGGTGAGAGCGTGGCTCTACCGTGTGAGCTATCCACGAACACAAATATTCGTTTCAAACTCAAAGTCATTACTAGATCCCTCTCTCACCCACTTCTTGAGACCGCCGATTCGTTCGTACACCACCATCGCGAATAATTTTGACCAGCAGTTAAGCCTAATAGCCAATATTCTCAACACAAACATATAACATAGAAACGATTGAGACATTGAGTATGCTCCGGTGTATGGGGTGAATTTTTAATTCAGAAAAGTGAGTGGAGCAGGCACTTACGTTGGTAACAACAAGATATGAAGTGAATAGAAAAGTGCCAGAAGACAATAGAGAATAAAAATTTTTCGCGGCGGTGGTGGGGTTTGAACCTACGACCTTATTGGTACGACAACTCCGCCTGGCAGGTGAGAGCGTGGCTCTACCGTGTGAGCTATCCACGAACACAAATATTCGTTTCAAACTCAAAGTCATTACTAGATCCCTCTCTCACCCACTTCTTGAGACCGCCGATTCGTTCGTACACCACCATCGCGAATAATTTTGACCAGCAGTTAAGCCTAATAGCCAATATTCTCAACACAAACATATAACATAGAAACGATTGAGACATTGAGTATGCTCCGGTGTATGGGGTGAATTTTTAATTCAGAAAAATTTTTATTCTCTATTGTCTTCTGGCACTTTTCTATTCACTTCATATCTTGTTGTTACCAACGTAAGTGCCTGCTCCACTCACTTTTCTGAATTAAAAATTCACCCCATACACCGGAGCATACTCAATGTCTCAATCGTTTCTATGTTATATGTTTGTGTTGAGAATATTGGCTATTAGGCTTAACTGCTGGTCAAAATTATTCGCGATGGTGGTGTACGAACGAATCGGCGGTCTCAAGAAGTGGGTGAGAGAGGGATCTAGTAATGACTTTGAGTTTGAAACGAATATTTGTGTTCGTGGATAGCTCACACGGTAGAGCCACGCTCTCACCTGCCAGGCGGAGTTGTCGTACCAATAAGGTCGCAGGTTCAAACCCCACCACCGCCGCGAAAAATTTTTATTCTCTATTGTCTTCTGGCACTTTTCTATTCACTTCATATCTTGTTGTTACCAACGTAAGTGCCTGCTCCACTCACTTTTCTGAATTAAAAATTCACCCCATACACCGGAGCATACTCAATGTCTCAATCGTTTCTATGTTATATGTTTGTGTTGAGAATATTGGCTATTAGGCTTAACTGCTGGTCAAAATTATTCGCGATGGTGGTGTACGAACGAATCGGCGGTCTCAAGAAGTGGGTGAGAGAGGGATCTAGTAATGACTTTGAGTTTGAAACGAATATTTGTGTTCGTGGATAGCTCACACGGTAGAGCCACGCTCTCACCTGCCAGGCGGAGTTGTCGTACCAATAAGGTCGCAGGTTCAAACCCCACCACCGCCGCGAAAAATTTTTATTCTCTATTGTCTTCTGGCACTTTTCTATTCACTTCATATCTTGTTGTTACCAACGTAAGTGCCTGCTCCACTCACTTTTCTGAATTAAAAATTCACCCCATACACCGGAGCATACTCAATGTCTCAATCGTTTCTATGTTATATGTTTGTGTTGGGAATATTGGCTATTAGGCTTAACTGCTGGTCAAAATTATTCGCGATGGTGGTGTACGAACGAATCGGCGGTCTCAAGAAGTGGGTGAGAGAGGGATCTAGTAATGACTTTGAGTTTGAAACGAATATTTGTGTTCGTGGATAGCTCACACGGTAGAGCCACGCTCTCACCTGCCAGGCGGAGTTGTCGTACCAATAAGGTCGCAGGTTCAAACCCCACCACCGCCGCGAAAAATTTTTATTCTCTATTGTCTTCTGGCACTTTTCTATTCACTTCATATCTTGTTGTTACCAACGTAAGTGCCTGCTCCACTCACTTTTCTGAATTAAAAATTCACCCCATACACCGGAGCATACTCAATGTCTCAATCGTTTCTATGTTATATGTTTGTGTTGAGAATATTGGCTATTAGGCTTAACTGCTGGTCAAAATTATTCGCGATGGTGGTGTACGAACGAATCGGCGGTCTCAAGAAGTGGGTGAGAGAGGGATCTAGTAATGACTTTGAGTTTGAAACGAATATTTGTGTTCGTGGATAGCTCACACGGTAGAGCCACGCTCTCACCTGCCAGGCGGAGTTGTCGTACCAATAAGGTCGCAGGTTCAAACCCCACCACCGCCGCGAAAAATTTTTATTCTCTATTGTCTTCTGGCACTTTTCTATTCACTTCATATCTTGTTGAGACCCCGTGTAAAGCGCTTTGAGCATGGTTATTGGATATTCCTGGTTTTAAAAACTCAATTTTATATATATATGTATATATATATATATATATATATATATATATATATATATATATATATATAAAGAGAGAGAGAGGAGGGAGAGAGAGAGAGAGAGAGAGAGAGAGAGAGAGAGAGGGAGAGAGAGAGGAGGGAGAGAGAGAGAGAGAGAGAGAGAGAGAGAGAGAGAGAGAGAGAGAGAGAGAGAGAGAGAGAGAATGACAATCCAACGGTCTCGTGTCAGCGTTAATTCTTTGAGCAAACCACAAGGTTGGTACCGTCTTATCTTTACATCAAATCTATATTATTCAGGATTACCGACGTGTCTTCACGACAAACCAACGGTGTCATGCCAAATTTTAACAAACTCCTTTTTTTTCCTATCTGGACGAAACAATGTTGTAGAAGAATATGTAAAAAGACGAAACGAAGTGAGAACAAATAATTAATATTTCTCTTCATTAATTTGTTCATATATATATATATATATATATATATATATATATATATATATATATATATATATATGATTGAGGGGAGTTAGCTGGAACCACGTAGAGTGCTCGACAACACATTAATGAAGCGAAATATTAATTATATATATATATATATATATATAAATTATATATATATATAAATTATATATGTATATATATATATATATTATTATTATTATTATTATTATTATTATTATTATTATTATTATGATTATTATTATATTATTATTATTATTATTATTATTATTATTAAACGTAAAATGAATATTGTCATTTAATGGCATGAAATGTATGTATATAATTATTGGTGACTGTTTTAAATTATCCATCCCAATCGTTTGTTGTTATTACAGGCAGGATTTACTCCTATTAGCCTTTAAACCATAAAATGACATGATAAATATTGATTGACTTCGACCTGTACTTATTGCCAGGTCTGATAACCCAAATTGTTATTGTCTCTTTGTTGTAATGGAAACACTCTCAAACCAACACAAAATATTCTCCATTACAACAATGTTAAAACGAGCCCAAAATTGCGTTTGGCTATCAGACCTGTAAATACATTAACGTCGACTGACTCAAACTGCGAAATAGTTTCCTGACTGGCGTTTCTTAAGAGGGAAGGAAAAGTTTTCTGACCAAAAGGGGAAAAAATGTGTTTTGTCAGAGTGTGGCGGTAAATCTTACAATCTGGACAATAAGGTGGTTAGTCGTACAATGAAGCATGCTTGAATTAAGTGATCAGAGCTCGCAGACAAAAGGGCTTTCTGGCCCTTGCGGCGATATAATGGGCTGCCACTCATTCCCAACAATGGCCGTTATGCTTTTGTAAGTGTATGTGTGTGTACATGATTGTATATTTATGTGTGTGTTGTGTGTGTTATGTGAGCGTGTGCGTGTGTGTGTGTGTGTGTGTGTGTGTGTGTGTGATTATTATATTTTCTATCATAGTCCCATTAGAATGGCAAACAATTTGGCTGTTTGCAAAATGTCTTAAATCATGTGGCGGCAGCAATGAGGACACCCCCTGCGGGACATGTAGAAACGTGGCAACATATTTTGAGTGATGCCAGTTGAAAGAACCCTTATGAGTTTTTTTCCCTGATTTTGATTTAGATTTTTTTTTTCTTTTCTTTTTTTTTTTTTTTTTTTTTTTTTTTTTTTTGGTCAACTAAAACTACAAAACTGATTTTTGAAATGTCAAAATCAAAATATAACCCATATATGCTTAATGAAAACCGTGAAGTTTTTAAAAACTTAATGAAATAGGATTTAACAGTCGTGACGTTACTTCCCTCGTAATGACGCATAGTAACTTAGTAACTGGTTCTAAACTATCGGAACAATGGCGGACGACGAGCATAAAAGTGTATCCAGAGGAGAAAAACATTATAAATCTGATCATGTTTTGACTTTTATACATTCTGATGACATGACATGTGAATAAGTTCTAGCCAGCACGAAGAATAAAAAGTACTGATTTTCTTTGTTTAGAACCAAGTTGCTCGTTGCGGGGCGGTCAGATTATTGAATCCTATTCCCTTTGCTCATCCCCGAGGGAAAATTTGTCTTTAAGGTCTATTCCAAGGGAAGACTGGAATAACCCAAGGGTCAATCGCACAGCAGCGCCGTAAAGCGAGCTAAGGCGAGGTGATAGTCGAACTCGGTACCTTTCGGGTATAACGCAAAGACCATACCATTGAAGTTTGATCACCATTCCTTGTTCTCAAAAAATTCAACCAGACTATAAACGCTTAAGGTTACATAATATTTGTGAGTTGGTACGAATGATCTGACGAGAACTGGTGAGTTCTTAACTGAAAAAAAGGTGAAATAAAAGTAGTCCTTCACATCCATTCGGCCATTGGAACCGGAGTTTGCTCCGGTTTCTATAGGACGCTAGTCTATCGCAAAGTACTTTCCGCCAGATATAACAGACCTAGCTACCCAATCATTGCTGGGTGGACAGGGGGGTCAGAAAAAATCTCGACTGCACATTGGATCGATCTCGGCCCCTTTGCGCGTGAACCGAGTGCTTTACCAACTGAGCTATAGGGACCCCCCCCCCCCCCCCCCTCTTAACTGAAATGTAGTCCATCAATTTGCAACAGTCTCTTCACAGACTCAAAACAGAATGACAGAAACGGAATCATAAAGAGAGAGAGAGAGAGAGAGAGATCGATCACATTCTGCCAGTTATTATTCTATCGTTCTTTGGCCTTTGGTCGAAGGGAGCAGTGAGTCGCCTGACCAAAACATATGATGTTGACAGCTGAGCAGTCTGGCTTGTTCATTTATTTATACTAATTATTACCGGCATCAAGAGATGTCTGATGAAGTAAAACTCCCAAAGGTCAGTTGTACTTTACAGTGCAGACATGGCTAGCTATGTCCAAACTTCATGTTTTGAGAAAGATGCATTTGAATGGTTATTTTCGTTTTGTTTTGTTTTGTTTTGTTTTTCTTTTTTTTATATTTGGATTTTGTTTTTACGGGGTATTTTTTGTTTGCTTTTGTTTTGGTTTTTTTGTTTGTTTGTTTTTTTTTTTTTTTTTGTTTGTTTTTTTTTTTTTTGTGTTTTTTTTTTGGGTTTTTTTTTGTTTTTTGTTTTTTTTTTGTTTTTTTTTTTTGGGGGAGGGGGGGGGGGTTCAACTCGTATTAAAATTGCTAATTTTTAACCTGATGAAACAGTAATATTTAGGTAAAACTAAACTAATAGTAGGCAATATTAAATAGGGACTGGCGGTTAGAATGAATTTCTTGGATATGGTCACCTCTGGCAATCAGTCGACGATATGTCGTAGATACCTAGAATGCAGTTGACGTCTTACTCCAATGTACTGTTCGTTTATTTATGCCAGCCAGAAGGGGGGGGGGGTCTGTTCTCATTGTGTTCTGTCCAACATATTATTCGTGGTTTACGTTACACACACGTTTGTGTGATGCTGCAACCTATGTGTTATTGCTTTGCCAATTACATTTGGTAGACACACACACACACAAACACACACATACACAAAGAGAGAGAGAGAGAGAGAGAGAGAGAGAGAGAGAGAGAGAGAGAGAGAGAGAGAGAGAGAGAGAGAGAGAGTGAAAGAGAGAGAGAGAGAAAGAGAGATAGAGGAGATATTCCCTATAAAATGAATGAAACTGACGTAACGTAGCATTTTACAATTGTTTTTAGACCGCCAGTTGAAGGTTTAATTCTCACTGAATTCTCTCGCTATAAAAACGGTAAAGACTACACTTAGGTTTTTATGCACCTGGAGCTTTATTGTATAGAGGATTGAGTGCAATATAAATAAACTTCATTATTACTATTATTATTATTATTATTATTATTATTATTATTATTATTATTATTATTATTATTGGTGCGATTAATATGGCGAGCAGAAGTGGTGAATATTTTACGTAAACGCATACCGTATAATAGTGCTATGTCCTTAAGTAACATATTCTCCTGTTCTGCCCACTAGATAAATAATATCAAGACCCAAAAAAATTCTAATCTTATACGTTTGTTTTTGGATTTAGATAAACGATCTCCAATGGAAACCGCGACATGAAAGACGTTCCATCAACAAACACCTCATATTCTACAAAGCACAAAACGGAAAACTTGAAATTCAACGAGCTATTTGAAACGGAACCACAATAAAACAAGAAACTCAGCATTTAATTTTGAAATCCTCCACTCAAGAACAAGCCATCATCTTGACTCTTTCTTCTCATCCACCATCCGACTTTGGAACTCCCTAACAACCAATTGTAAACAAGCCAATGCGACTGATGACTTCAAAAAATCGCTCCCTGCTTCCCTCTAAAACCCCTGTTACTGTAAAATCGACCAAACAATCTTCAGACGAAGCCTTGGCCATAATGGAAGAAGAAGAAGAAGAAGAAGAAGAAGAAGAAGAAGAAGAAGAAGAAAGAAGAAGAAGAAGAAGAAGAAGAAGAAGAAGAAGAAGAAGAAGAAGAAGAAGAAGAAGAAGAAGAAGAAGAAGAAGAAGAAGAAGAAGAAGAAGAAGAAGAAGAAGAAGAAGAAGAAGAAGAAGAAGAAGAAGAAGAAGAAGAAGAAGAAGAAGAAGAAGAAGAAGAAGAAGAAGAAGAGAATATAGTGAGAAGTCACCCAACTGGTAGTCTAAAATCTTAATAAAGATCTGAGTGAGGTCAAATTCAACCATTGGCGATGTCCATGTGCAAAGGTAAATTGTACTCACATGAAATGGACTTGATTCATTGGGAAATTTGGTTTGGACATCCCAATACCTTTCAGAGGGTCAGACAGATCTGGAACTGGAAAATAAATTTGATAAATATGAATATTTATATATAACGCATTTCCATGAACTTACCATGTAGTGCTTTTTTTAAAAATTGAGCTTTCATATAGCGCAATATCCACTAAACGTGCTCAAGGCGTTTTACAAGGGGTTGCTGGCCAACAGCAACACTTAACATGTAGGATGGGACATGACGCCTGTTAGGCGATATTATAATTTTTTTCGGACAGATAGAATGTTGTTAACGGCCAGGTATTCATTTTACACCTAGTAGGGTGAGAGCATGTGAGTAAAGAGTCTTTTTCAAGGAATCAACTATGCGCCGAGCGAGGCTCGAACCCAGGACCTTCCGATCCGAAAGCGAGTGTCATACCACTAGACTACATAGCTTCAGAACCATTGGACCCGTGGAGCCGGAGTTTATACCGATTTCTATAGCGTGAAACGAACAATAACAATTGCTTGCTAACCTTTGGATAGGACGCTAGTCTATAGCAAAGTACATTCCGCCAAATCTTACAGACTCTGCTACCCATTCACTGCTGGGTGGATAGAGGGGTCAGAAAAAAAATATCGACTGCACCCGGAAATCGATCTTGGACCCTTTGCGTGTGAAGCGAGTGCTCTACCAACTGAGCTATCGGGACTCCCTTTACCATACTCAAAGAGTTTCACAATGTTTCAACAGCTTTCCGAGATCCATACGCAATATCTTCCCCAATAGGCCATATGATGGAACCATATTTCTTCTTCATACATTAAAAGTCGTCGGTTTAGTCGTCCTATTTGTATACACGTTCTTACAATATCCGTCTCTGTCTAAAGTCTGGTACTCCTTGAGCGGGGTAATGTGTGTTACGTGCCTTACCCAAAGACAAACGTAGGGACCAGAATTTTCTTCATTATAGAGCAATATAGAGCAAACGTGCTCAACTAACACACTTAACAAGCCGTCCCCAGCCAACACAACATTTAACACTTAAAACAACACATGACGCCTATGAGGCAAAATTACCTTTAAAAAAAAAAATTTCAACATAGACAACGCTAGTAACGGCTAGCTACTCATTCTACCCCTGAGTACGGCGATAGAATGTGAGTAAAGAGCCTTTATTGAGTGTATCAGCCTTCGAGACCCATACGCACTATCTTCCCCATCCCCTCCATGACAGAACACAGCACACAACAGCAGTACAACTGAATAATTTATTAAGACATCATCTCAGAACGGTGAATACTGTAAATTGTAATGTACAGAAATGAAAATAATTGCTTTAATAAAGAACAAATACTAATCACTGAACGTTTCGGACTCAAAACCCCTCTTCTGCAATAAGAAAACTAGTAAAAACATGACATCTTAGAGAAGATGCAGGAGTGAGCTAGTTTGATTATCAAGAACCATTCGGACATGTACCGAGCTGTTATTATATAATTTCTTTTCGAAAGAGACAATAAATAGGTTACTCATTTTACACCTGAATTTGGTGAGAACAAGTGAGTGAAGAGCCTTTGTACCACTCACAACGGGCGGGACTCGAACCACAAAAATAACATAATTCCAAATTCACAAATTTCGTGCAAATAAATATGAAATAAATAAAAATATTTATAGAGCGCATTTCCACGGTTTTACCATGCTCAATGCGCGTCAAAATTGCTCATTTTCCATGTCATACAGTCCCAGTCACCTGATAGGCATTCTTTTTATACTAACAATCATATAATATCCGTCGCTGCCTATACCGCGTACTTATCCACAACCCAGTGAAACGGGGTAATGTGTTTAAAGTACCTTACCCAAGGACACAACGTTGGGACCAACATTTTCTATGATCACTCTTACCCATCCGACCACTGACACTGCTTAACAATGGCTTGAATTTTATGACAAGACTAGACGCCTGAGAACTGCTGAGACACCGAGCGTTGTCTATCTTATCTTTACCCCCCCACGCCGTTTAACACCGCTGAAATGCCGACTCTTCCGAAATTACATTGCCAGCTTGTGGCCTCTGGAACTCTTCTGTGCTTTATAATTACTAACATTGTACCCCGATCTTCCACTCAGCTTCTGAGACAGATTAGAAGTGAGCACCAGGCCGTACTCCAGGGAGACTCAGCTGAACTCGAACCCTCCTGAAGTGGAGTGTTATACAACAAGACCACAAAACTTCAAAAATAGCACATGTCAAAGCATACATTTTATATAAAACAAAATTGGTTCGTTTTTCGTATTGTTCAGAAATGGGACAATTTGAAATGTCAAACAAAGAATGCAAAATATATAGATTATTTCAATGTGTTATTAGACAGGGAGATATGAAGGGATATTTATAGATAGTATGCAGATGACGTCATCGGGCTTGTTATGGTTTGCATCCGCGTTTGTGAGTTGTTCTCACTAAACTGTATTAACAAGACTATAAAGTTCTGGTTACACAGAGTTGTGTGTTGGTCCGTTATACTTCCGGATGGCAATGTTGTGAACTCCTTGGCCAAGCGCATTCTATCTGAATAACATTTGTTTGCACTGCTTTCAATCATGTATGTAAATATCATGTATTGTTTACTTATAAGACTATGGTTAGTTTCTATATGTATGGATGCATGAGTGTGTATGCGTGTTTGTGTGTGTGTGTGTGTGTGTGTGTGTGTGTTATGTGTGTGTGTGTGTGTAGTGTGGTGTGTTTTGCATGTCACGGTTAAAGATATCATAAATACAGGGTACATTTAAGTTAATTAATTTTGTCCATGGTTATAATCATTGGAATCTTTCAATCAATAGATTTTCATCATTTCTATTAATATTAAGGTCATACAAGGGATTTTATCCTATTTCGCCCTAGACCATAATACGTTATATCTTAACCTTACCTCCCAGTTTGACACAGCTAAAATGCCGACTCTTCCCAAGTTGCCTCGCCAACTTGTGAGCTCTGGAACTCTTCTGTGCTTTATAGTTACTAACATTGTACCCTGAGCTGCCCCTTAGCCTCTGAGACAAGCTTGAAGTGGGCACCAAGCCGTACTCCAAGGAGACCACGGGGACAAAGTTGGTTGGTCCACAGGTCCGATCGTCCACCACGGCGCTTAGAACCGACAGCTGTGACATCGGACGCTTTAACCGGATTTGTAAAAACGTGTCTTGGTTATCCATTGGAATTTTTGTTGTTGTAAATATTTAATTAAATATCACCTTCTAATGAAAACTATGGGTATTTTAAAGAAAACAGAATACAATTCCTCGCGGTAATAATACATGTCCATTTATCATTTCGAATCACTGAACTGTGCATAAAATACTCCGGAAAAGTATTAAATATTGGTTAAAAGATAATATTGAAATTTCACATCAAAAACGTTTTCACCACTAAAACACCACAAAAAAACGTTTTCCCATGAGGAGTAATTTACCAACAGGTCAAGGCCGACTTTTTTAAAAAATATCATAAGACCTTTCTTCCATTCTAAATATATATGGATATTTTTATTTTAAAATATATCACAGGGAATGTTATAATGATCTGACACAGGTGTGGACAGAGAAAATTTTAATTCTCTACTTTTTTTTTCTCGCTCTCCAGAGGTTGCTTTTCGTTATTCAAAATTCTATTGTACTTGACATGAAAATTAGATCCATCGTACGAAGAAGATCGTTTCTTTTAATACATATTTCCTCTGTGGGAATATAAGACAGAATTTCCTTACAAACACTGTTCGATCATTATTGGTAAAATCGTCAATGAAGTATGGTCAGTTTTGTTACACATTGTTGTTGTGATCATCAAACAACATCGATTTCCCATTAGGAAGAAAACAACACACCCGTGTTATTAGTACCATTGTCATCGTTGATGAGGGATACACGTTCCAAGTAAGTCAGTCAGAATTGGAACACATGGAGCTTTATGGTAACAACCAGGGCTGACTTCATTTACAATGTAACAACTCTGCACCACACATACACGTGCGCACACACACACACACACAAACACACACACACACACACACACACACACACACACACACACATATATACAAGTCATTCTCGCCACAGTAAACACGGTACTTGATGAGTTTGAAATGGCCATTGAAGCATTCATTACATAACATGGGAAAAGTCGACGTTAATCTGTAGATTAACTGTAACTGTAAGCTTTCTACTCGTATGGTTGACAGTGCTGTATACCTATTTATTTGCAGGTCTGATAACCCAAATTGTTTTCGGATCATTACTTTTATGAAAACACTCTCAAACCAACTTGTACTTGTTGACAGATCAGATAACCCAAATTGCAATGGTCTCGTTTTGCAACTGAAATACCCTCAACCGACGTTAATTTATTTGCAGGTCTGATAACCCAAATTGTTTTCGTCTCATAGTTGTAATGGAAATACTCTCAAACCAATACCAAATATCGTCCATAACAACAATGTTAAAACAAACCAAAAATTACTCATGGTTATCACAGACCTGCAAATATCTACACGTAGATAGGTTGACACAATTGTGGGAGTAAGGCCCCACTGTCCTTAACACACACAATAATGACAATAATCTAAACAATATTGTGAGTGCATTATAATCAATAAAGGCACAAATATTGCTCCAATGGAAGATTTTGTCCGGAAGTCACCGTCATAGAAAAAGGAACAAATAAGCCAGGTATTTTTAACAGATTCTCTCTACTTAAACCACACCAAAAAAAAAAAAACAAAAAAACAATGGAGCCTAAAATGTCAGAGTACAAACAACAATATTGCCGTAAGCTAATAAAGTCCCAGGTTTGAGATTTTGACAAGATGAGGATCATTTTAATCGATAGAAATTTGAAGGACTAGTTTTCTGGCTCAAACTTTTTTTTAATGTATTGTTTTCTTTCCTTATGAAAGCATGAAATTAGGATTAATAATCAAAGTCGTAATATCAGCATCCCTGCATGCGGACATGGAATCCATCACTATGATAGGAAGGCATTTGGATTAATCAATCTGAAAACTCTTACCTTGGCACACAATAAATACGTAAATAAATATATAAATAAAGTAGGTAATATATATATATATATATATATATATATATATATATATATATATATATATATATATATATATATATATATATATATAAGTGATCGGTTATGATCCATAGGACTTTAAACAACAAAAAGGTAGATTTTCTTTCTCACTGAATAAAAGTTGAAATTTTTCAAGTAGAGCTAGGCTGTTTGTTTTCCTAACACGTTTACCTTTAGATCATAATATTATAAGATACTTGTGTAAACGCCCGTTACTGGACTGCCTGTAAGTATATCCAGCCATTGTTATGGACAGCCATAAAATAAGCCCTGAACACGGTGATATACGTTTCTGATAAACTTTATTTTATCATAAAGGCTTCATAAAATGCTAAATTGAAGACAATAAAACTGATTGCAATAAACCTTAAAAATATCACTGCAGAATACGGCCTATTATGGGTACGGGCGTTGTGATTTTGTAAGGGTATAACACTTGACTTCGAACCCTTAATAATGATAATAATAATGATAATAATAATAATAATAATAACAATAATAATAATAATAATAATAATAATAATAATAATAATAATAATAATAATAATAATAATAATAATAATAATAATAATAATAATAATAATAATAATAATAAAAATATAAAATAATAATAATAATAATAATAAGAAGAAGAAGAAGAAGAAGAAGAAGAAGAAGAAGAAGAAGAAGAAGAAGAAGAAGAAGAAAAAAAGAAAGAATAATAAATAGCATTTCTACACTGCATAACCATGATGATGTCGTGCTCTATGCGCTTTACATTGTCATTATTATACTATATCATACAATTTGTAACAATAATCTTACAACACACACACACTCTAAATTGAAACATTATAATATAAATAAAACCAAGTAGTACAATACAATAAACGACTCTATACAAGATATTTCTCATAAAATAAATGATGGTACACTCTAGATTTTGCAATAGTGATGTTTAGTGCATCTCGTACCGGTTTGGAGAAACTTCAGGACCTGAATTATAAAGGATTATAAATGTAAACCTTGGAAGCAAACCTTACCACCAGAGCAACTTAACGAAATATAGAAAGAGTAGGTCCTTGGTTCGAGCGTAGTCATCGCTAACTTATAGCCTGACACTGACCAAAGAATGACGTCAAAAGACAAGTCTCTGGCTACAAAAGAAAACAAAATGTGAGTTGTATTCAATAGTTCAACCAATAGAATCACTCGTTTCATTGAGCTCTACTAACGACAACTCACTAGATGCTGCTCAAACCTAAAAACAAATGATGTCAAACTATGAATCCTTGTGGGTTCCAGTGTCAGGTTTTAAGATAACGACGGCTACGGTTCGAGTCCCACTCTGGGCGGTGCGTAGTTCAGTTCTTGAAAAAGACTCTTTGCTCGCATTTTCTTATCGTACTCATGTGTAAAATAAGTTCCTGGTCGGTAACAGCGTTGTATACCTTTAAAAACCCAAAGATGATTTGAACAAAACCTTGGATTTTCAGAGGGGTTCTAACCCGCTATCTCCTGACCCAGAGTCAAGAGAAAATAATATTTTCGAAATTACCTATTAAACCAACGACTCTCTCATCGAAGAGACAATGAAAAGGGAGCAGGCACTGGTGTAAGATAAATATATGAAAAGCTGTTCATAAAAAAAAAATAATTAAAAATTGAGCTTTTATATAGCGCATTATCAACTAAACGAACTCAATGCGCTTGACAACAGCAACGCTTAACATTTAGGATGATACTACAATAATTTTTTTTGGACAAAGACAACGCTGTTAACGGCCAGGTACTCATTTTACACCTGAGTACAGTGAGAGAATGTGAGTAAAGAGTATTTTCCAAGGACTCAACTATGCGCCGAGCGAGGCTCGAACCCAGGACCTTTCGATCCGAAAGCGAGTGTCATATCACAAGACCATATAGCCGCACAATTTCATGAAATAGTGCCAGACAAAGAAGAAAGAAAAAGACCCCCAAAAAAATATTTAAAAAAAAACAAAAAAAAAAAAACAAACAAAAATCAACCTTCACAAAGGATCGAAGCTCAGACTCCTTCATCTGTTTCATATGACACTTTTCTGATTTGACTTTCCCATCACAATGCCATTATTCTGCTGTACTCTGAAGAATGATTAAAACAAAACAAAACAAAACAAAACAAAACAAAACAAAAACATAACACAAACACATTTTTAAAAGTTTGGCCAGAAAAAATTCGTCCTTCAAATTATATTATCGATCGATTAAAATAACCCTCATCTTGTCAACGACTCTGAAACCTGGAACGTCAAAGAATATTTCCAGGAGGTCCCATGGTTGAGAGTTTTTGACAAGATGAGGGTTATTTTAATCGATTGATATTGAAGGACGAATTTTCTGACCAAAATGTTAAAAACATTTTTTTTTTCAAAGTACGACCCGACACCCACCGTAAAACGAGAAAGGCGCCTCGGTAGAAGATTAACTAACTGTACATCGGGTTTATTTTCGGGACAGGGATTAAGCCGTATGCTGTGTTGATCCGCTCGTTTATTGTTTCAAGTTTCCACCTACATTGCTCTGGTTGTCTTTCTGTATTTCGCTAAGTTTCTCTGATGGTAAATGTTTGCTTCCAAGGTTTAAATTTAGATCATTTCTATTTGTGCGTCCTTGTGGTCATGTGGTCATGTGGTATGACACTCGCCTCCGGACCAGTAGGACCTTGATTCAAGTATTGCTCTGGGCGACGCAAAGTTGAATCCTTGGAAAATGCTCTTTATTCATATTCAAATTTAAGTCATTTCAGCGCCGGTAAAAGGGAAGATCACATTCAGGTCACATCAGCACATTAGAAAGGAAGATCACATTAAGGTCATTTCAGCGCCGGTAAAAAGGAAGATCACATTAAGGTCACTTCAGCGCTAGGAAAAGGCTAGATCACATTTAAGTCATTTCAGCGCAGATAAAAAAAGATCACATTTAGGTCATACAAGTATCGGCGCCAGTAAAAGGAAAGATCGAATTTATGTCATTTCAGCGCCAGTAAAATGGGAGATCACATTTAGGTTATTTCAGCGCCGGTAAAAAGGAAGATTACATACAGGAAATATCAGCGCCTGTAAAAGGGAGATCACATAGCGCCGATAAAAAGGAGGATCACATTTAGGAAATAGCGCCCGTAAAAGGGAGATCACATTTAAGTCAGTTTAGCGCCAGTAAAAAAAAAACTGTTTGTTTGTTTGTTAGTTTTAATGGTTTTTGTGGTGCCTGAGACACAGTTAGGTCTTTACAGCGCTAGTAAAATTAACTAGAAAGTGGAAGAGTAAAAAAAATCTACATTTACATAAAAAGGACATGAGAAAAATTACGACATCGGGGAATGGTTCAAATAGAGAACAGATGTAAATTCCGAGTGCACACTATCACTATCAGTGAACTTAAGTTTGTAATCACCTAAAAATCACATCTAGAAATAAGCTCAGGATTCCGCTAAGAGAAATACACTCACAAATTCATATTCAAAACAAAAATATTTATATATCAGTGCAGAACAGAGAGACCGATTTACAAATGGAAAAGAATCTCCTTTCCCAACCTATATCTACATTTGACTGTTTTCCTCTTAGTTAAGAATCCCCACTGGGACCAAGAATATAATCGTGCAATTTCAGTTCAGAAAAAAAAAAAAAAAAAAAGACAAAGAGCAACTTGGAAAAGGAAAACATATTATATGGGGGATAAAAGACACAGGAAGTGACCTCCATGCCCCACCGTGGGATTGCTTTTTTTTTAATGGTTTTACGGTGCTCCGACACAATGTAGGCGGAGCGCCAGTCAAAAAAAAAAAAAAAAAAAGAAGAAAATGGGATAGTCGAAATATTCTCGATTTGCTATTGAAAGCACACAAAAAAGGGGGAATTGTTCATCTTGGGACCAGATGAAAATTCCAAGAGCATACAATCGGTGCACTTAGTTTGAGAACAAATCAAAACGCTAGAGCATTTATGTAGCGCAATATCCACTAAACATCCACAAAGCGTTTTACAAGGTCCCTAGCCAACAGCTACACTTAACATGTAGGACGAGACAAGACGCCTGTTAGGTGATATTACAATTTTTGCAGACAGAGACAACGCTGTTAACGGCCAGGTACTCATTTTACGAGTACGGTCAGAAAATGTGAGTAAAGAGCCTTTTCCAAGGACTCAACTATGCACCCAGGACCTTCCGATCCAAAATTGAGTGTCAAACCACAAGATCGCATAGCTGCAAAAAAAAAAAAGGAAGCTATTTTTTAATTATTTTTTTGAAAGCTAAAAACGTCATCCATACACAAGCACATGATCCCACCAAGAGGAATACACTGAAATGTTTACAAACCATTATTTAAAAAATAAATCATAACAGAGATGATTTACAAGGAAAAAAATTATATCACCTCCCGAAACTTACACTATACATTTGAGTTTCACTCCCTGCCAAAGATTCTGGACAGGAACTGGACAAAACCAAGTATTCTCATTCCAATTCCAAGACAAAGACAGACATCTACTCAGAAAACGGATATAGCAGGATAGAAGACACAGCAAGAGAACCACCAGGGGAGGTCAAAGACCCCATCCACCAACGTGGAAGGTCAGGGTTCTACCCAGCAGATGTAACACCAAAGAAAAACAAACATTTGAATGATAAATTCATAAAAACACGCCTTTTTTAAAATTATTTATTTATTTATTTGTCCACATGATTATCTTGATAAGCAGTAGAAAGTTATTATAATGTGAAGCCATTTTTTGAAGACAGATATTAAGGGAATGCGTTTGTCACCGATTATGTCCCTTACTTGTGGCCACACTGTGACCACGATAATGAGGACATCTCACGTGGAAACAATATTTCAAAGGGCTTACTGATTTCTTCCAAGTGAACAAAACTCACAAATCATTGATTACATATTTTTTAAAAAGAATAAGCCACATCACTGAGATACCAGTCCCAATATGAGCAGAACCCTTGTCGGGTCTGATCAAGGGACTAAATCGGGTGGCAAACGCAGTCACTCCATTCTTTTAAAAAGAAATCATTCGGTCCTATACATGGGGGGATATAAATAGAATATGGAATACTAAAATGTTTTTTTTTTAATTTAAAAATCGAAATTATCAAACAATAACAAGTATAGTTTTAATATAATATCCCATATTAAATAAGTACAGCGCACCGTTAGCACAGGGGTAATGGGAGTATTATTTTCTAAAAATAAGATAAAATGAAAGGAAAAAGAAGTGAGACAGAAAAGAAAGAAAAAGAGAAAGAAAAAAAAACAAAAAACAAAGAAATAAAATTTTAACAAACGAAAAACAAAAAACGAGGCTTAAGCGCATATAATTTCATGCTGAACTTACTTTTGATAAATCACACTCGATAATGAAACATCTTTTAAATAAACTCGTTTGCCGTTTTCATCAACAAGGTCTACAATATCAGATGAAAAAAAAAGAAGACATCCAATTCTTTACAAACGTTCAAAAACAAAACAAAAAACGAAATAAAGGGATAATATATTTTTTTAAAAAACAAATTAAGAGAGATTTTGTGAAATTTCCAAGTATAAAAATAAAAAGTTTGCGTGTTTTAAAAAAAAAATGTTTTTAAGGGTTTTACGGCACTTGCAACACCTTGAGGTCATGTCAGCGCCAGTAAAAAGGAAGAAAATGGGATAGAAATAAGTTCTAGAATTACAATAAATCATCCAAGAAAAGCTAAGACAAAGGGGAATTGGTTCAAATAGGATTCCAAGAGCACACTATCAAAGTACTAAGTTTGAGATCACTTAAAAGTCTCATCCAGACACAAGCACAGGTCCCCACTAAGTGGAATACACTCAAATGTTTACAAATCATATGTAAACAAAACATCATTCAGTGCATAACCGCTTGATGATTTACAAGGAAAATAATATCATCTCCCAAAACTAACTATACATTTGAATGTTTCCCTCTCAGTCAGGGTATCCGACCAGGGCCAGGACAAAACCAAGTAATCTCATTCCAAGACAAAGACAGAAAGCCAGTTGGAAAACAAATATAATGGGATAGAAGACAGTAAGTACCTCCCTACCCACTATGGGAGATCAGAAACCCCACCCAGGAAACAAAAAGAACACACAAACAACAAAAAATCATTTTCAAAACTAAGCATATCCACACTCCTGAATTCGGAAATTTTTCAACACAAGAATCCAACTGTAAGTTTTAATACTGTACTTCTGTAAATTAACCGAAACAAGTGATTTGATCTTGGTTCAAAATCTAACATTAATCTTCTAACAATTAACAAGCTATGATCATCAATTTATAATGCGTTATCCTGCAATTATTCAAAATAGTCCCTCAAAATCATAGGGTCCATGGATTCGGAGTTTATACCAGTTACAGTGATAAACAGACAATAGCAATATCCCAGTTACAGTTACGTGTTTGTTATGTTTTTAAGGGTTTTACGGCGCTTGCAACACATTTAGGTTATATCAGCGCCAGTAAAAAGGAAGAAAATGGGATAGTAAAAGTTCTAGAATTACAAATAAAGCACCCAAGAAAAAGTAAGAAAAAGGGGAACTGGGAACAAATAGGGATCAGATGTAGATTCCAAGAGCACACTATCAAAGTACTTAGTTTGAGACCACCTATAAGTCTCATCCGGACACAAGCACAAAATCCAACAAAGAGGAATACACTCAAATGCTTACATTATGCATTCAAAATAACAAATATAATAATACATAACAGAGAGACGATTTACAAAGAAAAAAATATCATCTCCCAAAACAATAACTATGCATTTGACTGTTTCCCTCTCAGCCAGGACTCCGAGAGGGCCAGGAAAAAACGAAGTAATCTCATTCCAAGACAAAGACAGAATCTTGTTGGAAAAGATATAAGGGGATAGAAGACACAGTATGTACCTCCCTGCCCACTATGGGACAATTACAGTTACAGTGATAACAGACAATATCAATTGCTATTGGACCCCCAAGTGATCAAAACAGCAGGTTTTTACTTCTCAGGGCTAAATAAAATTTTACTGTTTGAAATAATCCGTTGATATTTGTATTAAAAAGAAATGTGCAAAAATAAATATAGCAGCTTCCAAAATAGAACAAAAAACTAAACTTGGAACGGTCCAAACTCAAAAATATCATTCAGCTAAGAAAAAAAAAACACAGTAAAAATGGCAATACTTCATGTATAATCCAAATATAATTCCTGAATTTACTGTTTTTGTACTTGGCTGAAGGTCTTTGGCCCGAAATGTTCGCATTTATTATTGTGTTCTTCATTCATTCAATTTTGTAGAATAACTTTTTCAGTCCACAGTTTCTAGCATCTTAGTCTTCACCTAAATAAATGCTTAAAACTGTAGAAGGGGCAAATCTGACAAAAAAAACTATTTTAAAATTAGTTGTTTGACAAAGTTTGATTTTTACAACAGTCTGAATCACAGTGCAACACTTAGAGTGCTCTGTTAGTTAAACAGAAAAACAAAGGCAAAAAGCAATACATTTCTGCGTATGCTGAAACAACACATTTTAAATATTTTTGCCAAAAGACTTGTCCTTCAAATAACCAATCAAAATAAACCCTCATCTTGTCAAAAACTCTGGTTGGAGAATTTCTGACAAGATGAGCATTAGTTTAATAAATCGATATTTGAAGGGAGAGTTTTCTGGCCAAAATGTTTAAAATTTCTTTGGGTGTTAAAAAAAAAAAAAGAGTACAGCAGATTTGAGACTATATCATGAAAATACGGTGTATTTTGTGTTTTTTAAGGAGATAATGTATCAAAAGAATTTAAACCATAACACAGAGGTACTTAAAAGTCTTCATTAAATAAGATGGAGAGTGATGATCAGACATTAATGTTTATTCATTACGGGGTAAAGTAATCTTATAAATATCCAAATTAAATATTTAAGCTTATTTCATCGTTACTGAAAAGCAAAATAATAATGATGATGATAATGATGATGGTGGTGGTTGTGGGGAAAATAAAGATTACAACGATGACGATCACTTAAATTTTTTTTAGAATAATATCAACAACAATTTTCTTAAATGATAATAATAATAATAATAATAATAATAATAATAATAATAATAATAATAATAATAATAATAATAATAATAATAATAATAATAGAAAAAATGGTTTTCACCGTGATTATCATTTTTATTCTCATCATCATTATTATGATCAATACATAAATTAATAATAATAATCTGATAAATAGAAATTGGATTGGATTGTAATAAACAAATTCTAACTTAATGACGGAATCACGCAATAGAAAAATTATATCACTGCTACTCTTCTCAAACAGTCCTGAAAAAAACAAAAACAAAAACAAACAGAAGAAGACAAAACAAAAATAAATTAATAATAATAATAATAATAATAATAATAATAATAATAATAATAATAATAATAATCTGATGAAAATGTATACCATCAATATATTAATGTAAATATTGTAGACATCCTTGGGATTAGGCGATTAAAATGTAAAAAATCCAGCTAGGAATCCAAATATGTGATAATATTGTGGCAAAACATTGGTAAGTAAATACTGTCTTTATCTAAATTTATTGCAAAGATAAATCGTAGCATCAATCCAGACAGATTTGATATTACAACAAAAAAAAAACGAAAAAAAAATTGCAAATAGTTCCAATGGTTTAAACAAATTTCAAAAATCAAACCTTATTGCAATATAAATAGTCTGCAATGATTAACAAGTAGTTTTCAGCACTAAAAAAGTGTGCATAATCTGAATCCTGTTTATAATTCAATCAGCTACATTTGAAAGGAAAATCTGAATCTTGACTTAAATTTAAAATATAATCCTTAAAAATTTATTCGAGCAAAGTCAACAACCCTTCAGCCTGCAAAGCATGAAAAAAAAAACAATGCTCCGAGCTTCATGCAGATTGCCCACTCATTGCACAAAATGAAAGAAAACACAATAAAAAAAAACAAACAAACAAACAAAAACAGAAGATAAAATTAGATGGAGGATTAACATAAAAGAAACAAAATACATGTTGCACTTAATCTAAACAGTGAATTCCACTTTTCCCCGTGAGTTGAAATAATTGGAAATAAAAATGGTTAATCTCAATAAATGTTGTTTTAATTTTAATTGTTTGTTTTTAAGGGTTTACACCACTTGCAACACAATAAGGTCGTATCAGTGCCAGTAAAAAGGAAGAAAATGGGATAGTAAAAAGTTCTAGAATTACAATTAAAGCACCCAAGAAAAGGTAAGACAAAGGGGAATTGGTTCAAATAGGAAACAGATGTAGATTCCAAGAGCACACCATCCAAGTATTTAGTTTGAGATCACCTAAAAGTCTCATCCAAACACAAGCACGGCTCCCTAGTACAAGGAATATACTCAAATGTTTACAAATATAATATGTAAACAAAACAGAGAAATGATCTACAAAACAAAAAACATCATCTCCCAATAAACTATACATTTAACTGTTTCCCTCCCAGCTAGGGTATCCGGAAAGGGCCTGGACAAAACAAAGTAATCTTATTCCACGACAAGGACAGAAAGCATATTGGAAAACAGATATAGGGGAATAGAAGACACATTAAGTGCCACACTGCCAACTACAGGAGGTCAGGAACCCCACCCAGCAATAAATGTGTGGACAATAACAATTTGGATGGTTCAATAGTCTCACACAGGCAAAAATATACAACCATTCTCATGTTCATGTTATGACCTTTTAGATGCCAACTTCATGAATCAAAAATGTGTAATTTGGAGGAAAAAACAATTTGTGATTTACACACACACACACAAATAAAAATAAAGTCATTCAACCCAGTCCCCATTTGATGAGTAAAGCTGATAATCATTCACAGTGTCGTGACAATATATAAATACTGTAATACTAGAAAAAAGCACCTTGCCAAAAATATCTAATTTTTGAAGATTGTTGTAATTTTCATAGTGGCGCCATTTTGATGTAAAAAATTAGTACATTTTGCAATAGTTGGCATTTTTGTAATCACCAGAAAACCAAAGGGCAAGCAAGAGGTATTATCTGGCACATGTAAATTATAGTGTTATTTATATTGACTAGATATGAAAGAAAAAAGAAAAGCAAACAAAGCGATACAGATACGTAGTGTAATACATAATATATATTTGTGAACAAACCATGGTTTTGTAGTATTTTTAAATTGACAATTGAGCTTAAAGCATTTCATTTCACACTGAGTATATCGTTGTCATTTGGTAAAATATGAAACTGCAATTGGCCTTATCATGATTAGCAGTGGCAAATTGCCATAATATTAACTGAGTAAAACCTTGAAATTTGGCTTTTCAATTATGGAAAAAAATAATTTTTTTTAAATTAAAGCTGTATTTTAAGGTTTCCAAACACTATTTAAATGAAACAAGACCAATAAATGCAAAAATAATTCTAAGTATACAAAAATCTTGAACGAAATCACCAAAATAGTGTTTGAATGTATGGTTTCCATGACCAATTGCTTTTCTTTAATATATATATATTTTTTTTTTATAACTTTCTTTGTTTCCATATTTCTGGACCAGATATTCCACAAAGTTCCAACATTTTCAAGACTTAACGTAAGAATGAGTAAAACTTATTGGGAAATCTAAACTGTGGAAGAAATTACGTAAACCATTTTAATATAAATTTTTATGATAGCTGATATTAAAAAATTGTTTCAAAAACGATTGAAAAAAAACAACAATTAAAATAAATCTTGAATGACCCATAACTCACTACCCATGATCATTAATTCAATAAGTAAAAACTACACTTTGGAATTAGCCATAAAAAGAATAAAATAATAAAATGTTTTTAAGGGTTTTACGGCGCTTGCAACACATTAAGGTCATATCAGCGCCAGTAAAAAGGAAGAAAATGGGATAGTAAAAAGTTCTAGAATTACAATTAAAGCGCCCAAGAAAAAGTAAGACAAAGGGAACTGAGAACAAATAGGGATCAGATGTAGATTCCAAGAGCATACCACCAATGTACTTAGTTTGAAATCACCTACAAGTCTCATCCAGACACAAGCACAAAATCCAACAAAGAGGAACACACTCAAATGCTTACATTATACATTCAAAATAAAAATAATAATACATAACAAGAGAATGATTTACACAGGAAAAAAATATCATCTCCCAAAACAATAACTATGCATTTGACTGTTTCCCTCCCAGCTAGGATCCCGCCAGTGCCAGGACAAAACCAAGTAATCTCATTCCAAGACAAAGACAGAAAGCATGTTGGAAAACAGATATAACGGGATAGAAGACAGTGTGTACCTCCCTGCCCAAAATAATAAAATAATTACCAATCTATTTTCATCAGAAATAAAGGGGGCACACAAGTACATTTCTTTATTACTGAAGACTTTTAGACAAATAAAGCAGTAAACTTTCAAATATAAAAGCTCGGGTCCATTTCATTCTTATTTGACAATTTATTAATATCGTATTCTTCTTATAAAACATTGGATACAAATATATGATTATCAGCGATAAATCTGAGATGCTTTCTTTTCTTTGTTTTGCAGCAAACTTACAATTGTATAATAATTTGAGCACATTGACTTAAAAAATTAAAAATTATTTATATCCAGTCCTATGTATCACAAATAACTTAACAAAGGAAAACAAGCAGGAGACGTTTCATCTATAAACGAGTGTGAGTGATAAAGATTTAAAGACAAGAATAATTCACAAAGCTCAAAAGCTTTAATAATTAATGATAAACAACCAAGCTTAAACTGAAATATTTGAAAGGGAAATAGAAACCACCAAGCTACACCTTGGTCAAAATTAACCTAAAATTTTGGAGAGAATTTTCACTGCAAAGATTAAAGAAAAATGAACTTCTGTTTTTTAAAAACTGTTGTTCCAGGCCAACTATTTCAATTGAATAAAAAGTTTCTATTCATAACAAATTTGATTTCTGAAATCTGGTGTCACTCTCTCTCTCTCTTTTTCATTTTCACCGATTACTATGTCTTTAAACAAGATTTCATGCAGAGCTGACAATCCTTATTGCTAGTATAACAGGATTAGGCTATTTTAAAAAATCAGTAATTCTTTTCTATGATGTCACAACCTACTTGATTTTTTTTTTTTTTAATTTTCTTCATTTTCAATTATAATCACAAAATAAAATTATGGTTTTTAAATTTAAAAAAAAAAATGATCTCAGCAATAGCTGTGGAATACTGTTCCCTCATTCTTCATAACTTACAGATGATAGCGTAGCCACATATTCATGACAATCGAGTAAAATTTTGTAAAAAAAATAATAAATATAATAAAAAGTAATTTAGACATTAGAACAGAAGGGTAAAAAAAAAAATAATTTTTAAATATATATATATATATATATTTATATATAACATAATAAAAAAGAAAAAAGAAAAATGAAGGTGAAAAAAATTATGGAACATATTTACATTTTCACTTCAGAGTTATATAACTCTGTGGGATGAAATATTTCTGATCAAAATTATCCTATGCATCACGTCATGGCCACATGTATATATATATTTGTAGCATCAGTTATGCATAACCAATACATTGGTCAAAATTGACCGATGAAAAATGCGAACTTTATCAACGATTAATATGATACGACAATGGTTTTGAAACGATGAGAGTTAAATGAATTTTCATGGTCTGAAGACTTAATTGTATAGATTATTAAGAAGTAATCATTTATCAATAGAAAAATACTGGCACAAGATGTTGAACATGACAAAATAATATCATCTCAAAAGCAGACATGACAACAAACATACTTCATCTTACTTGATTTCAGGTTTATGAAACAATGCAGTCTTGATTGAAATATTTTGAAATTTTAAATATAAAACAACAAAACAATATGTGACCCAGCCTAACAATACGGTATTTCATTAATTCTCTTGTTCAATTTTCCAACATGGTGAACTCGGAGGAGTTAAGTTGGATCAAATTCCATGATGAAAACTGACATTGAAGTCAACATTATGAGATTACATTGGAAGTTTTATGCCCCATTAAAAAAAAAAAGAAAAGAAAAGAAAAAAAAAAGAATGTAGTTTCTCATTTTATTTGTCTCAAATTTTGTAATCCAAACCGTTTTGTTTGTTTGTTTGTTTTTAAGGGTTTTACGGCGCTTGCAACACATTAAGGTCATATCAGCGCCAGTAAAAAGGAAGAAAATGGAATAGTAAAAAGTTCTAGAATTACAATTAAAGCACAAAAGAAAAGGTGAGACAAAGGGGAATTGGTTCAAATAGGGAACAGATGTAGATTCCAAGAGCACACCGTCAAAGTACTTAGTTTGAGATCACCTAAAAGTCTCATCCAAACACAAGCACAGGTTCCAACTAAGAGGAATACACTCAAATGTTTACCAATCATATAATATAATATGCAAACTAAACATAATACAATGCATAACAGAGAGATGATTTACAAGGAAAAAAAATATCATCTCCCAAAACATTAACTATGCATTTGACTGTTTCCCTCCCAGCCAAGGAACTCCGGCAAGGTTCAGGACAAAACTAAGAAATCTCATTCCAAGACAATGACAGGAAGCAATTGGAAAACGGATATGGGGGGATAGAAGACACAGCATGTACCTCCCTGCCCACTATGGGAAGTCAGGATCCCCACCCAGCCAAACCGTTTTCACCCTAAATCAAATTTTGAAATACAGTTCACCCAGAAAAAATACCATATATTGAGATACCAGGTCACACATTTATGAATGGTTTGGTATGAGCTGCCCCAATCAGGTTTCATTTTGCTCAGCTTCAGGAATTTGTTTCTAATGATTTAAAACTTGCTGATAAAATTGCGGATGTCAATCTAAGAGACAAGATCTTTTCATGAGCAGTATCAGTTTCTATTAAAATTGGACTTAAACATGGCAGTCTGACTCTAATTCCTAGTTCTATAACAACAAATATATCTGGTAAGAAGCAGCAAAGCACCAATCAATCCTTAACACATTCTCAAGACGTTAAGTATGGCAACCCAGATAAGCTAGTCATAGATCAAAATGCAGAGTTGACAATGTCGCCTTAAAGCACTGTCTAAAAGAGCTTGTGCCAGAAGTAGGTTTGTTATTATCGATAAGCACATCAGATCATACTATATATTTTGAACACTTTACTGTTTTCCCTCTTCTCATATTGACTGAATGTATTTGGCTTTCGGGAAATGGTTTCTTTTTAATCTACTTCATTTTTTTAAAAAAGATTTGAACAATTTATTTAGCCTAAATCAAGACAAAGTCACCTTGCCCTACTTCAGTTTGCAGCACTGCATTGCAGCTGACGTCTGGGCTATTCTAGTCCTCCCTAGAGACAATTTTCCCCAATGGGACAAATACAGGGAATTTTATTTATTCGAAACTGAAATGATAAAATTATCATTTAAATCGTTAAAACCTGCTTCGGATAAGATAAATCTAATTAAAGTAATTCTTTCAACCATACAATGAAATCATTGCTAAAAAACTGGACCAGCTTAAAATATAGAAGAATTTATTGCAGTTCTCTGTCAAAACAATTTCATGCATGTGGTGTCCAGTCTCTGGCACAAGCTCTTAACAGATTCTCAAGAGTATGGCAACACAATAAACTAATCAGAAATCAAAATGCACCGACGTATAAAAGTTTTTAACTACTGAATTCAGAAAAATTTTCATTAATGTCCAATGAAATTTTAAATGGAATAAGCACCAGCATTAGACATGTCAAACTAGAAATCCAATGGCTGCTTGATGGGTATAAATATGTAAATATTTACGAATACAATGGAAGCTCGAGAGCGAACAAGCTTTGGTAAACAACAATAAATGATTATAGCTACGCAAAACAAAACAAAATACAATTGTGGAATAATAATAATAAGCATTAGAGGTGGAGTCGGGTACAATGAACAACAATGATATTAATTTACAAATGAATTTTCTTTCTTTCTCTCTCTCTCTCTATTCTTCTCATAGTCTTATACCAAATTCTTGATTTGTGATCAACTTCACTTTAATTATAACCTCAAAACAAATACATACTCAAAGCCACTTCATCAAACTTCATTAAAACATGTTTACGAAAACAGAAAAAAAAAATGTAACCAAAGGGTCACGTTAAACTTCATACAAATATAGAAAAAAATGCATCTTAGCTAGCCATACAATGGGACAATGCGAAGTGATCATGATGTCCAGTCAGAGGAATTAACATGTGATTTCATGATTTTTAAAAATTTCTCTCATTTCTTGAATTTGACAACATTGAACTATATTACAATATGAGATTCTAATTTCAGAGTCAGGTAAATTGAAATAGAAAACACAGCTTGCTGAAATATTTGTCATGTTTCTATGCGCAGTTAAAGGAAAAGTGTGGATATGGGTAGAGGAAAGAGAAAAAAAAGGATTGTATTTTTGATAGAATACATAACAATAAAGTCATTTTTTAACCGTGTAACTGATTTTGATTAAACATTGCAGAAGAGACCAAAAAAAAAAAAAAAAACCATTGCGCATATTTTTGATGGAAAGCAAAATCAATCATGGTTTGGTAATATGTGCACGTAGGCGTCCAAAATGAATTTTGGTCTACTGGAAAGGAGTTCGTAAAATTATTAGCTGAAAAAAAAAATTACTTTTCATTTCTTTTCAGCTACTCGGTTAGACAATGACATCATTAATAAGATGTATTTATAACAACACAATTCTCCCAATCATTATCAAACCAAATGAATGATTTCATCTGATTCATGAAAGAGAAGTGGCTAATCTTTTAGGAATTTAATTTTAACCATGTCATAACAACAATGATCAGAAATCAGCAGCTTCTGGAATCAAGGCTTTTTTATTTTTAAAAATCTATTTCTTCTCTAAGGGGTTGTCCTCTGGAGCAGTAGAAATCCGCGTAGAGATCCCTCCCCAACGTATGCGATATTTTCTGTTCCTCCACGTGATGTTGGGGTCCCAGTGAGCACGAACGATGAGAGAAAAGTATGACAGCTCATTCACAAGCCAACCCACCAAGAATTCAAACTTTGAAAATGGTAATGGCCCATCCTGAGAGATTAAAAAACAAAAAGTCAAGCTATAACACATGTCAATTATTGAATCATTTAAAACTTTCGTTAATTGTAAAACGTGTTGAAGACGTTAAGTGGATATTATGCTATACAAAAGCTCAAGTTTTATTATGCTGCATCTGAAATGTGTGAATTACCACACTATCATTGGAATCAATTAAATAAGATGGTAAACCATAAAGTAATGAAAAACAAAAATTTATTAATCAAAAAATAAAAAATGAAATCCACGTTTAAAAAGAATTTAGAATTTTGGTTTTTAGAAAATTGTTGAAGTTATTTAGTGAATGCAGTACATACCTGGATGACTGATATCAAGATGTAATCTAGCAGAAACCAAAGGAGAACATGGACTAAGAAAAAGACGAGAGGTGACCAGTCAAATAGATACTGTGTTACAAAAGACATTATCAACCCAAGCATAAAACATTGATAGATTGGCTCAAAGAAGAGAGTGGTCGGAACAGTTGCAATACGTAGTTTGGTCCACCTGAAAGGAAAATATATCAATATGTTCATGCACTGCAAAATGTTTCATTACAATGAATTGGGCTTGGTATGCATATGACTACTAAATGTTGGGAGAAACAATTGACAATAGTAATAATAATAATAATAATAATAATAATAATAATAATAATAATAATAATAATAATAATAATAAAAACAACAACAATAATTCTGTTTTAGTCATAAACATTGCAATATTCTAAGATTTAATAAATTGATGGCCTACAGTTAAGTAAAATGCTCACCAATTGTGCAAGCCAAAACAACCTTAACGAATGCACACAACGATGTGTATCCTTTAACATTTATGTTCTATGGAAAAGAATTTAATGAGAAGTAATCACCACTCTGGAGGAGGGGGCGAGTCTAAAACAACCGAAGAGCTGAGTAACTTCATTCACATTTCCTACAAAATAATTCACCATACTAACCTGATGAGACGGTCATGGAAAGATATCAATGAATAATGTCCACTATTCTGGTATGCTGTCTGACTACTCAACTGAACTCTATAGCCCCTGTGGAACAGAATTTACAACATTGATTTCAAACAGTTTGTTCTTCAATCATCAGGTAGTTTTTTTGGTTTCCTCTTTTGTTTATTTATATTTTTTTTTCCAAATCAAATAACAGAACAATGAAATATTAAATGCTTACCAATACATATCTCATGTAAAAAACATTTCATAATAATTAAAAAATTTTAATCCTCACAAAATGGCACATTATTTTATATATCTAAAATGTTTACTTTATGAGGTATAAAAACAAAAACAAAAACTTTTTTAAAACAACATGGTATTGAACTTTTATACAGCGTAACAACCACTAAATAAGCTCAAAGTGCTTTACAAGGGGTCTAAAGCCAACAGAAACATTTAACATGTAGGCTAAGACACGATGCATGTGGGTTACTGTTACCATTTTCATCACCAACCAAAAAAAAAATATTAAAAAATAATACTAATATTGCAAGGTACTCATTTTAAACATGTGTTTGGGGAAAGAGACTGTGAGAAAAGAGTCTTCCTCCAAGAACTCAACTTTGTGCCACTCACAGCGGAACTTTTATCCGAGATCTAAAGGTCAGAGAGTCACAGCACTAGACCACAAAGTCGCATAGAAAGAAGAAATAAAATTCTACACTGATCACAGCCTTACCTGTCTAAAACAGCCTGAGCAAGAAAATAATCTTCTGCCAGGTATTTTCCAAAAGAGGCTAAACCACCAGCATCTTCAATGAGATCTTTACGGAACAGCGTGGACATTCCTGAGGCACAATTGATTCCAACGACATTGGCTGAGATGTACATCTTTGCATGTTGTGTTCCAAAGAAGATCTGTGGAATTCATGAAATAAGCATTGAGTTTAGAAAGGACATTTAGATAGAATGAATGACGTTGTCATCTCTTGGTTTTTTGCATTTGTTTTGGACCACTGGTTGGGTGTTAAGTTCTCACAAAAGTCCTTCTAATGGATTATAAATGTAAAGTTACAAGTTGTGCATTGATATAAATGGTCTGACAAGTAGACGGCTATTTTACCTAAATGCATACCATCAACAGCACAATATCTACTACATGTGCTCAAAGCGCTTTGCAATGGCTCCCAAGCCAACTGCAGCGCTTACCATGTAGTACAACAAATGATGCCATACGTGTAAGGCACTATTCATTTTTTTTCGACAAAGACAACTTTATTAATGGCTTGGTACTCATATTACAGCAGAGTGTGGTAAGAGAATGTGAATAAAGAGCTTTTTCCAAAGACTAAATATTGCGCTGCACAGAGCGAGGCCCGAACCACAAAATGAAAAAAAAAAAAAAAAAAAGATCATCTTTTCTGAAATAAATGCATAATTGTTATTTTTTCAAATCAACTTCTTATTTTTAAAAAAATAAATAAATAAAACTCAGAATGGTTATTAAAATCAACAACTTGACGGTGATAAATATTAAATAAGTTGCTTACCTTTTCAGCATGTGAAGAGAATCCTGATCTGTCACAGAGATATGGTAACTGCTGTACAAGGCCAACCTTGTCTTTCATCAAAAGTGCCATGTCCATCAAAGTGTCTTCTTTCACTTGATAAATAGGAAGAATTAACAAGATCCAATTATTCTATACACAATAAAAAAGTATTGTACATAAATGTTTTAAAATCATTTTCTAAATGTAGTCGTCCCCCCCCCCCCCCCAAAAAAAAAGCCAAAAGAACTCCATCAATAGTCAAGACGTCGATGAATTTATCACTAAGCATAGACTATATCATCGTTTAAAAAAACAAAAACACTTTAACTTTCACACTGCTTCACTAAATGGTGAAGGAGAACAATGGCCACCTACTCCACAACAATAAAGTGTGTGATTTGGCCATATAATATCTAACAATAAAGAATGGTTTCAAAAAGATTTACTTCACTCTATTTCTATCTTGATGCAGCTCAAGCCATAAACAAACACAAAATTATTGAATTACTTACTTTTCAAACTACTGTCCGATATCAAGAAAAGGTCATACTTTGATGCTTCATAGCCCTTAATCATGTTGTTAATCTTTGGATTTACTCCAACACTTTTTGCACCTGATGATTCAAAAAATATGTATGAAATAAGTCATTAATCATGTTTACATTTCGAGAACAAAAGTAAAAAGCATTATAAAAATATAAAAATCAACCTCATTGGTATGTCCCATGTGAACTGTATATATTTATTCATACATAATACAAAAACGTGACATCCACATAATATTAACAAGTCGTTTAACAAAATGAGGCGGCATAAATTGACTTCTGTTTTAAAGTACCCCTACTTAAGGGGGCTCGACACTGAGAGACAACTTTTTTTAAAAACTGACAAACTCAAGAAACCAATATGACCATAAGGTAGCATAGGTATAAATATTGAGATTTGATTTTAAAAAAAAAAAAAAAAAACATACGTAACCATGGCAGCGGCGGCCATCTTGAAAAATAAACACAAATTTTGGAACTCGACCATTTCAACAATTCATGTCCGATTTCAGCCATTTAACTTGGAAAATACTTGATAGACTATGTTACAAATAGCTGGCTAGTTATATAGTATATAGTTTGCTGATGTTTTACTTTATAAGAATTTCAAAAAATTTGCTTCGAAAAGATGCAAAAACGGGACAATTTACTCAACATAACCAATTATACAAAAACAAATAAGCCAACTATCACCAAACTAAATAGCCAGCTATTTGTAACAGTAGTAAGAGTACATATATGCCAAATTTCAAAGCTCTAGCTTCTCAATTTAAAAAATGGTGGAGAACCAAAATCTATATTCATTCGAAAAATTGAAGTTTCGAGAAAATCGAGTCTAAAGATTGAACAACAAGGCCGTATGAGAAATAAACGTTTATACCAACAAACTGAGTTCATATTGATGAAAACATACCTGGTAGACATTGGTACAAAAAAGAAAATACTTAGATAGTATATTGCAATCCAATTTAATATTTTCAGAAGGATTCCAAAAAGCGAGCTCCTAAAATGGAATAATGAAAATCGAAAATGTGCGATTCAATGGGCAAAAATTTTTTTTTAAATAACAGAGCACTCCAACCCTAAAATAAATAGCCAATGAGCTGTAGCAACTAATAGAGTATTTAAATGGCAAATTTGAAAGCTGTAACTTTAAAATAAATAAAATGGTGAAGAAACAAAATCTAGATTTATCCGCAAATAATCGTAAAAATGACCCTAAAGATGGAACAAGAAAACAAGTTTAGAAAGGTATGTCGAAACCAAAAAAACTGACTAGAAATGATTATAAACATACACAGCTGACATGCTATAATCTAACTAGTTACATACATTACTGTGCAGTTATCATGCTTTATGACAACGGACAACGCTCCTGAAAATCGATTGTTAAAAAAAAAAAAATCGCACCAATATTGAGCGAAAAAACTATTTTTCGAAAACTATTTCAATTAAGTAAAATAAAAATATAGAAAGTTATTTTGTAGCACAGTTAAAGATCTATCCATACAATAAAATAAAAAAATTTAGTGTAGTTATTCAATCTTTTAAAATACGCCTGAAAAATTCTGCGAAAATCTGTCATTTTGAAAAAGTCAACGGTAAAATAGAAAAAAAGCAGTTACTTGTAACAATAGATAGACAGTGTTGATGTCTCAAATTTCAAAGTCATGTGTTCATAATTTTTAAAACGGAGGAGACTGAAAGTATATAATCAGAACAAGAAAAAAAAAGTACGTTTTGAGAAATATGACCATAAAGACTATATCAATAATAACAGCTTAGATATAAATAAGGATACATCAAGAAAAAAAAATCATAGGAGAAAGTTAACTATTAAAAGCACCTGAGGAGTAGGTAACACCTTCCTCCTCCACAATTTTGTCAGTCTCTTCGAGATGCCGCTCCCTCAAGTGCTTCCTCTTCCACCTGGACACACTCTTCCCTTTGCGTTTTGAATGTCGTAAACGCGTCTTCTCCACTTTGAGAGCATGCACATTGTTCACAACTCCCCATGTCAAACCGAGGCGTTCAAACACTTTCGAAAGTCCACAAGGTCCCACATTGAAAGAAATAACACTCAGGGCAACTGCAGTCTCAATGTTTGGGAGGTGAGCAAAGTTAGTCTTTGGACAACGCTTCCAGATTGTTGAATTAAAACTTTCATTCGGGTTTTGCGTAGTCATTTTCGCACACCGTTTCAACAAATCTGGATCCGTCAATCTGCGGATGATAGGGTAAACCAACGTTCCAACCTCAGTGGTCAACGTTGGTTGATGTGGAGGTGGAGCTCTTCCTCTCGCGAGGGCATTTTTGTACTTGCACCATGAATCCTCCCCATCCGGACAAAGACGATGGTTTGGTGCCCGGTCTGTGCTCATCATGTGGAGAAATCCACCAATAACACCGAGCTTCATTTTCTCCACATCCGGCGCATTCTTTCTGAGATTTGTGGCGTAAGTGTTTGTAATTTTTTTATTTTGCTAGCAGTCAATTTTCTATTTAGTTTTTTCTTATTGTCCTTCTTTAATTGTTCCAATTGATTAAAAATTCTTTTAGCAATGTGGTTAACACAGTCTTCCTTCCTCACAGTGATATCATATATTTCTAAATCATTAACTTTATTTAGGGCCTTACTATCACCATCACACAACATTGTCCCATAAATCAAACCACGATCCTTCACAGATCTAGAAAATATCACACGGGCCGCCTCCGCCTCCATAGCATTTGAAGAACCCCCAAAATTCTTATTACACAAGGGCTTGTGGTGTGTTTGCCACTGAGTAAAGTCTGCTGAATCCCGAGATGGGCACGCAAACAACCAACACAATAATTAGATACTGAATGGGTATCTAAAACTAGTCCGCTATCAATGTCTATAGCAACACCAACACCGTAATGGGATGAGTGTCCCCTTTTGTGCCAGGTGCCATCGTAGGACACTCCAACCACCTGAATTCCTGAATCACTAATCTGCTCAGTAGCATAAACATTTGCTTTGTGACGCTCCCTGATGACATCTGCAGATGTGCGCATGACTTCATCTGCAGCATCCTTAGCAGCTACCTTGACAATATCACTTATATCGCGATATGTTTTATGGTGCATTACGTTGGGGATATTCATAATGCTGAATAGGTCTTTCATGGTACTAAGACAGACCCCACATTCTTTCGAAGCCAGAACAGCACGAACATTGATGTCATAGCGGTCTTTACATTTTGGTGATGAGTACGATGACCACACTGTAGCATTGCATGTATTGCAAAGAAGAGTAAATCTGCATGCCAATCCAACAGAATGAGAATATTGAAAAGTGACATCAGAACCAATGCACGTTGGGCAGACGACAATATCAAGCAGAGACGAGAAGAACGTTGAGTGGATGAAGAAATTTCTGTCATCACTGAGCTCACATGATGTGTTATGACTGTCCATTGCGGCTAACTTTTCCTCGAACCGCGAAGAATTCAACCCACAAGGCTCTGGATGATCTCTGCGGAAGGAAAAAAATGACAAAAGTATTTAGTTAGCTTGTGAGTGCAAACAATATACAACACAACGTTGAGAGATAAATTTGATAAAAAAGGCTCTTATGAAGATTTTAGAAACAATAATAAAAACAATTGGGTTGTGACATATCGCTTCTCGTTCAAAACTAAAACTAGGCTTTCACACCACCAGTCTTGAGCCTGGAAAAAAAATTAGGAAAATTTATACAATACAAAAAAAAAAAAACACCAGCTTTTATACAGCGCAATATCCACTTAACGTGATCGAAGTGCATTACAAGGGGTCCCTGGTCAACAGAAACACTCAAACACACAGGACAGGATATGCTACCTGCTAGGCACTTGTACATACAATTATTATACACTCTAATTGCAACGAATAATCATAGTCCATAGGCATGCACTATGACAACACACATCTAGCAATTTACCATTGATACAAGCGCAGAGCAAAGCTGTAATCAGAACCTAAACTATCACTGTCGTGTTGAGGCCATTCCAGAATCAATAAATTAAAAATATAGAAATACTAATAAGTGCATTTCATAACGCTGTACGGCATTTGTATTGGCTCAAATTGCTTCACAAAGTAAAATGAAATTACATATGGATAAATACAAAATTTCATAGATTCATACGACACTTTTAGTGCTAACATTCACTAAGATACAAAATTTGATACTGGGCCACAAAATGCATTCACTAGAGAACGCACCTACACCAAAATTTTTTTAAAAAAAAGGAAATTCTTACTCACATGGGGGTTTCAGTCACGAGCGGTAAAGAAGCAATGTCAGCATCAGTAACAGAAGTTAGAGGTGCTTCACTCACTTCCTCAAGATCTTGATCATCATCACTACTGCGAAGGAAAAAATGTGATAATCTTTGTAAGATTCATAAAAAGGTTCTACAGACACTAGTGCTCAAACTCAAATAGCTCTATATCTTTGAGCAAAAATTGCTAAATCCAGTTGAAATAGAAAGTGAAGAAAAATACTTAGGGATAGTAATTTACTTACTTAGTCATATTCCAATGACTCACTCTATGGAGAATGGGGCTGATAAGCCTACTTACTGCATGACTGTTTCATACTTATGGAGAAGAAAAGGTAGCTGCAAGCATTTTTAAAAATTTGATAAGTTACATGACAGATTTCTGTAAAATTCAGTTCCATAAAATAAATCAAGCTAGAACTAGAATATAATATCATAATGAAAGGTAAATTTCAAAGCCAACTCTATGTCTAGATACTGACAAAATTGGGCTTGAAACAGCTACCATCTTTCACAATAAATGATCAATTTGTTCAGCAGTCCCAGTACAAAAACATTATACATTCCTGATCTACTCTATATGAAAATAAAGCCAAAAAAGTATTTGCTCTAAAACACCCTTGTAGACAAAGTGACTGGTCTACTGAAACTAAAACGTTGATGCATTCACTGAGCGACCCGATAACTCTAGTGTCATTCCTGACAACAAAAATGGTCCGTAGTTTGGCCATTACAAAAGCAATTAGTAATAAGGGAGTAACGCTAAAAATAACACAGTTTACAAAGCAACTAACTCTAACGAGTGAGCACCTGGACTTGACGATGTCGATGTCACACCAGAGACAATGAAAATTATAGAAGCTGTCGTAACTTTAATCATCCCATTCCAACGATAAAAAATAACCTGAATTATAATTACACTAAATTATCATGGTCTACGAACTACGAGTCTTAGACAACGCTAGACAAGTTGAACCCAGCCACTACTAGTACTCATAGTCAGTCTATCTTCTTTCTAAATCAAAATCTATCTAGTCGTCTAGATAAGTTTTTTTTTAAGGGACACTTACTACAAAAAAAAAAAAAAGACACGTAGACCAATCACTAGATAGGGCTAGCGTGTTCGTGATATCACAGTAAGTAAGAGGGACATCTAGTCATAAACCCTTCGATAACAAACAAGAAGTATAAAAATATTCTGTACTCACGTGGGGCTTCCATTTATGGACGGCAAAGACAAAGAGCCAATGCCTGATGTACTCGCAGTGGTAGAAGATGTTGAGGAAGGCGCTTTACTCATCAATGTTTCCTCGCCAGCAAGTGCATCAAGAAGGTTATTTTCCATGGGCTTCGTCGCATATCGACCCCTTGGTTTCTTGTATGAACGTTTTTTGCGCCCATACGCAAATGTTTTAACGGATTTCGGCATTTTTAGAGAAGATTTCGATGTTGTCGGGATGAAGTTTGAAGACGAACTGAGAGAAATGTTTACAGCGGAAGCGATGAAAATGAATTTCGAAAGTAGCAAATGCGCATGCGCAAACGGTAAAAATGAGCTGTGCGCATGTCACGTTACTAGCCTAGATGGTTTTTATCGAGGTCAGCCAATCAGCGACGTCAAATTTACTATGAATGACCCCACGATGAATTCCATAGTAAATGACTCATTCATCAACTGAGACCGCGGGAAAATTCATTGTGAAGACGAAAAAAAGGCCTTTCCAACGATACCAAACATGGCGACCTTCATCGATATATTATGTACAGTTGCTACGACCCAAACATTGCTATTTTCAGAACAAATGTTGATTTGTGACGCTCACGCTGGCTAGATGAGGGTCATAAATGTGCGAATTTTAGATATTTCTGTTTATTTTTATATGAAATGTACGATGTTTTTATAATTGTGAGATATCAATATGTCCCCTGGTGCAAACATCTCAAAATCGATTTTTTTCCACCAAATCATCAATTTTCACAGAAACATCGACCCGCGAGCCCCCTTAAATATCAAAATATCACCATTCTCAATATTTCTGGCATAAATACACCACTTATGTCCCACTGACACGAGGTGGATAAGCAGCAAGGGGCAGGTAACACCATATACAGTTAGTGACCAAAAAGAAAAAAAGAAGAAAGAGAGAGAGAATTCCCAATGTCTATTTTTTTTTCAAAACCTAATATTTTTCAAGATTTTGTTTTTGATTTGTTGATGCAATAGATTTGGGATTAATTTGGTAAAAGAAAATTGAAAATTCATGATGTGACACCATTTCCATAGAGGCAGCTTTCAATGCCTTTGTTCATTTGACTTCAAATACCAATAGCACCTGAACTTTCTGACGGATTGGAAAATGGTGTGACATAGTTATAAGGAAATAAGTTAAAACATGTCTAATACTAATATTGAGATTGACCGATAAATAAAAAAATATTCAGCAGCCTCAGTAAAAATTCTTACCTATAAACAATTTAGCATCCACCTTTGGGTATTTCAGGATAAGACTTTGAATAACCATGATGACAGAGTCCAATTCATCTTGTACACAAAATAGAATCTCATACTGTCAAAGTAAATCAAAAATATATATCAATATTATAATCATATCATAAACAAAAGGAGAACAAAATACAATTTGAAAAATAATGAAACAGTCCCTGACAAGGCAAAAAGAAAAATGCAAGAAAAAAATCAGTCTGCCTCAACAGGGAACCTCTGATTATCTGTCATACATTATAGAATTTTCACTGCAAAGGCAGACGATGTCTGGGATGATATTTTTATCTCACACAAGTGTCTTCTTTTTCAAAATATTTCACAATAATAAATGAAAAATCTTTGACCAAAAATTACATTGATAAACTCAAATAGAGTAGTCATAATTTATCCTTTAAAAGAAGTACATGATATATTTTTGACAGACATGGTCAACGCTAGTCAATCGTCATTCATAACTATTTATTCATTGATGAATCGTCTAATGACATGTTGAACCAGTGGATGTTTGATGCCACTTTTTACACAAAGCTTACAGTATTGTAAAAACTATACTCCATAGTTTTTTTTTTCCTATCGATACTTCTTGATATTTCCATGTTGCATTCCTTTGTTTTGCTTATTTTATCACAATGTCAATTATCAAAATCATACAAAATAAACTACATTACTTCTTTTTGACAATTTTTATGTTTGTTCTCTCCTTTACTTACTTGTGGATATTTCATAGTGAAAAATGTCTCTAAGTTGTCGAAAAGATGTGGATCCACACCCACTAGAGGTTTGATAATTGATATCCCCGGCAATTCTTCTGGCACAGCTGGTTTCAATTTGCGAGTGAGTCTCCATTTTCTGAAACAAAAGAGATGGTCTAGCTATGAGGTCCTATTCTCTTACATCTCTTAAGATTTTTTTTTATTTTTAACCAACTGTAGTGTAGTACTTCAACAATACCATAATGAGGCATAAATTCAGGCATCAGACATCAATAAATACAGTTGTTCCAACCACAGATCATTAATATTTGAAATTAAGAAAATCCTAAGCACCACAAATTCAAAAACAATCAATAAATTATGAGGTGACATTATATGGAATAATAATAATAATAATAATAATAATAATAATAATAATAATAATAATAATAATAATACCTAATCCTAATAATAATAATAATAATAATAATAATAATCCTAATAATAATAATAATAATAATAATAAAAATAAATAACAATACTAATAAATATTATACGTCATGTAGATATATTTAGATTGAGAGTGAGATCTAAATCCAAATTTCAAAACAATCTTGCCCAGAAATACGTCATACATAAATTTGATTGAGATTTAAATAATGTTTACGTAAAGTCAAATCTTGAAAAATCGTTTCCTTGTTCAATACTAGTTCAAGTATACATTATTTAGCAGGTTTCTTTTTAATTCAGGGCGCATTCATAAAAAGCTGTTCCACTCCACTGGTTTTGAAAGAGCAATAATGACGTTCCATTGAAAATTGGAATATGACCTGGACAATTTGAATGGCTTGTTTTTGTTGGTATCCAATGGTTTATTTATTATGCTTACGCATTTATCAAGATACAAGCTAAACTCTTATCGTTAGCTACGCCAATGAATAGCAATTCAATATGAATATGTGAGATGAAGTATTATCTAGTTTATCTAGGTAAATACGTGAAAGGCATCTATGAAAATGAATGTCAACCTTAGCTAAGTAGTCTGATTCCAGCCTATTGACAGGTGCCGATTAGCCATTGGAAAAGGGAAGCCAAAGTTCAAATAATCACGGTTGCATTATTTTTCACAGTATTCAAACGGTTCAGTTCTGGTATCATTTTTTTTAAATTTAAGTTTTAAAGAGCAGAGATCAGTGTCAAATTATATTTTGATGAAAATGACGTCATTTTTAAACTTTTGTTATTATTTTTTTAATTGAGAGAGAGAGAGAGAGAGAGAGAGAGAGAGAGAGAGAGAGAGAGAGAGAGAGAGAGAGAGAGAGAGAGAGAGAGAGAGAGAGAGAGAGAGAGTGAGTGAGTGATTTAAAGTTGGTTGCGGTTATTCAGAGTCGGGGAGTCCACTCTGAATAACTGTAGACAGTTGACTCTGAATAACTGTCTACAGTTATTCAGAGTCGGGGAGTCGACTCTGAATAACTGTAGACAGTTATGAGTGATGAACTTCCAGTTACCAACCACACGGTTTTTCTGGGTTTTTTTCTTCTCTCCCACCTCTGTTTAACCCTACGGGAAAAAATCGTTTTACTTTTTGGTATTTTCTTGTCTCTTCTGTCATGGCAGTTTTTTGCATCGGTGATTTGCATTGCGGCCGCAAAATTTGCAATTTTTTGGAAATTATCGAGATTTTGCAACAACAACAAACAAACAAACAAAAAAAAATTTAAATATAGTGGGGGCAGTGATATAATCTTCCGCGGATTTCTGGGATTTTAGGATTTGTTCATAAATGTTCCGTTGTTTTTTATCATGTCAAACATTTTCTGCTCAGTGGTAGATCAGGGGGGAAAAAACAATAATATGCCTTCTATCAATTTTTGACACCTCTGCTCAGTTGCATGAATTTTGGTGACACTCCTTTATTTATGACGTTAGTCTAGACACGCTGGCGCCAAATGTCAAAGGCAGCATAAGACACATGGTGGCCATGAATGAGAAGATGATCGAAAGGGAAGGGGATGGAGCAAATGGGGTAAATATTTGTGTACTTTTTTGCTGTAACATGATAATACATTCATTTGACGATTTTATAGGGTTTATAAGCGTGTCTTTTTTTTTTCTTCTTCCTTTTTAAGTTTTGTTTTGTTTTGTTTGATTGTTCTGAATTTGTTAATAGAATTCATTACAACTTGTGTCTAATTATAAAACAATCTAAAAAAAAAATAAAAATCAATTCATTAATTCTCTCTCTCTCTCTCTCTCTCTCTCTCTCTCTCTCTCTCTCTCTCTCTCTCTCTCTCTCTCTCTCTCTCTCAAGAACTCAACTCGATAATTCGATAGGCTACTCGGCTCTAAATATATGTACACATTGTTATCCAGGGTCGACTCTGAATAACCATCTACAGTTATCCCCAGAGTCGACTCTGAATAACTGCCTACAGTTATCCAGAGTCGACTCTGAATAACCACTTCGTTTAGAGTCAGTAGAACCGTTTATCCCCTATGTTAGGTATCATATTACATGGTTTTTAAATTTAAAGGCCTATCTTATATGTCAAAAAATATTTTAAATAAACTACCTACCAGCAAACTTTTATTCTCATACTTATCATCATGCCATAACTCATTCAACTCATTCTCATAAAAAAAAAAGAAGGAAACAAAAGAGGGCGGGGGCACCGGGGGAAGTGGAGGGAATGCAATGATCTTGTGACTCGGAGATGTAACGGCTGAAACTATGAACATAGAACCGGCTCAAGAGAATCCGTTTGTGTTCTTTTTAAATCGTATTTTCAATCGATTACCTATGCCTATACACTAATAACAACGTATGTAAATATCTATCTATAGTAATAGTAATAACAACTTCGATCTTTAGTCTTTAGTTTCCGGAAGTAAAGATGTCAAAGAGAGAGAGAGAGATCCCTTGAAATGTGAGGCAGAAAAGTCCATTTTATGATTATATCGACATCTACTCACCCGTATATTATGGCCAAAAAATGAATAGATACATTTACACACCAACTACCAAATAAAACTATACAAAGTCCTAATAAAGCATAATCCACCGGTTCCATTATCTGTCTAATGAGACAGTAGCATCTCACTCGGGCCGTATACCCGTGCCGAAGAACCTCCTACAACTATCCCACAGTGCAATGTTCGAGGTTAGACTTCCGTTTGGTTTTAACTTTGACCTAAGCTATGACGCACGAAAGGGCTAAACAACGACGAGTGACTCATGTTAAATGGTCGTTGCTATGTTATTTATTTGATACAGAGAACGAATACTAGACCACTTGACCTCTCTTTCTCGTTCTTTGAATATCAATGATTAGACGTCTATATTATTTTAAGTATCACCAGTTAAACAGGAATAATCCTGATCTGGTTTAACTCTCCACACGATGAAAAATAATCAATTATATTGATCTGATTGACACAGTTAAGTGGAGTGCTAGAACAAAAGGGCGCCCAACAGACGGCTAACGACATGGTATTCAATTTAGCCTGCTCGTTGATTAAATAAATAAGGGATGAGAATAGCATTGAGTTGGCCAAGCCACAGAATCGCTAACAGATTATAAGAACTATAGATATGATCGCTTGGTCCCAGCCTCAAAGGACCCTCACATTGACTCTAAGTATAGCTACGGGTTCCTTAGTCTATAACATTTTTCTTTAATTCCCTTTTTCTTAGGGTTTTTTTTTTTAAATCCTCTAATAATCTTATCAAAATCAGTTTGCTTTGCTTGGTTTTTGCTCAATTGTGTGTGTTTGTGTGTGTGTGTGTGTGTGTGTGTGTGAATGTGTGTTATTTTTGTCGGTGATTCGTTAATAAACTTTAAAATTATAGAATTAAGAGTATATTTAATTTAATACTTATAATCTCTATGAACTAGAGGTCAGAGGTTGTACTTATGTATATTCAAACTATCTGGTCTAGTGGTATGACACTCACCTTCGGATCGGAAGGTCATGTGTTTGAGTCCTGAGCGGCTCATAGTTGAATCCTTGGAAAAGGCTCTTTACTCACATTTTCTCACCGTACTCAGGTTTAAAATGAGTACATGGCCGTTAACACAGCATTGTCTCTGTCCGAAAAAAAAATTGTATCGGGCGTCATGTCTCGTCCAACATGTTAAGTGTTGCTGTTGGCTAGGAACTTCTTGTACAGCGCTTTGAACTCATTTAGTAGGTATTGTTCTATATAAAAGATCAATTTTTTAAATTTTTTTTTGGGGGGGGGGGGTATCCGGCTGGCAGATGTTGTGAGTATACACCTAAACAATTGCATCATAACAATATAAACCGCATGAGGTCTCGCCCCCATTTTTCATTTATGTGTCCAAGTGGATCTGTCCCTTTCGGTGGTGATGATGTTTCGACGAAAAGTTTAAGTAAATCTCAAACTCTATCCATCAGATTAATCGCACAAAACACACAAAACTATGAGTAATCGTAAACGTTTATAGAAGGAACGAAGTTGATATCACTCGGTTATTTCTTATTATTTTTAGAGAGCCTGGTAGTGATTAGTTCTCACCAAATTATATCAGACTATAAACGTTAAAGATTACTCACCGTTTTTGTTTTGTTTTGTGGTCTGTGTGTGTGTGTGTGTGTGTATGTGTGTGTGTGTTTGTGTGAGTATGTTATATCCGGCTGGCGGATGCTTTGAGTATTTTACATAAACGCTCAATTTTTAAAAATTCTCCATCTAGTTCGATTCGACTTTAACCGTACTGATGGGCTGGGTCACGAATGATAATATTTGTGATTACATGACGTCATAATCAAACGGACCATCTACCATAACTGCCCTATTAATTTTACTGGGCGACATGACGAAAGCCGTAAGAAACAAGTTCGAAGGTCTTCTAACAAATAAAATCTTCAATTTAGGCCAGAAAACTTTTACTGCAAACATTGATCGTTTGAAATGACACCACTTTGTTTTAAAAATCTGAAACCCGAGACTCCTAAATTATCGTTTCACGTTTGAGACTTTTTGACTAGTTACAGGTCATCAATCGATATAATTTGGAGAAACGGTTTTCTGGCCAAAATGATTTTTTAGAATTTAAAAAGGTGTTTCGTCATAATTACTTGTTTTGGGCGGCATGGCGAAAGAACAAACATTCCATCATCTAACCCCGAAAAAAACAGTCAGACGGCGGCGGACACAGCCAACCAAGAATTACAATAATTATGAGGTACATGTACTTGTATCTAGTATCTACACACAGTACTGCCATACTCTGGAAAAACCCATATTTAAAAATTTGGCCAGAAAACTCGTCCTTCAAATATCGATCGATTTAAATGACCCTCATCTTGGCAAACACTCTCAAACCTGGGACTTCGCGAAGCCCCGGGTTTGAGAGTTTTTGCCAAGATAAGGGTCATTTAAATCGATCGATATTTGAAGGACGAGTTTTCTGGCCAAATTTTTAAATATGGGTTTTCCAGAATACGGCAGTTGTCCACAGGTATTTGACTGCGTGGGTGGTTCTTTTCATGCGCAAAAGATTACCTGCATGCCATTATTATGGACAACAACCTAACAATGTGTGCCTAACGCCAATAAGACTACGCCGACAACATATCTATAATTTAGAATACACAAAATACAACGGGTTTTTTTTTTCTTTTAGGATTAGTTATAATATATTATCTTAACCACACCTCTACCCCCCGCCACTGCCATTTATTTTAAGTGTCTGATCGAATGTTTAAGAATACTATTAATTTTGAAGTGGAGTAACGTTTCTCTTTTCTTTTTATTGTATTTGTTTGTTTGTTTGGGTTTTTATTTTATTTGTTTTGTTGGTGTGTATGTTTTTTTTTTTTTAATCTGTTTTGTCTCGATCTGTTTTTGTTTTGATATTGGTAAATTAGTATTATTTTGTTGGGATTTTTTTTTCAAATTTTTGTTTTGTTTCTTTTGTTTTTGTTTTTTTTTTTTTTTTTTCCCCCCCCCCCCCCCCCCCCCCCCGTCCCCCCTATTCTTTTCTTTAATTTTTTTTTTTTTAATAAAAGGGGTGGGGGACCACAATGACTATTTAAAACTTATTTTGCCGACCTTTGGCTTACCCATCTTCCAAAAAGTTTAATAAGTGAAAATACAAAATTATACTCGCATTCCATAGCTTTTAATAAATTCTCATTGCAGCTTTTAATTAATATTTTACACTTCCAACATCTCTTTCCTTTTAAAATACGTTTTAGTATTTGATGATGATGATGGTGTGTGTGTGTGTGTGGGGGGGCGGGGGGGGGAGGGTGTGTGTGTGGGGGGGGGGGGGGGTGGAGGCGTTCTGTCAGAGCTCAGAGTGGTATGTGAATCCGTAAACTGTGTAAAACAGGCCTTTCATTTTCCTGGTATCTTTCAGTCATATGATGTGTTTGTAATTGTCAGCGACAGGATACTCCTTGCCTACCATGGTATTTTTTTTATTTTATTTTCGCTTTTGTTGGTAAGCGGCCCTGCTGTCATTAATTTTCCAAGTAAGAAGTCTTAATGTAAAGATCGCAGTAAGTGACGTCACAGACTATTGGTGAAAAGGAAGAAATCATTATCACATTACTTTGACAAGTTTTATTTTTCAATTTGGCCAGAAATTTTTTTATTCAAATATTAATCGATTTTAATGGCTTTCAACTTGTCAAAAAGTCTTACTAGTTTTATTTTATAAAAGACTCAAATTTTAGAATGCATGAAAGCTGAGGGTCATTTTTATTTTTAGTCGATCGATATTTGGAGTTAATTTTTTTCTGGCCAAATTTGAGAACTTATGGCAAACTATGGGTCATTTAATTTTTAGTCGATCGCTACGATTGGAGAAAAAGTTTTCTGGCCAATTTTTAAATATTTTTATTTATTTATTTATTTATTTATCTTTTTATTTATTTATTTATTTATTTATTTATTTATTTATTTATTTATTTTAAGAATAGATAGACAAATTAGGTTGTGTCTTGATTTGCGTGCTATTCCAGCTAAACGAAAAAGTGTCTCCATCGCCATTCAAACCATGTAGTAGTGCCTTACAAACCAAAGGCGAGTGGATTTGACATTTCAATGCTCGCTTCCCACGTTGTTGGTCTAAGGTGAGGGGGGGGGGGGGGGCGGGGGGTAGGCACAAAAATAAAGAAACAAAGGAGGGAAAGAAGACAAAAACGAAACGTATTGATGGTATGTGTTGAAGCGAAATATTAGCCAGTTCGGTCGCGGAATGGAGGGGGGGGGGGGGGCGATAGCTCAGTTGATAGAGTACTCGCTTCACTTGCGAAGGAACCGAGATCAATTCCGGGTGGAGTTAGGATTTATTTTTTTTACTACCCAGCAGTGATTGGGTAGCTGGGTCTGTCAGATCTGGCGGAAAGTACTTTGCATTATTAGACTAGCATCTTATCCAAAGGGTAACAGGAAATTCATACTATACTTTAAAACGCTATAGAAACCGGGATATACTCTGGTTCCACGGTTCTAATCGTTTTGAAGGACTGGTTTTTTTTTGTTTTTTTTTTTATAGCTTAAGCTTAAATCAAACGTCAATTTTAAGCTACAGCTTCAATCCGATATCATACCGATTTGGGGTGATTGATCTCAAATTAAATGTGACCCAGCTTGTCACAGCGGTATTATGTCGGGGTGAACTAGATGCTGGGCAGGGAATATATAGCCACCAATGTGCACTTATTTGAGGGTCTGATAACCCAATGCAATATGGATTCATTGTTGTAATGGAAATCGAAAAAAAAAATGACGCAAAATATTGTCCGTTAAACCAATGTTAAACTAGGCCCATATTTGGGTTCGGATTTCAGACCAGCATATTATATTTGTGTACACGTCGATGGCCACTTATAATGAAATTCGTGTTAATTTTTATTTGTTGTGGTGAAAAATAAATACAATCACAGAAATAGACGTTGGACATCATAATTCTAGTTTGAGGACACTTGTAAACCAGAGAGATAATAGGGAAATAATTATTTGAAATGACATAATGTTTTGACTGCGGACGTTAAAGGGTTAATATCGTAGAGCAAGAAATAATCTAGGAAAACAAAGCGGGTCGCTGTGAAAACGAGATCAATGTTACCGTTTTCTTTTTTCTGTTTTATTTTGCCCCCCCCCCCCCCTCCTCTCCACCCTCCCCTACTATCTCTCTCTCTCTCTCTCTCTCTCTCTCTCTCTCTCTCTCTCTCTCTCTCTCTCTCTCTCTCTCTCTCTCTCCTTCTCTCTCTTTCTCATTTTCTCTCTCCCTCCCCCAAAAATAATAAAACAAATAAATAAACAAACAAATAAATAATTAATAAATAAGTGAATAAATAAAATTACGTTTACTCCAAAGATCGATTGACTAAAATTAGCCTCAAAAAGATTAAACTCAAGACTTCCAAGAAGTGCCAGCTTTGAGACTTGCTGAAAATCGAGGTCATATTAATCGATTATTATAAATTGAAGTAAAAGTTTTCTGGCCAAAATGAAAAAAAAAATAATAAAACATCAAATTACAACATGCCAAAAAGGACAATGAACTTGAATTAGGTCATTAAAGCAAAACGAAAAAAGGAATATCATAGTCTAGAGTTGGGTCATCTTATTTCTTCGTTTTAAATTAAGTCCATACTTCTATAAGTATTGTGATTAAAGTCACCCGTGACGTCATGAAAGTGGGATAAGATTGCTATACCGCCGTACTCTGTCTGAAAAAAAAATAAAAATACGCGATTAAAAATTTTGGCCAGAAAAATCGTCTTTCAAATACCGATCGATTAAATCGACTCTCATCGTGTGAAAAACTCACAAACCTGTGACTTGCATGAAGACTTCAAGGAAATCCCAGGTTTGAGAGTTTTTGAAAAGATGGGCGATTTTTGAAGAACAAGATTTTAAAATGTGTTTTTTCATACCAAGACAGTATAGATGTTATCTTAGTTATCTACCATTAAAGCATCAATACATATGCAGATATCAGTGACGGTATTAATGATAATGATAGACAAGATAATATTGATATTGGGAGATATGGATTTCATACCTACGCAATTTGTCAATTCATTCACGTAGTAAGGTGTAATAATATTGATTGGTGGTGGTAATGATGGGTGGTTGGAAGTGTTAATAAGTAAGACTATCGGATTACTACTTCTAGGTTTGATGTAAACACAAGCAAACACACCAACTCACACATAATATTATACATGTATGTGTCTGTGTAAAAGAAAGAGAGAGGAGAGAGAGAGAGAGAGAGAGAGAGAGAGAGAGAGAGAGAGAGGGTGGAAGGAGGAATAAAAGAGACAAAATGTGTGTAGTTATGTGTGTGAGCGTGTGTGTGTGTGTGTGTGTGTAAGAAAAAGAGAATGGAGGAGGAGAGAGGGGGTGGTAGTGAGGGAGACAAAGAGAAGTAGAGAGAGAGAGAGAGAGAGAGAGAGAGAGAGAGAGTGAGAGAGGCAATGTTGAGTAAGTGTTAAGAGAGAGGGGGAAGAGAGAGTGGTATTTGTGTTGATGAGAGAGAGAGAGAGAGAGAGAGAGAGAGAGAGAGAGAGAGAGAGAGAGAGACGACGACGACGATGATGACGACGACGACGACGACGGCACGACAAAACTAGTAGCCATGAATGATGACCGACAGAAAACTAGATTTCACAACTAGAACTCCTCGATTACGTACGTGTTAATTATAACCATTTTGTAAATATTCTAAATTTAACTCTCTGACGTCCAAAGTCTTCAGTGGCTGTTGTCAAGCTTCTCCACAAATGGATAATCAACGTTATTAATCATCTGTCTTATTGAAGCTTATTATTTCGTCACATTTGTTTTTTATACAAGAGAGGATGATGATGATGATGATGATGATGATGATGATGATGATGATGATGATGATGATGATAATGATGATGATGATGATGATGATGGTGATGATGATGATGATGATGACAATCGAAGTACCAAATTATCCATTTAAAATACTCTGCAGCGATTTACAATGAATTAACACACAAACACACACACATACGCACACACAAACGCACACACACATACACACACACACACACACACAAACATACTCATAAGAGAAGATGATCAATATTGTAATACATAACTATGCTTTTTAAAACGATTCAGTCTTAAGATGTTTCTTGTAGTTTATAAACGCACTAGGAGAAGATACTTTTGTTCGAAAACTAAGAGATTGTTCCACAAGCGCGGAAACGCACAGTTGAAAGCGTTTTGATGAAAAGTACTGATGTACTTTATTTCTTTCATTAACCAGTTAACTGCCGAACTCTGAAAAAAAAAAAAAACGTATTAAAAAAATTGGCCAGAAAACTTGTCCTTCAAATATCGATCGATTGGCGAAGTTCCAGGTTTGAGAGTTTTTGCCAAGATGAGGATAACTTAAATCGGTCGCTATTTGAAGAACGTTTTCAGGCCAAATTTTTAAATACGAGTTGTTGTTTTTTTTCCAGACTCAGGTAGTTAACTGGTTAAAAGAGATTGTAATGACCTTAAAACCTTACTTGGCCCATAGAGTACAACAACGTCTGGTAGGCTGGTCAGGTAGAATGACCCACACTAGTAAAACATTTAAGACCGACGTTTACCTTTGAGCAGGTCTGATAACCCAAATTGTTTTGAACCACAGCTGTCAATTACCTACCACATAAATTATATCTATTGTTGTGGGCTCATTGCTGTAATGGAAATCCTCTGAAACCCATGGACTTAAAGGACCATGCTGAAACCAAAAGCCAAAGTGCACTCTACTCCCTCTTTCTATTAGTGACCCCCCCCCCCCCAACCCACCCGTTTCTATTTGATACACTAGAGTAGATAAATCATTTTTGACAAACGCTCCTAGTCTTTCTTTTCACTGGCGGTGATACAATGACTGGACGGTATGGAAATGTAAAAACATTATATCTTTAAAAAATTAAAACAACGAAGTCGGAGGCAAACCTTCAATAAAATAGTCCTTCAGAGCCCATGGAGCCGGTTTCTACAGTGTGAAACGGACAATAGCAATTTTTGCTATCCTTTTGGATAGGACGCTAGTCTATCGCAAAGCACTTTTCGCTAAAGCCTACTTCGACAAG